>NC_091355.1:14186540-14396540 GCF_038502225.1 Cherax quadricarinatus | reverse complement strand
AACAGCCCAAAAAGTACTGCTGATGAGACGGGTTTTTTCGGGTTATACTGCTGATGATAAATTTATCGCAGTTCCCACTGCTGATGAGACAGATTTATCGCAGGGGCCCTCTGTTCCGGTGACCCGGGGATTTTTTCCCATCGTTTTCCGAAATTGGTACGCTGTTTCCCTACACCTTTATTCCAGTGGTCTTTACTCCCGGTTCTTTTCCAGTTTTCCCTGACCCATCATATTAAAAGTAAAGTACTTCTGACTCCTTTATTCCAGTAGTACTTTGGCTCATACTTATTCAGTGGTACTTCTGACTCCATACTATATTCCAGTAGTTTTTCGGGCCCCAATATTTTCCCAGTTTCTTCTGACCCCACATATTTCACGGTGCTTCTGACTCCACTATTTTCCCAGCAGTACTTCTGACTCTATATTTCCAGTAGTATTTTGACTCCATACTTATTCAGTAGTACTTCCTCCATACTATTTTCCCAGTGGTACTTCTGACCCCACCCCTTTTCAGTAGTCTTTCCCTTTAAAATTCCGGTATATTTCCTGACCCCATCCCTATTTTTCCAGAAAGTACTTCTGACCCATACAAAATATTAAAGCAGTACTTCTGACCCCATACTATTTCAGCAGTACTTCTGACTCCATCTATTTTCCCAGTAGTATTCCGACTCCACTATATTCAGTAGTACTTCTGACTCCATACTATTTTTCAGTGGTTTTCGCTCCATATTTTATATTCCAAGTCTTCGCTCCATCTATATTAAACAGTACTTCTGACTTTTTTCATTCAGTGGTCCTTCGGCTCCATAATTAGTTTTTTAACCCCATCCACCTATTTTCCCAGCAGTACTTCTGACCATACTATTTCAGCAGTACTTCGACCCCTTTTATTTTCCCAGCAGTTTTTGGGCTCCATACTATATTCAGCAGTACTTTGACTCCCCTATATTCAGTAGTACTTCTGACTCCACACTATTTTTAGTGTGCACCCCCAATCCTTACTATATTCCAGTAGTATTTTTGGGCTCCCCCCTATATTCCCCCCAGTACTTCTGACCCCACCCCCTTTTTCCCAGCAGTCTTCTGACTCCTTTTATTTTCCCAAGAAATTACTTCTGACCCCATATATTTCAGTGGTATTCGACTCCTTCTATATTCAGTGGTACTTCTGACTCCATACTATTTTCCCAGGGGGCCCCTTCTGACTCCATATATTTCCAGTAGTACTTCTGACCCCAAACCTATTTCCAGTAGTATTTCCCTTGACCCCTTATTTATTAGTTTTTAAACCCCATCCCTATATTCGTAGTCTTTTTGACTCCATACCCTTTTTCCAGTGATTTTCACCTTTTTTAACCCAATTTCATTGCCCCATTTTAAATAAAGAAATTTTTTTTAAACAGGCAAACAATAATCAAACTATAAACACCCACGAAAACAAAGAAAACGGTACCATCACTCTTTGGAGCTTTTTTTTCCAAAAAAAAAACGACATCGCGGTCAAGCTTTTTTTTTTTATCGGGTTGCGTTTATTTTTTTTGCCATGTTTTTCGAAATGCTGTCTTTTTATTTTTTTTCTGGGAAAAAATTAAAGTTTTTGAAATTTTTATATTTATTTTTACTTTTACGAATCTTAATCAGTTTTCCGAAATTCCCAAAAAGGGGTTGGGTTTAAAAATCTATCAGCTTTTTAAAAAAAGTTTGGGAGTGCGTTTCTTACGATTTCGGGTCTGTATAGTTCTTGTGGCTTAGCGCTTCTTTTGATTATAATAATAATACGATTTCTGGATGTGATTTGCTATAAACCCCAGGATGTGATAGATAGGGGGGGCCCCGGGGCCCCCAAGCAACCCTTTGGGTGACCAACCCGGGGAGACTGGCCCAAAGCGGGGTTTTTGGTAGGAAAATCCAAAAGCTAAAGATGTAAAATGTCCCCCCTCTCCATACTTGCAAAAACTATAATCCGGGAAAACTAGTGTTTGCCTCCATTCATCAACTTTTACGTAATCCCCAAATCCCCTCCATCCTGCTTTCGTCTTCAAACCATTTTCCTTCTATTTTTAAAACATATTAACGGTTTTTGCTGAATCTCAGGTTTTTCCATAATTTTTTTCCCTCAAAACCCCTCATTTATATCTCCTTATTTATGCCCGTTTTCCCCTTTTTCCCCCTTCAGTTATTCTCCCCCTTTGTACGTCTTACTTTTCCCGGGAACTTTTTTTCCCCTTATCATCCCCCATTTATTTTTTTCAAACTCTTGACCCAATTTTTCCTCTATCCCTTCTAAATGACGAAAAACCATCACCCCCCTCACTGAATTATATTTTTCTTTTTAAAACCCGTGTTTAATTACACTGCCCCTTTTTTCTTCTCTGCCTAATATTCCAAGACACAATGATCCCCAAACTCAAAAGGACACCGTCTAAAGGGCCTTCTTACAGTATTCCATGATCATTTTCCCGATATATATCCTCCTGATATATTTTTTATTTGTATCGATTGATCTTCCCTTTTCCCTTTTTTTTTTTAATTCACGTTTTTTTATAGGTCCTTCTAAAAGGGTGTTTCCCTTGATCATCATGGGTAAAAATTTTTTACCCGTTGGCTTTTTCTTATCAGGGAAAAGGGGAACGGGAAAAAAGCCCACCACCCTTTATTCGATAATGTTCGGGCGGTGCACCCCAATGGGTTTAATAGTTCCCCCCCCAGGACTCAAACCCGGGTGATCGGCTTCAAAAGAACCCCTTCATAAATGCTATCTTGCTCAAAACCCAGTATCAAAAAACCCTTGATGATAATTTCTCCCTTCCTAAAAACTTTTTGGGGCGGAAATTTCTAAGATTTAAAAAGAACTTTGGGGAAAACATCTTTTTTGTCAAAGTTGTGATGTAAATAAATTTTTTGACTCTTACGATTTAAAGGCTTAACTTTATAAAAAAGATTACAGAAATATCATTAATTTTTTTAATTGGCAAAATTTTTCCGCTCCCCCATGAAATTGATAACAGCCCTATCACCCAACTGAAAAAGCAAAATCAACCTGAACATTAGTGGGGACTCTTGTTTAAAAGTCACTATCTCCTTTTGGGACTCAGTTTTCTGTTGAAAGTTTCAAGGGGGGTCAGACATCCCCAATTCGGGAACATGAATTTTTGGGCCTAAAAACCCTAAAGCATTTAAAATTTGTAGTAATTCATGTTAAGCCCCAAACCCCGGGGGCCCTTAGCCAAGATGTGGCGGAGACCCCCAGGCGTCTGCACCCCACCTAGATGGGAGTCGATGTGTTAAATCCATCAGTTGGGTCATCAGCCTGATGGACTGGTGCCCAAACATGACTTCAGGCCAGACTTCCTTCAAACTCCCCCTTTTCATTTTCCCACCTTTTGCATTGGCCCAAAAGAAACCCCCGGGCTGGTGAAACCCTTTCCCAGAATAAGGCAATATTTTTTTGGCACGTTTTTTTTATAATCAAAGAATATCCTTCATAACACGAAATTTCCCAACGTTTCTTTATGGGGCTGAAAAATCCAAAAACAGGGGTTAAATTTCCTTTTCCCTTTCACATAAATGTAAGTTCAAACGAGAAAATTTTGGAATAAAATGGATCATATATATATTTGTCCTCAGTGGGAAAAAATTTTAAAAGAAAACTAGACCTGGACTGCAAGGGGGAATGAACTCAGGAAAGGTGGTCTAAAACCCCAGCCCAAACGGGGTATTAAACCTGGGCCACCCCTTGGCTACAATAGGCTTCATTAAACTAATTATATTTCATGTTTCATAAAATTTTATATACCAAGGTGTAAAAAATCCCTAGTTGGGCAAATTTTAAATCCCCACCCCCAGCGGATGGCTTACACGCTGGCCAGCGGGCTGAAAACCCCGGGGCTGGCCGGGTTTTGACTCGCTTTGGGTTCAAAGCGGATGAATTTAAAGCCTAGTTAAAATTCAGCGGTTCTCCAGCCCAATTATTTCAACGCGCAATTAGCCTAAAACTTTTGAAACCCCCTCAGACCCCAGTTCAACCCAACCCGGGTAATCAAATTTTTTTTTTGGGTAAATATCAAAACTTTTGGAGCAAAACTTCCTTTATATTCGGGAAATTTGGTTCAAATTCCTAGAATACGGGAAGTATATTACTAACTGCTTGGGTTAATGGTTGAAGAATAATGTTTTGATGAGATGAAGTTGGGAAACATTCATACTCATCATTTTTTTCCCCTTTAATTGGTTTGTCTGACGCGGAAGGACCCGGGGAAATATTCAAATTCAAGGAAATAAAAGTGTCAATATGTTAAAGGCCTTCATTTTAAAAATTTTCCCCCTTGAGTCTTTTTAAAAAAATTTTCTCTGAGCGTTTTTTTAAAAACCCTAGAAGTCTTTTTAAAAAACCCAAGGGTGTGTTTAAAAAATAATCTAGAAGTCGTGAAAAAAATTTCTCTAAAAGGGAAAAATTTTTAAAAAAAACTTTTTTCCGGGAGTCGTTTTTAAAAAAACTTCTCTAGGAGGCGTTTTTAAAAAACTTCTCTAAGTCGTTTTTTGAAAAATTTTTAAAGTCGTTTTTAAAAACATTAGGAGTCGTGTTTGAAAAATTTCCCCTTTTAAGGCGTTTTTAAAAAACTTCTCTAGAAGTCTTCAGAAATATTATCAAAATCTGATAAATTTTTTGAACTAAAATTTTTCTAACAATATTTTACAAATTTTACCCCACTTGATAAAATTCTGCCTGTGCGAACTTTTAAAAAATCTTTTTTCTTTCTAGCGGGAATTATTTTTCAAAATGAGTAAAACCCCAAAGTTATTCTATATGCATAGCAGTGCATAAACATATATAAAATTCGTATATACTATTTTCCCATTGGCTTTTTCCTTTTGCCATGGGAAAAAACCAAAGTATCGGCTTTCATCCTGGCTTTAAATAAAACCCCTTCCCGGGCTCTCTGGGGTAAATAAACAAAATGGAGTGGAAGGAAAGTTTAATGGAATTCAATTATGTTAATAATGAGCAGAACTTGGGAAATTTTTAAATTTTTTTTAATTTTTGTGAGCTGGGGGCAAAAAAAATGAAATCATCATTCTTATCCTGCCTCACCTGTACCCTGCCTTTTTTATAGCCCTGGATAAAGCATTTTAAAACTCAATTTACAAGTGTGGCTTGAAAGGGATATATGATGTTTTTTCTGAAAGAAAATTTCCAATGGTCAACACCCAACAAACGGCAAACGAAATTTGGTAAAGATGAAGTCCCTTTTGGAATAAAAAGGAATTAGTCACCATACAAAATGGTGACCCAAACCCCGGACCCCTTTCTTCCATGCTATAACCCATTTCTTTTTTTAATTCCTTGCCCCAAAAATACAAACTTTTAAAAACGTTAATCTCTCTCGGCAAAATTTTGATTAAAATTTAGGTAATTGTGTAAATGGTTTGAAACGAGATTTTTCCGGATGTGTAGTTAAAAAAAAACCCTTTTAAAAACTAACCAACCCTCTTTGAAAAAACAGGTACATTTAAACCCCAAAAGACCAGTGATCTCAAAAATTCTTTTAATATCACATCAGCCTCTGGGGAAATAATGTTGTTCAGGTTTTTGGGGGCTGCATTCCTGTTCTTCAGAAAAATTGTGAAAAATCTAAAGAAATTCAGGAAAAAAAGCTAGTGTGTCTTGAAACAGTCCAACGAGGAAAAAGCCCAAGAGGCACCCTAAACCAAGCAAAACCCGTTTTTTAAATTCCAGATGTAAAAAGAAAAATTTTTAAAAAAAAAAAATTATAGCAAACCCCATAAGTCTCATTAAAGTGGTAATTAACACAAAAATTATTCTTTATTCACCCAAGAGCCCCCAAAGTGTGTTTTTCTTTTTTGTTTTAAAGGAACAATATAAAAATCTCGTCGGGGCCCCCGGGTTTTTTCCCCAAACACCTGTTAAAAAATTTTTCAGGTACGGGTATCAAAATAGTTACAAAAATTTTCCCATACATAGCAGCATTTTGTGATTTACCTGGAAAACCCCGAAAAGTCACAAAAAATGATTTGGGGCCCCCTCTTTAAAATAAGGGATTTTCAATCGTTTCGAAAAGACCGGGCCGGGAACATTAATGTTTTTACAAAAAACTTTATACCTATCAGCGTTCATTTTGTGACTACTGAAGCTCTTAATACCCCTCTGTTTAAGCCTAATGCTTTATCATTTACGTTACCAAACTAAAAAATTTGGTTTTCGGGTCAAATTTCCCCTTTTTAAATCCTCTTGGGCCCAAAAACTGTTTGCTGAAAACACCTGAAACAGAGTATTATTTTAAAAACATTATTTTTAAAAAAGGGGAAAAATAACGAAATGCCAAAGGCATTTTGGGTTGTCTTTTTCTAATTAATATTTTTTTTAATATTAAAACCACATTGTAAACTTTGCAAGGGGAAAAAAACGTTTTCATTTTCAATACAATTTAATAAAAGTGCGGCCCCCTCATAGAAAATGAATTCCCCTATGTTCCAAAGGGGATGGGAAAGGGAAAAAGAAAGGGAAACTACGAAAGAACCAAAACTCCCCTCTTTAATTAAAAGGGGGGAAAATTTTTGTATGTCTGTAGTGAAATTTTAAATCACTTGCCAAAAACGAAAAATACACAAAGGGGGGAACGAAAAGTGGCTAGGGGAGGGGGCGGGAAACAACAGAGGGCAACATGGCTCACCCCAAAAAACTGGGCACACACAGACCCCACGAAAAAACCTACTTCCCTTCCTTGTGGTGAATGGTCGAATGCGGTCTAGATATAAAATGGGGACAAAATCTTTTGTATGGTCAGGTAACAATGATCGTTGTGGGGCTGGCAAACGTCTTCTTCGTTAATTAACATTCAGGGGCCCAAATTTTTGCTGTTTTCCCGACTTGCACAAACCTTGCTCTTTTTATATAAGGTAAGAACAAAAAACGCAAAATCTGTGACTTTTAAAAAGGGCCCAAATCAGGGGAAATGTTTCTAAAACCCCTTTCCCCGGGATATTTAAAAGACAATTTTCTTTAACTCCTTATAAAAGGCAAGTCATCATGTTTTTTTTAATTGTTTTTTATTCACAGGAAGTCCCCAAAGGACGTTCCCCGTAAACTACTTGGACCTTTTTTGCATCATTGCAAACTCCTGAAATTTTTGGTTTCAACCGGAAAAGCCCAAAACTATCTTTAACTCCCCCCGTGGTTTGTTGCATCCTGTATATCTTGTTCCGATATTTGTGTGTACTCACCTAATTGTGGTTGCAGGGTTAGGCTGGGTCCTGGTCCCCTTTCCTTTTACCGATGCTAGGGACTCCCCCCCCTGCTTCATCCCTTGTCTTAAAACTATGTATGGGTTCCCCCTTTTACTACATTGAAAAATTTCCCTAACCCCTATGACTGAAGAAAAACTTCCCAACATCCCTTTGACTCATCACAATTTTACCTTCAATTACCCTTTGTTTTTTGGACCACGCATCCAGCCTGTTTAGGTCTCTTTTTTGAAATTTTCTGGTCCCCTCTGGTTTAAATTTTCTGTCTTACATCATCTGAAACAGGGACACTTCTAAGGGCAAAAACCCCCTTTTTCCGTTTTCATTTTATATATATATATATATATATATATATATATATATATATTATATATAACTTATATATTAATTTTTTTCGATCTTGGAGTTGACTTTCGGCGGATGGTTATGAAGGATGATTAATCATAAAATTTTGGGGAAAAAAGTGGTGCGTTTTAGGTATATGTGAGTAAAAAAACTTATCTATGGAGGCAAAAAGGGAAAGTTAAGTATAAATAATTTTCCCCTCTTTATGGATGGGCTTGGGTGGTAAATGCCGGAGAAAGGGCCCTTTTGGGGGCAAAGGGGATGTCTGTCTAAAGGGCATTGTAGGTGTTTAAAAATTAGAGAAATTCGGAGTGTGGGAAAATTTGGGAAGATGTGGGGTTAATAAAAGGTATTAGAGGGCAGAAGGGGTTGGTTTAGGTGGTTTGGTCATTTGAAGAATGGGTCAAAATAGAATGGACTTGGGAAAGGGTTAAAAACCCCCGGGGGAAAGGGGAAAGGGGGGGTAGGGGGCGTCCTCGAAAGGGTTGGAAAGATGGGGGGGTTTTTTGGGCGGGGGCGGGCTTCCCGCAAACGTGCATGGGCGTGTTAAAAAATGAATGGAGGAATGATACGGGGCCTGACGATCTGTTGGAGTGTAAACGGGTAATTTTGGGGAAAGGGTTCAGGGGAAAACCGGGTTACATAAAAGGGCGGACTTGGGTCCTGGGAAAAGGGGAAATTTCAAAGCCCCGCACTTTAAAGTAGGGTTTGGGATATTGGTTTGGAGGGGTATGTTGTTCTTTTATTTTATGCTTCTAACGTTTTATTCTAGGGTCCTCTGCAAAGCAGTGATAAAGTGTGAGTGTGGTAAAATGTTTATGATGAAAAATTTTTTTTTTTGGGGGGTTTTCTTTTTTTTTTGGTCCCTTAAAAGGAGACAGCCAAAATTTTGAAAAAAATATATATGTGTGGGGTTTTGTGAAGCACTCAGCCCTGTAACAACGGGCCGTATTTTAAAAAGGCCCCCCTCAAAAAATTTAAAAATAAAAAAGAACAAAAATGACAAATATAAACACTTTATTATTTGGAAAAATGAAATAAAAACACAAATATGAAATACTTTTATCCTACCGGAAAAAAAATGAAAAATGAAAAATATAAATAACCGAAATTCCCTTAAATTTTAAAAATTGGGTGTCTGGTGTTGTTGGAAAAACATTGCCGTTGCTGATGATGGGGGTCGCGGGGGTTGGGTTTTCAAACTGGCTCGTTCTGGGGGCTGTAAGTAATCTTTCCCGTGACGGGGGATCAGGTTCTTGGCTGTAATGATGAGGTTTTTGTCCTTTATTCTTCATACAAGTGCACAGGCAACCAAAACCCTTTTGGGACGTCCGGGGGTTAGTCAGTCTCCCTTTAGTTTTTTTCCCTTGATTGACCCGGTGTCCCCCCCTTTATCCAAGCTGAAAAGATGACAGGTTTTCCCACTGCTTAAAAATCCTCTCCATGATAAGTACAAAATTTTAAAAAATGTTGTTATTACAACAGTCAACTTAGAGCAAAAAGGGTGGGGAAAAATAAAATTTATTATTGGTCCCCAAAAAGAAATTTTTTTTGGCCACCCGGGGAAAACCAAAGGCAGGCCTTTTTTTAACCCCCAGTAGGTTTTTGGGGCTGTGGGTAGTATTTTCTGTTTGGCCCCGAGCCCCCTCACCTTTCGGGAAAAGGGGGGGGAAGGGGTGGGGGGAGCAAGACCCGACCCTACCCCTTAAAACAACCGGCAGTCAAACTATCACTTTTGGGGGGGAAAAAAAGGGGGGAAAAGCGGGGGTTAAAAACCCCACCTTAACAAAATATGAATGAAACTATTTTTTCTTAAAACTCCCTCCTTCTCCTATCTACCAGACTTTTCCCCCCATATATATTGTGTGTGTGTGTTGTGTGTTGTGTGTTTTGGGACACACACAACATCGGGAAAATAATAAATGGGAACACTTTTTTGGTGTAAGGGTTGGTTTTTAAAGGTTTTTAGTGAAGAGGCTGGATGCCATGGAGGTTTTTGTGTTTGAGAGGAATGTTGATATGTATATTGTAAAAAAGTTCTGAGATTGGCGATGAGGTGTGGATTTATCAAAGCATTACTCGGGGCTATGTGAGCATGTTAAAAGTTAGAAGGAAGCGGTTTTTTTGATTTTACTGGTGTTGGAAATGTAAGCAAGGTAAAATTTTTGAGCGGTTAGGAACAGTTAGCTGGACCGAAACCTGGGTAAATTTCAATTCCCTTCCCCTCTGGAATTAAGGGTTGGGGAATTTCGATTTGGAAGGGTAATTTAAACCGTGGGGTTTTTTTTCGTTTCTGACAAGACAGTAACTGAATTACAAAAATATCTCTCCCCTTTAAATCGCACCTTACCTGGGTGGGAGACCAGATTAAAAAAAATATACTTCCCCCTAAGTTATTCTTTTTTGGTAATATTATTATATATTACTGATTAAAAGCACTATCTGGGGAAAAATTTCAATACCAGTGAATCTACATTCTCAGGTTTCCTGGAAAAAAATGGTTTCCAATGGGCGTAAGGGCTCGCAAGGTTGGTTTAAAATTCCACCACCTTTATATCACTGTTGGGATTCCCTAATCCCGTCAGGGGCAACCGTGAGAAATTTAGCACACTTTGTGATTGGGATGTTTAACCTTTGTTTCATATTCCACTTGTAAACTTGTTCTACATTCCACATGAACCTTTGTTCCACATTCCCTATGTGAACCTTTGTTCCAATTCCTCATTTAGCCAACAACCTGTCACTTCCGTGCCCGGTTGTTGGGTAATCAACCCCAGACTAAAAAAAATGGCACAATTTTTTAAAAGGTATAAACCTTGGTTTGAAAAATACGAAATTGGGTTTCCCAAAAGACGTTTCAAAATACTGAACAATTTTTTTTGAAACCGTTTTTGGGCCCGGATCTTGATTACTTCTAACAGAGAGGTACGAAAAGGGTTTCCCTTGGGGCATCCTTTCCCGTTTTCTCCATGTGGTTTTACCCCCATGTTTGGGTCCCAAAGGGGAAAATGTCCCTTAGGAAAAAAGGGGATTTTTGACACGTGGTGCCTGAAAAAATGCCAATTTGGGGTGAGGGAAAAGGTAGACAATGGGATCCTTGACTCTTTTGTTGTTAGATGGGTGATCCTTTTGGGTGGGTATCGTGTATAATGATGATTTTTTAAAATTTTTTAGTGACGGCGATTAGTGAAACCCGCTCAGTTTCAAATATAAACAATGGGACAAGTGGCCCATGGGCCTTGTAAAACTCTCCTTCACACGGTGAGGGCCCGGGGTTGGAAAATTCCCGGGGTTTGGGGGTTTAAAAAAATTTGGGGGTGTTTCCTTCCCGGTTTTTGTTCACTCAACAGTAAAATAGGTGTTAGTCGCCAAAAATTTTCCTAATTTGCCCCCAAAAAACTTCATAACAAGTGGCTTTCTAATTTGTAAAGGTGCCCTCCCTTCCTTCCTGCCCCGCAGCGCTGTATAATCCTTGTGGTTTAAAGCTTCTTTTTATTTTAATAATAATTATAGAAGGATGTCATTGATGTCAACTAGACCCGTTAAATTTTTATTAAACCCCCTTTGTAAATAAAAATATATTTGTTATTAATTTAAATATTACTGAAACTCGTAAACCCCCATCATGCGGTTTGTGTGTTTAAAAATTTCCCGCAGGAAGTGTTGATCAAAAGCCACAAATGTTTTTTTAAAAGTGAACGAAATATGTTTTTCAAAAATTTTTTCTATGACGAAAAAGTTTAGTAAGGATGGGGAAAGTCATGCCCGTGAACCCAATTACGATCAATGTTTTTTTTTTTTGGGAGGCTGTTCCCCCCATGGCATGTCCTTGGTCAAATTTTTTAAAAAAATACATGCGGCCCCGGGGACCCCCGTATTTTTTCCCCTTTATATTTCATGGGGTGGGAAAAATAGAATATGAATGTTTTTGAGCTGGTCAAACAGCTGCATTCTTGAAAAACAGCCCAGGAAAAGTTGGAAAAGTAGTTATCTTCCCCCAAATTAAAAAATTATTGATTATATATATATATATATATATATATATATATATATATATATATATATATATATATAAATATATATATATATATATAATATATATATATATATTGTGACCACGAACAGTGGTATTGATCAATAACCCTGCACTAATGGGCTCGAACCCCCTGCTGCTTTTGGCCCGCCTCATGGTGATCAATACCACTCTTCGTATCACAAAAATTTTAAAATCTGCTCGTTGAACTAGTACCCAAAAAGGGACTAGAATGGGAAAATTGGCCCCAGGTCATCCACATTTTTGTGTCCTTGGGTAGGGGTACAACATCCCGGGTTCCCCCTGGATGCCGTACTTTGTGAAGATCCCTTGGTTCAGTGGATTGGGGTTTTCATGTGTTTGTTTTCCCACCACAGACAGGCCAAACAACATGGGTTCAGTCCTTGGGTATTGCAGTTTTTTATTGATAAAAATGTATATATTTTATATATATATATATATATATATATATATATATATATATATTTTATATATATATATAAAAAATAAAAGGAGAGTACCACCTCTAAAAACTGTTTAAAAAAACCCCCATCCTCAAAAAAAAAAACTTGCTTTGGGCTTTAAGGGTTTTCTCTGAAGCTGTTTGGAAAAATTTTTCCTACCACCCCCATATTTTTGTATATTTTTTTAAAGACCCAAAAAACATTTACAAAAAATTCACAAAAATACGATAAAGTAAAAAAACATGGTTTACTCAGGCTACATCTCAGATCTTCGTCCAAAACTCCCCGGCGGGGGGCCCCTGTCCCCAATTAAACCATTTCCCTCTCTGGATTCCCCAAATGGGTCTCTGAAAAGGGAAACTGGTCGCCCCGTGGTCCTTGGGTTTCCCCTTTATGAGCTTTTCAACTCTATTAGGAACTTTTAACACACTTTTATGCTCAAGGGTTGATATTTTTGGGGGTAAGTTATAGCAAGGGGAAATCTTCATATTTGGGGTCTTCTGGGGCTCCCCGTGGGTGGGTCCCCCCTTTTACTACGAAATTGGGTGGTGTCTTTCCAATGTGGGGCCACATTTTAGTCCCAGGCAATCTGCTTTTTCCCTCCTTCTAAAAGGGAGCCAAATGGCTTCCCCAAAGGGCCTTTTTACTTCCTCAAACCTCTGCACTTGGGGTTTTCCCGGGGGGGGCTTTGGGGAACGGGGGTTTGGGAGGGTTCTCTTTTCCCATGTCAATTTGGGCCCCCCTGTGGTGCCCCCTTTGTGTGACACACGGGGCCCCCGAAATCCCGGTGATCAGCTGACGCCCCGCCGCAAATGCACCTATGTTCGTGAGGATGGGGCGGCTGGGGGGGACCCAACCGCGAATAGCCTGTGGGTCTAATTGAATGCCAAAAGGGGGAAAGGGGGGAACGGGAAAACTCCCGAGTGTGGGGGCCTTCACTGCCCCGGAGACAGGCTTTTTTCCCTTTTTGATGCATTGGGGAAAAAAATTTTGTTTGGGATTTTTTTCCCTGATCAGTTTGTCCCAGTGGGACAAGAAACCCAAATCTGATATATATATATATATATTATCTTTTTTTTTTTTTTTTCTATTATATTATATATATATATATGTCATTGAATATGTAAAAAAGGTCAATTAAAAAATCATTTTAAAAAATTTAAAAACCCTTTTACAAATTTTCTCTTATACGTTTAAAAAAGTATAATTAATGTTAATTTTAAAAATTTTTAAATTTACCCCCGTCATTTCACCTAACCTTATTATAACAAAAAACAATTTTTTTGCTTCTTAGACCAAATATATTTTAATTTGTTTGTTTTTAAAAATAAAGAAAAACAGTGGAAAAATATTTTTCATTAAGGGTTTAAAAATGATTTTTTAATTTTTGCATACATAAATTTTTTCCCCTTTTTCCCCTTTGGCAGAAAAAGCGTTGCTGTTTAAACCAAGATGGCAAGTTTGCCCATTTATTTGATATATATATATATATATATATTTTATATATATATATATATATATATATATATATATATATATATATATATTATACATTTATGTCGTGCCGAATATTTTTTAAAAAATTTAATTGAAGAACTCATTTTTAAAATTTTAAAACCTTTCTTAAAAAATTTTTTTTTTGTTTAAAAATATATTTTTTTTTGTTAATGAAAAAATTTTTTAAATTTTCCCCAAAAAATCTTAAAACACCAACCTTATTATAAAAAAAACAATTTTTTTAGCCCCCAACCCCCTAAATATAATTTTAAAAAGTTTTTCAATAATTTAATACTAAGAAACACAATCAATTTATTTTCTTTGGTTCAGAATGATTTTTTGGGGAAATTTTTGCATCCAAAATTTTTCCCTTTTCCTTTTGGAAAGAAAAGTTTTATTTAGGGATCATAAGTTCTGCCCATTTTTGACATTATATATATATATATATATATATATATATATATATATATATATATATATATATATATATTTTTTAAAAATATATGTTTTATTGCCCAAAAAGAGTTTAAAAATTGCAGTTCAAACAAAAAACAACGCTCTTCTTAAATAACTTTAAAATTTTGCCCAACTTAATTTTTGCAAAAAACATTCTTTTAATTAAAATTTTTAAAGATTTTAATTTTTCTCCGGGCCCGGGGCCCCTTTCCAAAAATGGTGGCCCGGCCTTAGGGGGTGGGCCAAGGGCATAGTCTCCCCTGGGAGGGGCACAAATACCTCCTCATCTTTGGGGCCAACTGTCCCAGACCCAACCCCAAAACCCAAAACCCCTCTGGTCTGCCATCCCCGCCCAAAAGGGGGCTAATGGGAAGGGGCAGTCTTGTGGGGGCTGGAAACTCAGGTCAGGCACCTACCCACCCCTAAAGGGGTGGGCATGATTCGATGAAAAAAAAAATTCTGAACCTAACGAAAAAAATATTTTCATCGTGATTGTTTTTTTTTAAATTGCTGTAAACTTATCTAAAATATATTTAAAATCAAATTTTTAAAAATTAAATTTTCCTTGTTATAATTTTAAAAATTTAAAAAATTTTTAATTTTTTTTAAAAAACATTGTGAAAAAAATTTTTAAACGTATAAAAAATTTTTTGAAAAGGGCTTAATTTTAAATGGGTTCTTGTAATTTTTTTTTTTTTTTTTATTTAAAATACAATACATGTTTAAAATAAAAAACCCTTTAAAATGGGTTGTCCCTTTATTAAAAATTTTAAAAAAAAACTCTCAGAACGTACAATAGCAAATAAACACAATATTAACAAAACAAAGGTTACACAATTTCTAGAAAATATCCTTTTGACAAAAAATAACATTAAAAAAATGGGCAATCTTAACCCCATGTAAAAAGAAAAAACAAGGGGCCTTTAAAAATTTTTGACCCCCGCTTGGGTTCAATAATATAAAAAAACCCCTAATCCCTTGGTATACACTTTACATAATATCCGGGGCATTTCCTTTTAAAAATACAATCAATAAGAAGAAAAGTATGATAAATATATAAATATATCAGTTTTCTCCAAAAAACCAAAAAAAAACTATAAAGAAGAACCTGCACAAACTCATGATAAAACAAAAAACATACTCCCTTCACAAGTCTTCGGTCAACCACAAAACTAAAAAAGCCATAATCATTCCCCTCATCTACAGGGCCCAACATTTAAACATAGCAATAAAATGTCGGGACAAACACACAAAAACCCCTTTGCCAGGCCATAAAAATACATCAAATGCTTAACAAAAAAAAGGCAGTAGCTCTGACAAAACATCCAACACATATAAACCACCACCCATCCACCCAACCACATTTTTTTCACGCATTACACAGATACACACAGTAAACCAGCCGTTGTGCATACCCAACCCCGGAGACAAACCCGTTCCATCCCCCGAAATTCCCCCCCCTTTCACAACGTTCTTTCTCCCACCCCCTTCTACGTTTCCCCGCTGAAAAAGCCTGGGGCAGCGACTTCCATATATTTTCCCCATTTAACACAACGTTCTTTGGTCCCGCCAACACCCCTTTTTCCCCCCTCCCAATCCCCCTTCCTTCTCATTGCCCGGGGTACAAAAAAAAAATCCGCAATTTATATGATTGCCCTTTAAGGGGCCTGACGCCTCCACGTCAAACTTCGCCCTCAAACTAATTCCCCCCTCCTCCCCGTCCTCAGAACCTTCCCATCCCTTCCTGATACTCCCCAAATTATCACAAGAAATACACTACATGAAACCCAGTCTCCTCATCCCCGCACACCCGAAAGCGCCCTCCCCCATCAACCCTCTTTAGGTTCCGACCCCCGGGTATCCATGGAAAACGGAAAAATACCTCTCCCTTTTGGACCCCCAAAAAGTTTTCCCATATATCCCTTTCCCCGCATACATGGGGGAAAACTCTCAGCCCCTTTACGACCCGCTACGTCCCTTACAACACGCTCCAAAACACCCCCCTCCCAACTTTTTAGGGTCCCGTTAAACAAACAACACGTCTTCACACACTTTCATCTCCCACCCTCCCCCCCACATTCGCCCTCTTCGCTACCCTTCCCCCCCCCTGCTGACCCCCCACACCGTAACCCCACTTCAAATAAATGCCGACTCCAACCTAAATCAATCAACCCCAAACCCCCTCTGTTAAACCCGGGAAAGTAACCCCCACTCCCACTCAACCATTCCCCCGGAACCCCAAGAAAATGGAAAACCCTCTTTTAAAACCTCTAACATCCGGACCTGCTAACGGATATCCCCCCAGCCACGTGCCCGACTTTACTGTATAACAAAAACATTTTACAACAATCCCGCTGATGTCTGTCAAATGAGTTGGTCTCAACCCCTCCCAAACCCCCCCCACTCGATCCCCAACAAGGGCCAAATTAATTCGCCTCTCTCCCTTTTTTGAAAACATATTCCACACCCTTTTTTCCCGTCCACCATATTCCCCAAAATGCATTTTCCCCCCAACTCTCTCTTTTAAAACTCCCCAAGACCAGTAATTTTGGTTTTCCCATTAACTCTTAACCCGTCCCCCTTTAAATTATTTAAAAACTCTAAAATAATAACTCTGCCCTTCCCTTTAAAAAAATTTTCGTGTCATCCAACCATTTTTATTCCCTGCCTCCCTTCCCCACTCCCCCAAACCACCTCCTCACTTACCTTTCTATAGAAAGGGTCTGTTAAACAGGCAAACAACAATTGAGACAGGGGGCAACCCCCTAATACCCCCACCCCTGGATACCCCCCTTTAAAATTTTCCCCTTTCTTGTAAAACACTCCCACACCTGATACGTGTCTCTGCCCCCGTACCACCTCCCCCCCCAAAACCCCGCCTCCTTTAAAATTCCCACAACCCTCCCTTCCACACTATCTTCCGCCTGCCAATCTAACCGGGGGAAACCCCCGCTCCCCCCCCCGACCCTTCCCCAAAATTCTTTATAATATATCCGTATTCGTCCTCCCAGAAATAAATTTTTTATAACCCCCTCTATCCCCCACACCCATCCTATTTCCCAAAAAATTTTTCAAAAATCCATAATCAACCACAACTTTATATTATCCTAAAATCCCGCACCCTTTCCCGTTTTTTACCTTTTGGCACAAAACCACAACCACCCGTTCCTTAACCGCCCCATCCCCCCCTCCCTTTTCATCGTATTCTTTGTTCTCTAAAAAGGACTGCCCCTTTGGGTCCTAAAACTGCAGGGCAAACCACCAGACCTGGGGCCTTACCCCGTGCCATCCCCCCAAAACCCTCCCACCTCCCCTTCTTTATCCCCCCCCAAAGCCATTTGGGTCCTGCTATTTGCACCAAAAATACATTCTCCCCCCAAACCCCCCAGGCCCCCCCCCATCCTCCCACATCAGTAAATTTTTTTCCCAAAACCCCCTATCAAAAGTAATCACTCATTGCCTCCGTTGTTCTTAACTCATGTCCCCCTTTTCCCCTAAGTCCTCCCTGTACCCCCCTATCAATTTTTCCCTGTCGTCCCCTGCCTCCTTCCTTTAAAACACGGGGCCCATGGTGGTCCCCACCGCCTCTTCAATTTTCCCCCTGCACTCTCACCGCATCAAATCTATCATTTTTACCAAATCCCCAATTCCCTTTCCCTTTTTAAAAACTCGTTTCCTCCGGGATACTGCCCCGCCCCACCCCCCCTCCTCCTTTGCAACCTACCCTCCCAAATACTGCTGCAACCCTCGTCATCCAACCCTGGTACTTTCCCCCTCGCCCTAAAACTGCCCCGGGTCCCTCCTTAGCTACCCCATCCCACCACCCCCCGCAAGTCACCCACATCCCTACCCTCTCCCCGGGTTAAAATTTTTAAAATCAACCCCCTCCTCCACCCCAAAAATCTCCCTTTAACTTCCAATACCCTGGAACCTCTTGGGGAAAACTGGCCCAAGTCAAGTCCGTATAAACCCGCTCAAGTCCCTGTAAACAGCTTCCACCTTTCGCAACCCAAACCCCGCCCCTTCTCGTCACAAAATAACCTTCGGCCTGGCCGCGTATCCCCTTTTATGGGGAAAAAATGTGCTCAACCATTGGGGCCCCACCTCCAAAACATCCCTTAACCCCCCGAAAAAGATCCCCTTTGGCTAACCAAATTCCCTGCCCCCCTGGCTCCCATCCTTTCTACAAAATTTTAAATTCCAAAAACCCCCCATGATTGTTACCGGGAAGAGATCTCAAATAAAACCCAAAACAAACACGCACAAAAATTTATTCTTCACCCTTCATCACCCCCATAAACACCAAACCCCTGCCAGTCGCTCCCCCTCTCCCCCCATCCATCTCCCCGTTTCCCTCCCCCCTCCCCCCCTCATCCCAATTACAACCAAAAGGGGTTGTCCCCAATCAAATTCAACCCCCCCTTTCCGGGGCCCAATATCCACAAAACACGATATCCGTCCACCAAAAACCCGACCCGCCTTAAAAATTATGCTCCCGCATGAAAACAATATCTATGGCATGACGCCTCAAAACCCCCAGACCCCGCTTACTTCATCACAATTTACATTTCCCCAGTCATACACCAAATTCTTGGGGTTTTACCGCTGCCCAACTTTTCATAGACACGTCACCCGCCTTCTATTTTTCCCACCATGCTCCCCCCACGGGGGCTCCCATTTCCCGGGCGAAAACCTGACCGGAAAACCTTGGGGCCTCCTCCCTTTAGCCCACGGTTTCTTTTTCCCCCTCTTTTGGCCCGGGGGCAAGGGTATCCTCCCCGGGAAACAGGGTGCGTTTCCCCCCTCTTCCGCCGAAAACCCCTCTGCATCCATGGGGCTGGTCGGGGGTGCCTCAAATCCCCGCCGCCACCTCGACCACGGTCCCATTCCCGTAAAAAGGGACCTGCAGTCAGCTGGCTGTCTCTCCCCCCGTCCCCCCACCCCTCCCAGGTCCACCACCGATTGTCATCCCTCTCCGCTCTTTTCGTCTCCAAAAACTTTTCCGTCAACTGCTCCAGAGCCCATCCCCTGCTCGTTTTCCCCCCCTCTCCCCTTCCCCCAAAAAGGGATGTAGATTCTGAGCATCCCCATGGGCCACCCCCGTCGGGCCTCTCTCCACCCCCTCACTCCGGGCGAAATATGGCCCAGGCGTCCCCGGAAGGCCCCCCTTGGGGCAGGCCCCGCTCCGTCCCTGTCCGCAACCTGTCTTGCTGCTGCCTCTCCCCTGTGCTGCCATATGGTCATAAGCACCACATAGCCGCAGGTCTTGCGCTGCCCCGCAAAACCCATCCCGTCCTAAAGTCGTCGGGTTTACAAACGGCGGGGTGGGATGCCTCAGCCCTCATCTTTGGTTAACTGCCCTCCCCGGGCCCGCCGGGGTCCCCCCTCCCCCCAGGTACCTGCCTTTTCCAGATCACGGGACCCAAAAGTTCAAAACGTTTAAAATTTTCCTCCGTTTCCCAAAGGGACGTTGCGTACCTTCCCCAAGTGTAGTGTCGCGAACGTCAATTAAACGAACTCCCTATTGCCGGTTTACGTCCCCCCCATCTTGATACTGCTCCCGGGTATACCCACGATCGTGGGTTAACAAAAATTCGGGGGCCCCCTTGGAAAAGATACTCCAACAAATCTTGATCGAATCCCTTGTATGGGGAATAATCAAAAAAAAAGCACCTGTGCCGGGCTGGTTTCCCCATAAAAAACCCCGGGTTGGCGCGCCTTCTGACAGTCTGCCCTCTTGTGTTTTGCGCGGAAAGGGCCCCTAACCAGGGCGTGTGCCCCAAAAACCCCCCAACAATAAAGCAGTGGGAATTCCCAAAGTGTTTTTTCTTTGCCCAGTTTTACCTATTTGGCAAAGAGAGAGAGAGAGAAAAAAACCCCCAAGAAAAACACACACAGAAAAACACACACACACAACACACACACACACACACACACACACACACACACACACACACACACACACACACATAAAAGGCCCGTGGAACTACCCAATTACAGATAATTGTGTCCCTCCTTTCCCCATCATCCCGGGAAACCAAAAACCAAAAAAAAATTCCCCCAAAGCAAAAAAAATTTGCGCACCCGGTTAGCAAAAACAGAAAAAGGGGGAATAGTGTTTGGACCAATCAAAATAATTACAAAATGACGACACTATTGTTCCCAAAGATAGGCCACAACCCAGGCACTAAGAGGCAAAAACGCCCAATAAAGGGGCACCAAATCGTTAACAGCCCCGGGGATGGCCTCATCCTTTACAATTTAAATTTTCTTTTAAAAACCAGAAGCCTACAAAGCGATAGTGTCATTTCCAGCAGGATCTGCAAGGGTTGGAAGTCGACCACAACACCCCAAAGAGTTCCCCTTGGTAACAATTGTCCGGGTTGGGGGTTCCCGAAAAATTCCCCCCTTTTGAAAGCTCATTTTTTACTTTGGGAAGGGGTGGGGAAACAGACCCATTGCTGTTGGTAACCTCTTCCCCTCGTTCCCAAAAGCAGAAGAAACATTCGCCTAAAAGCCCCCATTTTCCCCACCCCACATCAACTGGGTTTTGGGGTCCCCACGGGCAGTGAAGAGGCAGCTCATTCGAAGGCCTACATCGGGGATTTAAAGATATGGGCCGTAGTCAAACTCACGGGAAAAATTCAATTTGGTAAAAAGGTGGGGTTTGGAGATTTGGGATTGGTTCCCCAGTTTTTTCCCTTTTTTCCCTCCCGGCTCAGCAAACCCTCAATTCTTTTTTTGCAAAATAAAATTTCCCCTCTTGGGGTGCTCAGGGGGTGCCCCCTCTCTCCACTTCTGTTGCAAATCCCTTCCTTAACTCAAATCTGTCCCTGGATGATGGCATCGGCATTACTAAAGGGTCCTGCTAAAAAGGGCCCTCAACTTTGAAACACGGGGAAAACCCGGGACTCATTCTCAATTCCTCAATTGTGAAATCTCAAAAACGAACCGGAAATAATCAGGCTTCAACAATCCTTCCCTAAATCTCTCAAACCCCGCCCAACAGCCCCTTTTTGGGGCATCTCGTATGATGCCTGTATGTCCCCCGGTGTTTCTCTGCTAAGACTCCGCGTGTTTCCCAAGGGCCCCCCTCTTTGACCCCCAAACACTAAACGATGACTCTGGAATCACTCTTCAAAAACACTGAATTTTCCTGGAAGATCAGCTTTGGAAACAGGGAACCCTCCCCGTGCGACTGGGAGGTATAAAATGCGCAAGGCAAAAGAAGTGGGACCTGCATTTCTGCCTCGTGTTTGACTTATGAATTAGTCAAAAAATTGTCCCCCCAACCAGAGATGCGGTGGGCCCAAAACCCCCGATTCCGAAGCTGATCCGGGGAACAGACGGTCGGGTTTTTAACTCCTGATCCGGGGGTTTATCCCCCCGTGGATGTTTTTTTATTGAAGCAACTGTGTGGAAGACTTCAGTTGGGTCTTTTGGTTCCCATAGAAAATCTGGGTGGTATTGTGCCAGATGTTGGAAAAAATAAGATCAATTTTAAAAAGCCAAACAACAGTGTTGACAATGAGGAATGAGGCAACTGCCGGGGGGAGGGAGGGAGGGAAAAGGTAACACTGAAAAGTTACGAAAAACGGGTAAATAAAACAGCCCATTTTACCTCCTGCTGAGGGAAAAGGGAATTCATAGGCCCAAGCTTTAAGGTCAACAGCACGGAACCTCTGCTTTCTAGTGAAAATCCAGGGACACATGTCGTCTCTGAACGCACTGGTAACCTCTGCTTACAACTAGTGAAAAGATCAACAGGGAGGGGCTTCTCTGAACAGCACGGGACCTCTTACTTACAACTGGTAGAAGCGATCAGGGGGACACATGCCCGGCAGCACTGGTAACCTCTGCTTACAGCTAGTGAAGACGATCAACGGGACACATGACTTCTCTGAATGCACTGGTAACCTCTACTTACACTAGTGAAGACGGCCCAAAACATAGTTGGTCTTGCTCTGGTAGAATAAATAGGCAGCGTTCCCAGTATACACTTAGGAAAAATTAAGAAAAGATATTTTTCATGAATTTGGAAAAATTTTAAGTTGGTGCTGAGTTAGTTAAAGATTAGCCGGTATTCCCCCGGCCGGCCTTGTCAAGTGGTGGCCCGGCCAGCTCCTCTTTGGGGAGTGTCTGAGACCTAAGTCTCCCATGGGGAGGCACAAGTACCTCCTCATCTTTGGGACCAACTGTCCCCAGGCCCACAACAAGCTAGGCCTCTCTATCTGCCATCCCGCCCCAGGGGCAAATGGGAATAGACAGTCTTATGCGCTAAAGGCTCAGGCTCAGGCACCTACCCTCCCTAAAAAGGTTGGCATGGTGTCGTCCGGTTGCTGAGTTAAATTTTGTTGAAAATAGAAAAACAGATATACCAAAATTTTTGTAAATTGTATTTAACTGTGAAAGTAGTTTTATTAATGGGTTTAGTCGGCACTGCCAATAATATACACCGATAGATGAATATTTCTCAGTGTATATGATAAGAGTCTAATTCCCGTTTTATAGATTAATCGTAAATTTTTTTAAAATATCCATATGGCTGTGCAATTTTCAGACACCCTTAACGACCTCTGTGCTGCCATGCGCTGATGATGACTGAAATCATTACATCTGTAACTGCTTGGTGCAATGTTATCTTACGTAATAATGTTATCTTAAGTATTTTCTGCAGTTCTTTATACATTTTTGTATCTATAGTACATTGGAGGAGGATATTCAACCATAGGATCGAACACCATTAAGAAAATGCTTTGAAGGATATATTTTGATTCTCTTGATTCGGATATGCAGTGGAGATATTTAGAATCAGTGAGCACCAGCACACATGTTTAGCTTCGTGTAACTGACTAAATCTCTGCTAGTTTTATAATGCTTTTTATTATATTTTTAATGGTACTGCATTCTGTTTCTCCCGCCCCCATCCCAGCTGTCACTGGCTGCTCTCCCTCCATTGTGTGGGTGGCGACTCTTCACACTGGTTTCAATAGCCACTGTTCTGCGTGTTTGTCTCATGCATCCCGTGATGTGCTGTGTTTTTTGTGTCGTGTGCATTTATGTTGGTGTGCATGTATATTGTGTGCATATATGTTATGTGCGTGTATGGTGTGTGTGTGTGTGTGTTTAGGATTATACAAATTTGTTCATTTATAATTCAAAATTTGAGAAAATTTAAAATATATTTGACAAGTTAAAATCATAAAATTTGGGTAAAATTCAAGTTGTGTCTGACAGGTCCTTGGAAACTCACCTACATCATCATAAAAGCGACAGGTGAGGTTTTGTATGTTGACCGCGAGGTGTAATCTCTCCCTTGTATACCTTCTGTTGATCTTTTAAATTTTTTACAGTTCCTTGATAATATGTGAAATCACTATGGAAGTTCACTGTGAGTCACAATGAATATTCAGAATGAAGAATTTGTTCGAGTCATAACTCTGTGAAGATGAAATGAACATAAATTAATTTATATTAAGTAAAAATTAAATTTAAGCTGATGCATATTATATATATATATATATATATATATATATATATATATATATATATATATATATATATATATATATATATATATATATATATATATTATTAGTTTGCTAAAAGTTTACGTTAATTTAGGCTAAGTTTGCAATAAGATTTCAAAGTTAGGTTTGGTAAAAAAAAAAAAAACATTCCAACAAAAAAAACTATATCTGCAAAATATTTTTTGGGAAAAATTACAATTTATATAAGTGAATAAGGAAAAAGTCATAATAATAAACTTTTACCTAATGAGTAAACTATATATTACATTGAAAAATTTTTTCCCAATTAACTATCAACATTCATCCCGCTCTCAGCGGAAATGAACGACCTAATTACAGTGAATAATAATTATTACAACTTTTTGGGGATATATAAATGCTTTAATATTTTAATTTTAATACGAGAAATAATGTGGACATTACTTTTAAATTTTAAATTTTTCTCGCTAAGTCAATGTTCTCATATTGGATTGCCCCAGGTTCCTTCCCTTGCTAAACTCACAAACTATAAATTTAGTCATAGCCATATACCAACACCTCATAATTTGTAATATTTTACAATTAAGAATAAAACTAAAATATGTCCCAAAAAGCCTAGCCATGCTAAGCGTTCTAGTGGTACACTCTGTAATCCAATTTTCTACATATAAACCAAACAATAAACCCAAAATTTTTGTAAACTCAGCATTGTAATCCTTATAGAGAAAAAACTTTGAATTTGAATTTGAATTTGACATCTGTGAGGGCTCTTGAACCTAGGAATTTGGTCTTTTGTTCGAAACGGATTGTCTCAATTCCTGCAAGCACAATAAGACCTGTATGGCTGATCGTTCCCCTATGAAAGTAATAAAATATAATATAAATAATAATTATTTCCTTAATAATAATCCAATATCAATAATAGTTATACAAAATAATAAATATTTAAATCGTATACTTGAGGCACCTGACTAAATGTTAAATTAACATCTATTCTTTTATGATAAATCTTAGTGCTAGTTCAGAAATCTTTTTTAAAAGTTCCTCTGAATCAGTCTTGGAAAATTTAATTCCCCTGAAAACAGAAAAAAGAATAAAGAGATATCTTCAGTCCTCAAGTCGCTAAGTTCAGAGAGAGAGAGAGAGAGAGGAGAGGTGGTCTTCGTAGTTCCACCTGGTCTCTGCTGAATTTGGTCGGGGTTTATTGTACCTGGACAAATATGTAGGAGGATCAGCTACATTTCCTGTTATATTGTCTTAAATTTTTTTTTTTTTGCGTTATTTCAGGACTGTTCTAAATTTTGTCTAGCAAGATTTTCTGGAATATATTCGCTTAATTCTTTTCCCCTACTTAGCTGTGTGTAGTGTTGGGATGAGTATATATACAAAAGGTATCATTTCTCAAGCTATATACACTGATAATTACTTTAAGCATTTTATACAGGAAGTTCGTAGTTTAAAATGTTGACTCAAGTGATATGAAGATTTAATAACGTTTGTCTTGCCTATATGCTTTAAACCTAATAAACCTACCATTCAGAGTTTTCTACTCAGCCCGGGACTGGTCAGACTTGTATAGTTCATGTTTGATCCAAGCTATTGCTGCTGGGGCCAGTTGGTCACAACCTGGTTGGTCTGAGTACTTATCAGAGGCCTTGTCAGTTTCCTCTAAGAATTCTAATTTTTCTGGAAGTGTTTCTGATATCGGCCAATAGTCTGGACCCACGGAACTTAAATATATTCTTTAATTCAGCAATCTGCGCTCCTCCTTTTACTGTAAATATATTATCACTATTTCTCCTCCATTATATTATGGATGAACACTTGTTGTGTGAACATAAACACTACGGTCGATAATCCCAGGGAGACGAAACTCGGGTGATCAATTGATCCGTATAGTCGACCGCCTTCTGGGATCTTCTTAGAATCTGCTGAAGGGGGAATCCCAGAAGGGGTCGAAATATCACTCAATCAATCTCTTGAGCTTCTTCTCCATGTGGGTTTTATTGACATGACAAGTGTTCATCCCTTGTCAGTGCTATTCTCATATAATCGGCGACCCCTTTTCTGTTGACTAAATATCAACAACAACAATGGTAGGTGTTAATATATGATATATCGCCAATTGAAGTCGCACTTCTAACCTATGATATATACCGTCAACAATTTGCTAATACATGAACACCTCTCAGAGGCTATTCTCAAATACATTCAAACACAGTTCACACCGTATCAAACATTGTTTCCAACTGTATAACACAATACGTATATAGTTCAGCGTACTGGTTATGGAGATATCCCCCTGACCCACTAGTATTACCACGTTTTAAATGTTCTGAAGAGATACCTTATTATTATATATTGGGACCAGCTTCCCCGTATTCTAATAGTCTTTTGCTTGGATGTAAGATACACTAAACGATGGTAAAGAGGGATAAAAGGTTCAAATCAAATATGATTAAAAGTTACAGATATTTACTGCCCTTAAATAGATGGGAAAAATAAATCTTACACTTTTGAAATTTAAAAATACCGTGATAAAATTTTTGGGGTTATAACTGGAGGATGTCTGCTCCTCCATTACCTCTAGCCAGTCTTCAACATCTAGAGCTCACACTATCATCATCTGCCCTACCCTCTCACTGACTTCTGGGTTTCCCTTTATACTGGCTTCTTATATAGGCATGCCCGGTTAGAGTCCTTACACAGGGCTACGTTTTGAGACACATGGTTTTTACAAGCTGTGATCAACACAAACCCAGGAATGCAAAGCAATTACCCGTTCCCCAAGTCTATACTTCTTATTCGGTGATGAAAACGTTGGGGCACAGGGAGCAACCTTGGACCCAAACAGTCACCTTCTGTAACAGGGAAACCCTTACAAATAGAAAAATGAAGAACAGTGCCCATACATCTATCTCTCTATCTTCCCTTTTAAAAAAGTTAGTAACTAAGAGAATATATAACTAGGAGAATAATAAACTATTTTATCATAAAACCATAAATATACCTCAAAACCTATAACTCAAAAGACACAAATACATTACGCATTACATCATAATAAACAATTCCATTTTCAGTACCCATATCCTTGCACAGTATCAAACTGCTGCTTTACCTATAAACAATGACCGTAGGTTCCACCCAAAGGTAACTAAACTCCATGAAGAACTAGCCAATGATTGCCCCACTGAATCAACAACCTCCCAGGGCATTAATTCTTTCTCTCTCGGTTTCAGTCTCTGGAAAATTTCTTACTCAGCTTTTAATAACACTGGACTCTACAGATTTGAGATGGTTCATGACCCCCCTAGAGTCTGAGACGCTGCATAACATTAACTAGCCAGTTTAATCACTCAACGTCTCCCTTCCCAAATTCGCTGAAATCTAAATACCAATTAAATCCTCTTTTCCATTTTCCGACACTTCACTCAAAAACACACACAAAAGTTAAAACAAAACAGGACATTACATATATATCTCCCCACATAGACATCTTTTTCTGCGACAAGTGTTGACGTATCTCCATTCGTAAAGGGAAAAATTTTCCCCGGGTACATTAATCTTTAGCTCAAGTACTTTCACACTTCTCAGTGCGTCATCAGGAGTATGCAAAGTTGCAAAGGGAACGCTGAAAGGGTGAGGAAAGTTTTCTCGAGTAACCGCAGTGTGGGTTTATTTATTTGTAAGGATAATTAGTTCCTATTCTCTCCCTTAATTTCAGACTTTCTACTTAGGTGTGCTTTTTCAATGTGTCTTGTATATACACAGAGAGTTGTATTTTCTCGATGTATATAAATAGAAGTCAATTTAATTTAAAAGGGTTGAAGCATTCTTTTGTGGTGGGATTATTCTAATATATAACAGTTTAGTTTTATCATTTTGTTTATTTTCAACACCTTTCCTACTCATTCCAGAACATACTCTTTCTGCTCTAGTTTCGCTTGCATTTCCTTGCTCAAATTTTATCCATATTCTTCTTTCGTTTCTTTCTTCTATATACATTGCGTTGACTTGTGTTTCTGAGAAAATAATTTTATAATGCATTGCGTTATTTCCTCATTCTTTTTTCCTATTGATTTTCCGACAGAAGCACTTTTACTCTTCCATACTCTTTTTTTTAGTATACTAATGTCTTTCTGTATATTCCATTCTTTTGCTTTCACCCCCAGAATGGAATCTCACCAGATGTTGGGTTCTCTCCTAGAGGAAGTACATCTTCACCTAACTTAGTTATTGACTAAAA
This sequence comes from Cherax quadricarinatus, assembly GCF_038502225.1. Classification (NCBI taxonomy): domain Eukaryota; kingdom Metazoa; phylum Arthropoda; class Malacostraca; order Decapoda; family Parastacidae; genus Cherax; species Cherax quadricarinatus. The sequence continues at coordinate 14,368,724 of NC_091355.1, read as the reverse complement.
TGGTTCATCTTCTCCTTATCCTTGTTGCACATATAATGTGTTTATTCTATTTATTCCATTCCTCTTACCTTCACTTCATTTGGAATCTCACCATGATGTAATGGTTCTGTCCTAGGGGAAATAACGCCATCACTCTGGCTTAGTTATGGCTCAGCATAGTTCATCTTCTCCTAATCCTTGCCAAATATAATGTTTAAGAGACAGTTTCCTGACAATGTGGCCATTAGTTCTGCTTTCTGTGCTTCTCCTGATGGGTCCTCGTTTCAAGTCTGTCTCCATGTGAAATTCTCCTACAACGGGAGTTTCATTTTTTTGTCTTTAGCTGACAGTGCTTCTCTCTCTCTCTAAGTGATGTTCAGAGCTGCTTTATTATCGTTTTCTTAGTCTTATTTTTGAGTCTCTTCTTACTTGCTGAGGGATGTAAACGTGAGGCTGGAGTTGTGTATGTTACTCACCAATTGCAGTCAGTGGTGTTTTATCGCGTCACAGTTCTTAGGGGTGTGTGTGTGTGTGTGTGTGTGTGTGTGTGTGTGTGTGTGTGCTGTGTGTTTGTGCGCGCCTGCGTCGGGGTGTTTCTGTCCCTGTATGTTTATGGCTGATTTTTTATCTTGTATCTGTCTACAACCCAAAACCCAAAAAACCCCCACATAGGAAAGCAGGGGAAAACGACGTATCAATCCAACGGTCCATTTACAAAATAAATGGTCAAGTCGGATCAACGTTCGTAAACTCCTCTCCTTGTTAGGTATTTTTGCATTTTCCAGTTCTGTACTGTACTGTTTTGTTCTTTCTTTCTGCTTATTCTCTCTGTCTGTCAAGTTTAGTTTCCCCACTTGCTATTAAAAACTTCTGCTCACAGCGAAAATCTTTGATGAGTTTTGAGAATTCTTCTCCCGGAGCCAAGCCTTGGGCCAGTAACATAAGCTAATTTTCCATGGACTTAGAAATTAATTTCCTGGGAAGCCCTTTTTCAGTCGCAGGAAGAGCCTCGATGCTAAATCTTTCGTCAAAGTAAATGGACCTTGCTCTAGTTCCTGGCTCGAATCGGATTGTATCATTCCTCCAGCGGCTGAATGGCCTCTACAGGTTTAGCGCTCTATGAATGTAATAAAAAGGCCACGCCTCTTTTCCCTTCCTTCAGACAGCTATAACTGGAGGAGATTATTCTGCACGTCTCGATTCACTTTCGTCTTCAAATAAATACAAACTTACGGCGCATCATGGCGTGTTGTTTATCTGCAACAGGATCTCTACGACCAAGTGCAGACGCCGAAAAACATGGACATATCGGGGAAAGGATTGTTGACTCTTGAAAAACTCGTATATTATTGGCGAACCTCCAGACACATGCACGTTAAATATGTTTCCTGTAAAGATTCCTGTCATGACTCAAATATTATCAGATTGCATTTATTATTTTTATTATTATTATTATTATTATTATATTTGTTCAAGCACAGCCATATAATAAAGTTTGATCAAGGAAGGGACAGTGGGTTTTAGTTCATTGGATCAAAAGCCACACCGGGGTCAAGACACCCTCTCCTTGAAGAGTTTTGCTTTTGTTACTCTTCATAGATCCCTCCCTTGATGTTGGTGGGGGGGCTCTTGATTTGGGGATGGATCTGTGCTCAAGTTCCCAATTAAGCCTGAATGCCTTCCCATCCCCCCAGGGCGTTATAATCCTCTGGGTTTAGCGCTTCCCCTGATTATAATAATAATAATCTTCATAGATCCCGTCTTATCATTAGATAAGAAAAATTATCTCGGTTGCAATTCTGGAAAGAAAAAGTTCAACAACTTTTTCTTGGATAAAAACTTTTTTTATTTAACTCACTGGACATATTACACAGGGTGGAAAAAAGAAGAAACATTTACCGTTAATCATTCAATCCCCTCTTGCCAGAAGCATCCTAACATCACAGTTCAGATGATCCTCTGAGCTGCCGTCATCCCCTTCCTTCAGAATGAGGCGTTATCTTTCATCCTTCAGTACTCTGCGAACTGGTTTCCCCAATTATCAAAAACCTGATTTCAGTACAGCCTATGTGCTAATAATGCATGGTAAGTCTTCATTTTTTTCAAAGTTGTATATAATTCATGTTAATCTCAGCAGTGTTCAGTAAATATAATTATTCGCTGTTGTAATATTAGTAAACAAATACTTGTATGAAAATTTATTTCAATAACATGTTTTTTTTTTTTTACGTAATCAGTGTATAATCAATTTAGTGATCTTGAGAATATAGAACTACAATTCCTCTTATGATTTGTTGAAATATAGATATTTTTCAGTAAATTCAATTTTTACCGTAATCTAAAATTTACATTGGTTTCTACCATACTATATATTTCTACGTTGTAAACGGATGTTACTTGGTCTTTAAAAGCTTCCAAACATACATTTAGGTTTTGTACTGCATGACCCGACTGGACCCAACAGGCAAACATGAGCCTGTTAAATAAGAGTGAGTTGAGGCAAGCTTTTATGGTTTGACGTGCTGTTGGAGTGTGAGAATGACATACCAAACATGGAAAGGATTCAGGGAAACCAGTTCCCCATGTGAGTCCGGAGTTAAGCACAGTACCTTCCCTCTGAAGGACGGGGGGGGATCTGTGGTTCTGAAATTATTTGAGCTGTGATATCGTCATGCTTCTTCTAGCAAGACAGTGACTGAATGAATGACAGTGAAAATGTTTCTTCGTTTCTGGTCATTCACCCTGGGTGAGACAATTTTCGGCAAAATATTTTACTTTGATTTATTTTTTCTTTGAACCTTAATATATTTTTATTTTATCACTCAGACTTTATCATTAAAAATAAGTTCTTTAGCAAAGTAATTAACACTAGATTATTATTTTTATATTATTTCATTGAGGACGCTAAACTCGTAGGTATTATACGCATCTTGGAAATGGGAGGTAATCAGAGTCGAGTCAGTGAAAGGAAAAGGGAGCTCAAAATGTCTGGATCAAGGGAACCTTCAGCGGGCAAAGTAATTGACCGCTGTTTGCACTGCTGCAGTGCGTTTGTAATGCAAACTGGTAAAATTAATTTACGTATTTTAATCGCTCCTTTCCACTGCTTTCAAGAAGTTTTCAATCTTGATTGCTGATTTTAATTTTTTTTTTTTTTTTTATTTTCTGGACATAAAAGAACTGGTTTATTTTACACATTCTGTTCCATTACGTTTTGTGTCCTGGGATTTTACCAAATTTATTTAATATGGTTTATAATATTACAATTCTCCAAAAATCGTAATGACACGATTACAAACAACCACTACCACTGGGGGGGTTAAGACCCGCGATCAGAGAATCTAAACTCCAAACCGACGCGTTGCCACTGGACAAACTGGGGTAGTGGCTACGCGTCGATTAAATATTCTCTAACCCAGATTCTCCCCCCCGTGATAAATTTTTAATTTTTGGGGAATTTTATTTTGAGAAGATCTTAAAATACATAAAAGGACCAAAGCTGAAGAGAAACACAATAGTAAAAACAAAAGACTAACTGTAATTATTTGTTGAGGTAAATACCACTTCCTCAGTGAGGTTTGATACAGGTGTGACACAGATTACTAGAATATTACACTGGCAATTGCAGACTTCTCATAGAAGTATATATATATGAAAAGTCAGAATAAATGCTTTTGGATACCAGTGTACAAGTGAATATGAATAGGTTTTTTTTTTTACTAACACAGTAACACAGAAAACGGGAATTATGTTTGTAGAATCAGCGAATAAAATCCTTTTTTTTGTGTATCTGGAAGAGATTTAGTGTTGTTAGGGATTGGGGAATTGACCTCTCTGATATGTTGCATAAAAGATGAAAGTAACACTAGTGTTTCATGACATTTAAAAGTAAAGTATTGTATTTCCGGAGATGTATATGTTATATCGTACAGACAGGGAGATTCCTGAGTAGTAAATGAGTATAACTGAAATCGTGTTTATTTGTAGATTTATTATCTTTGTAAAAATTGACTCTTGGAGATACAGTAGTGTTTAAAGTGGTCAGGCAGCGTGATGCCTTGTTATGCCATCTTGTTAAACAAAATATGAGAAGATAGAGATCTAAGGTGTCAGACAACACCCCAACAAATTTAGGCTCTAAACCTTAGATAAAGACTTCATAAAACGACTTAGTACCTTTCTTAATCGAGCTACTGCTTATACATATTATTATTATTATTTTATTGTATTATTATATTTTATTTTTTAATTTTCTTTTATATTCATGGGGTGTTAAATACCAAAGGGTCATGCAGCGCCTGGGGGAAATTGGAGGCTATCTGGTTTCATCTAAATTCAAAAGGAAAGAAGATCAGGTACAATTCCTTGGATCCGACCCCTCACTTGCATCAAAGCACCTCCTAAAGGGGTGCTCATCAGAAAAGACAACTCAGAAAGAGCAAGTAACCTGTATCCGAGATCCTCAGTTTCCTGACTAAAATTACCCATCGTTGTTTTATTCTCTCGTCTTGGCTCTCTGCCCAGTATCTTGAACTCTTCCTACTCTCATTTAAACAGACTTTCTTCTCTTCTCAGGGCAATTAACGTATAAAACTCAAGTGTTTGCTTACCCCATATTTCGAATATGAAATCCTAATAAAACTCTTTGTCTTCAGATTTTTCCCGTCTCTCCGAAACTAATATCTCGGGAGCAATCTGGTTCATTTTTGCCTCCTCGTACCAATACTGCTACTGACTACATTATCTCCTGCTCTTCTTGCTGTTTCCCGTACTTTGGTAAAAGTGACCATTACTCTAATAAATACTTAAAACACAAGAAATGTTTGATTTCGGACACAATTTTATTTTTTCTATTGTGATGGAGCTATAGTTTTCCATGGTAGTTCTCATTTACTAATGACTGTCCATCTTGCAGCATTCGCAAATGTACCATTTTCTAATTAAGCCATTATCGTAAGATTTTAACGACCCTCAATCCATATGTTGTTTCTGTTGATATCCAGTCACAACACATTTTTAAAATACGATCACCTTTAGGATTCCATGACTCGATCTGACCTAAATTGTCTTCATTTTCATCTGACTTGTCTTTGCTTTTCTCTCCTTTTCTCTCTCAGCTGTGATTTGGTAATGGTCCATATGAAAAGAAATGTCATCTAAAATTTCGTCTCCAAGTTCTAGGTCATTTATAAGATGTTACTACCACAAATTGTGATTGAAATTCTTCGTGAAATAGCAACTGTTCCATTGTGACTCGTGTAGAATCAATGAATTGTTCACCAAACCATTTCTGAATATTGAGAAATTAGGCTGAGCTTTCTTTTCCCAACATAAATGATAGAAATCTTCCTCTATAATTGTACGGCATTCTAGAGGATCTTGTTTGCTGCCCACATCCACTCTGGGCAGAAAGTATAATTTTTGTCAGACCAGTTGGTGAAAACCTAACTGTTCCCTAAACAGTGGGGGAAAAAAAATGTTCCTATCTATTGATTTCCCATTTGCAGTTCAGGCCCTCGTAATCGCTCTCAAAAAAGCATCACCATTGCATTAGTTGAAGGATACCTGAAGGACTTTCCTGGGGTATATTTTCCTAATATACGTAACTTTTCCTTACTCATAATACTTTTTTTCAAGCTAACTTCTTTCCATGCCTTGATAAAGGTTGACAGCTTCTGTCTCCCGAAGATATACGTAACTCTCTCTCTCCTTATCCATTTTGCAGTGTTCTAAATCTTGCATTCAACCTGTACTTTTTTCCAGTCTTACTGTAGCCTTTAACTATTTCCTTGTTTTTTTTCCTTCATTATTTAGACATAATCTGCTAAAAGGGATATGTAAAAACATTCTCTGTTAAACTTGAAGACATACACTGAAATTAATACTGGTCCCAATAACAATGCTTGAGGAACCCCGCTTAGTACGCTTAGCTATCCTATTAACATTTTTTTCAGAACTCGGACTATCTAACTTTGTTTTCTTTCCCTTAGGAATACTTTGATCCACTGTAGTACCTTTCATGAATTCTCTGTCAAATTAATAATGCAAATTCTCTAAAGGAGTAGGAAGATTAAATTAATATCTAGTATGCATTTTTTTAGTAATGTTAAATTATGCAGTAAAATAAGTTTTGGTGAAAAATTAAACAGTGGCATTTAAAAAGTTTGCATAACATGACTGTTTTTCCTGGGTGAAAGGGGAAAAATCTAAAACTATTCTCTGTGTTTCCTCCTGTAGTTTTTGGCTCAGACGGTCAAGTGGTCTCATATGCCTTATTGCAGTCAACAATATGAAGTCTACACATATAATATTTCCTGTTTCACTTCTGTTATTGTCATAGAATGCCAATTTTTTTTTTCTTTTTTTTTTTTTGTGTGTGTGTGTGTGTATTATGTAAGGAAACACAGCACTTGTCTGGCACACGCTTCTTAAGGGGTCCAGGATATCCCTCTACGACGGGTGAGGAAGTCGTCGCTCAGGCTACCCAGTGGTCTTGTGCTCTCTTCCGCTCTTCTCTGTGACGACCTGTGTGTACTCACCTATTTGTACTCACCTATTTGTGGTTGCAGGGGTCGAGTCATAGCTCCTGGCCCCGCCTTTTCACTGATTGCTACTAGGTCCTCTCTCTCCCTGCTCCATGAGCTTTATCATACCTCGCCTTAAAACTATGTATGGTTCCCGCCTCCACTACTTCACTTTCTAGGCTATTCCACGGCTTGACTACTCTATGACTGAAGAAATACTTCCTAACATCCCTTTGATTCATCTGAGTCTTCAACTTCCAATTGTGACCTCTTGTGTCTGTGTCCCATCTCTGGAACATCCCGTCTTTGTCCACCTCGTCTATTCCGCGCAGTATTTTATATGTCGTTATCATGTCTCCCCTGACCCTCCTGGCCTCCAGTGTCGTCAGGCCGATTTCCCTCAACCTTTCTTCGTAGGACAATCCCCGTAGCTCTGGGACTAGTCTTGTTGCAAACCTTTGCACTTTCTCTAATTTCTTGACGTGCTTGACTAGGTGTGGATTCCAAACTGGTGCTGCATACTCCAGTATGGGCCTGACGTAAATGGTATACAGAGTCTTGAACGAATCCTTACTGAGGTATCGGAACGCTATCCGTAGGTTTGCCAGGCGCCCGTATGCTGCAGCAGTTATCTGATTGATGTGCGCCTCAGGAGATATGCTCGGTGTTATACTCACCCCCAGATCTTTTTCCTTGAGTGAGGTTTGCAGACTTTGGCCATCTAAACTATATTGTGTCTGCGGTCTTCTTTGCCCTTCCCCAATCTTCATGACTTTGCATTTGGCAGGGTTAAACTCAAGGAGCCAGTTGCTGGACCAGGCTTGTAGCCTGTCCAGGTCTCTTTGTAGTCCTGCCTGATCCTCATCCGATTTGATTCTTCTCATTAACTTCACATCGTCCGCAAACAAGGACACTTCTGAGTCTATCCCTTCCGTTATGTCATTCACATATACCATGAACAGCACAGGTCCTAGGACTGACCCCTGTGGAACCCCGCTTGTCACAGGCGCCCACTCTGACACCTCGTCACGTACCATGACTCGTTGTTGCCTCCCTGTCAGGTATTCTCTGATCCATTGCAGTGCCTTTCCTGTTATGTGTGCCTGATCCTCTAGCTTTTGCAGTAACCTCTTGTGAGGAACTGTGTCGAAGGCCTTCTTGCAGTCCAAAAAAATGCAGTCGATCCACCCCTCTCTCTCTTGTCTTACTTCTGTCACCTTGTCATAAAACTCTAGTAGGTTTGTGACACAGGATTTTCCCTCCCTGAAACCATGCTGGTTGTCAATTATACACTTGTTTCTTTCCAGGTGCTCCACCACTCTCCTCCTGATGATCTTCTCCATGACCTTGCATACTATACATGTTAGTGATACAGGTCTGTAGTTTAGTGCCTCATATCTGTCTCCCTTTTTGAAAATTGGGACTACTTTTGCCATCTTCCATACCACAGGGAGTTGCCCAGTTTCGAATGATGTGTTGAAGATCTTTGTTAACGGTACACTCAATATCTCTGCTCCCTCTTTAAGGACCCACGGAGAGATGTTGTCTTGTCCCACCGCCTTTGAGGTGTCAAGTTCGCATAGCAGCTTTTTCACCTCCTCCTTGGTTATATGTACCTCATCCAGCACTTGCTGGTGCACCCCCCTGCTCTGATTTCCTGGAGTCCTACTGGCTTCCACTGCAAATATTTCTTTAAATCTTGTGTTGAGCTCCTGACATACCTCCCGGTCGTTTCTTGTGAAATCGCCATCACCCATCCTCAGTCTGATTACCTGGTCCATGACTGTTGTTTTCCTCCTGATGTGGCTGTAAAACAGCTTCAGGTCAGTCTTGACTTTCGATGCTATGTCATTTTCGTATTGCCGCTGAGCCTCCCTTCTTATCTGTGCATATTCGTTTCTGGCTCTTTGGCTAATCTCTTTATTTTCCTGAGTTCTCTGTCTTCTGTACCTTTTCCATTCTCTAGTACACCTAGTTTTTGCCTCCCTACACCTTTGGGTGAACCAAGGACTCGTTCTGTTCTTCCCATTATTTCTGTTTCCCTTGGGAACAAACCTCTCTTCTGCCTCCTTGCATTTTGTTGCTACATAGTCCATCATTTCTTGCACTGGTTTTCCTGTCAGTTCCCTCTCCCACTGAATGTCTTGAAAGAAGTTCCTCAAGCCTGAGTAGTTCCCCCTTTTGTAGTTTGGTTTTTCCCACCCTATTCCTGCTGCTCTCTCCACTTGGAGCTCAACTAAGTAGTCGAAGCACAGAACCACATGATCACTAGCTCCCAGGGGCTTTTCATACATGATATCCTCGATGTCAGAACTACTCAAGGTGAATACAAGGTCCAGTCTTGCTGGTTCGTCCTCTCCTCCCTCTCTGGTAGTGTCTCTAACATGTTGCTGCATGAGGTTTTCCAGTACCACATCCATCATTTTGGCTCTCCATGTTTCGGGACCCCCATGGGGCTCCAGATTTTCTCCAATCTCCTTGTGATTGAAATCACCCATAACTAGTAACTTTGCTCCCCCCATGTGTGCTCTCCTGGCCACCTCGGCTAGTGTGTCGACCATTGCTCTGTTGCTCTCATCGTATTCTTCTCTTGGCCTCCTGCAGTTCTGTGGTGGGTTGTACATTACTGCAATTATCACCTTATGTCCCTCAGACTGGATTGTTCCTACTAAGTAGTCCCTTTCGCCTGTGCCATCCATTCCTTCCATTTTCTCAAACCCCCACTGGTTTTTAATGAGCAGTGCAACTCCTCCTCCCCCTCTTCTCCCTCAGTCTTTCCTGAGGATTTGATATCCAGGATGGAAAGATTGAATCTGTTATTATTCTGGTGAGTTTTATTTCTGTGAGTGCTATTATGTCTGGGGATGTCTCCTTGATTCTTTCGTGCCACTCCTCATACTTATTTGTTATTCCATCTGCATTTGTATACCACACCTTCAACTTCTTTTCTAAGATTGTGGTCTGGGAGGTGTATTGGGGTTGGGGAAGTGGGAGACCTGATAAGGGACTATGGGTTGTTGCTGTGGGGGTGGAGTTTGTAATGCAGTGGGTGGGGGCATTGGATGTGGCATGGGTGTTTTGGTTTAGAGTGGTTGCACTGGGGTTGACCTGGTTGGGAGGCTTCTATAGGAAGTTGTGAGGGAGGCTGTATTTGATCTTCCTGTGTCTGGGATCTCCTGTCTGTCTTCTCCATCCCCTCTCTTTCCTCCTTTCGCCTTTGTACCATCTCTCTCTGTTTCTGCCTTTCTGCTTGTGTTCTGTCGCGGTCAAGATACACCTTCCTGTATGCCGGCATGTCCCTTAATCGTGCTTTCTCCTGCAGGATCCTGTTCCAAGTCAATTCTGCCTTGAAGGTCACTTTCACTGGCCGGGTTCTTTTTTTTACAAACCCCCTCATTCTCTGAAAATTTTCCAGCTGGGTCATGTCGTCTTCTCCTATTGCTTTCATGATGCTTTCAATTGCTTTTTTTTCCCCTTGTTTTCTTGCTTCATATGTTTCCCCTTCAACTTCCTGGAGCCCATACACAAAGACTGACCTCACCCTTTCATTCTCCTACTACATATCCCTGTGTATCCCCTCATTCAATTTGATTCCTCCATTGCAGCTTTCCTTTCTTCAGTTTCACTAGCTAATGTACTTGGGCTCAGTGGCGTGTCATTTTCCCTTCTCGGCTTTCCCTGGGCTCTGCTGTGGTCTGTTAGGGCCTCCACATATAGCTTAGCTCTTTCATTTACTACAGTCTCCACTGATTGAGCTTCTACATGCAGTTTTGCTCCTTCTTTCCCTACAGTCCCCTTATTTGTGGCTAAGGTAGCAGTCTCTGTTGTCAATCCCAAAATGTTCTTTAGTTCTTTAGGCTGTTTCAGATTTTTCGGTTCCTCTTCTAAACTCTGTATCCTGGCCTCTGCTGCTCTGACTTGCACCTCCCACTTCCTGCTTTCCATGTCTATCCTCTCTTCCATTCTCATGCTAAGTTCTTCTAGTTTCTTTTCCCATTCATGTTCCCTTTTTGTGAGCTCTGCTGCCCAATCTTCCTTTGCAGTTTCCTCCTCCTGTCCCTTGGTTTTTCTTGTTGCTCTCTGGCATCCCATTTTTGTTTTATCCTGATTGCCTCAGAGTGGGAAACCTATGTAATTCTGTATGTTAGGTTAGTATTGTGTATGTCAGAGTGTGGGGGGGGGAGGTAGTGGAGGAACTGTGGCTATGTGGGAGAGTAGTGGGGAGGGGGAGTGGGAAGGAGGGAGAAGCAAGTGGGTGAGTGGGAAAGGGAGAGGGGGAAGGAGGGAGAGGGTGAAAGAGGGAGGGGAGGGATCAGGTGAAGGAGTGAATGTCGGTGGGGGAGGGTGTCGTGTAGGGGGGTATTGGAATGTGCGGGATATAAGTGGGGAATAAAGGAGTAGGGGATTGTGTAGGCAGGGGAGAGGCAGGCGAGGTGGGAGGAGTGAGATGATTAGCGGAGGTAGGTAGGTAATGACAGGTCAGTGGTGACCACCACGACACTCTCATTAACTCTACACTACTCACTAACATATGCCTCGCCCATTCTTCACTCATATAAACATAATAAAATATAAGAAAAAAGAATAAATAACGGGGGGCAGTGAATGTTACTATTCTACTCAAACACAGTTTATTATTAAGTCCTTGTACAATAATATATTTTGGAACAGGAGAACATTATTGTGGTTTAGATAAATGGGATGGTAAGTATAAGCAGTGAGACAGGGAAATACAATCAACTTGACGAAAATGAATATAGCTTACAAATAGTACAGAGGACAGTTCACTACAGGAACTAAGCCACAGGTCCCAAGACCTACACAGCACGAGTACTGCTCCAAGCCAGTACTCTGCCCAATGTCTCCAAGAGTCTCCTCCAGAGACTTCAGCAGCCTTCTCCCGAGCCCTGCACCCCAGCAGCAGCTCCGCTCGAAGTCTCTGCTCAGGAGCTCTGCACCCCAGCAGCAGCTCCGCTCGAATCTCCCTACTCAGCTCTTCCTTGGGCTTTTATGGTGGTCCAAGCACCCTCCACAACCACGTGTACGACCTGACGCCTAGGTCTGACGCCGTCAAGAACAAAAGACCTCAGACGTGGGTGTGGCTACAGACGTTTGCCAAGGCAAGGTGTGATCATATAATTGGTTAAATTAGGTCTCCCCAGAGACCTCACAAGCCCAGCTGGACTACATCACAAGGGGGGGGGAGTGTATGTGTGAGTCTGGCAATGTGTGTGTGTGTGTGTGTATGTGTGTGTGTATGTGTGTCGTGTGTGTGTTGTGTGTGCGTGTGTGTGTGTGTCGTGTGTGTGTGTGTGTGTGTGTCGTGTGTGTGTGTGTGTGTGTGTGTGTGTGTGTTGTGTGCGTGTGTGTGTGTGCGTGTGTGTGTTATGTGCATGTGTTGTGTGCGTGTGTGTGTGTGTGTCAGTGGTCCTTGACTGGCCGCAACTTCTTGTGACCTGACCCCCACTCTCCTGGGGCTTGACCCCACCTACTTACAATGTTGCCCTTAAAAGCTGTGTGTGTATGTGTGTATATGTGTGTATTTGTGTGTATTGGGGAGGTATGAGGGGTAGATACTGTTAATACATACCAGTAATTCTGGGTTGTAAAAAGTGGAAATTGCTACTAGGGTCTAAAGCTTCTATGAGTGTCTGCCCTTGTGTGTGTGTGTGAGAGAGGGATGGTTAGGGGGGGGTAGATGGTGTGGTTTAAAGATCCGTTATACCTCTCTGTTCCAACTGTCTTTCCTAGAAATGCTACTCTCTCCACTTATTGCCCTTTCTGGATTTAAGTATCAATTATTGCTGGTTATTATCCTATTCCTTGTTCACGTTGAGAGAGGACTTCATAGCTTCCTAAGTATTCTTACTACTAATAACTACTGTAATAGCTTGCAGGAGTGAGTGACCAGTATCTAACAGCGATCAAGGCCAGAAGTCAAGCCTGCAACATGCAAACCACAAAATAGGTGTGTGATACTTGCACTGGCAACGGTCGTGACAAGTTGCCAGATGCTGATGACGAAGACGTCGTACATAGTCCTTAAATCCCTATTTTGGAGATCGTTCACCCGTGTTGATTATAGCCACATGTGCTCACACATCCCTCGTTCCTCACGCGATTTCACTTTTCACTTATGATAGTATACACTTCACATTATATGCACTTCACTTTATATGTATAATGGCACACAACTTGTCGTGACGTTACTGCTTAAGCAGGCCTACTGCTGCCACCTTCCCTTGTTATATTTTTTATTTTTCCTTTCCCCTTTTGCTTATTAACTTTTTTCACTCTCACTGTATGGTGCCCCACATTTCACTTGTTAGCCAAACGCTGATAATTCTTGAACAGCAGCTTCCACACTCACTTTGATCTTTGTATGTTTGAATCTGTGTGGCAACAGCGCCTATAGACCCACAACGGCTTGGCGCTTTGAAATATTGATAATTTCAGCTTCCTCTCGACTATTTTTAACTAATAACTTTAGTTATCACTCGTATTATTGTTCACTGACGATGTCACTACCACTGATTACTGCTAGCATTTACTGCACGCCTTAAAAAACACTAGGGTTCTCGGAGCCTTGTGCACACACGTCTGCACCCCACGGACCCACGCTGGTGTGTGTGTGTGTGTGTGTGTGTGTGTGTGTGTGTGTACTCATCTAAATGTGGTAGCATGGGTCGAGTCTTTCCTCCTGGTCCTGCCACTTCTCTAAGCAACTACTCGGTTCTCTTCTGGCTGTATGAGACCAATCATACCTATTTTTAAAGCTATTGATCCTACCTCTACCACATCACTATCCAGGTCGTTCCACTTGCCGATCACTCTGAGGCTGAAAAATATTTCCTAACATCCCTCTGACTAATAAGAGTTTTAAACTTCCAGCTATATATTCGTTTGCTGTTTCCCAACTCAGGTTTTTTCCTATCCTAATCAACTACCCTCAGCATTCTATATGTCGTTATCGTCACCCCTGGTCCTTCTGTCATCTAATGTTGTCAGATTTAGCTCTTTAATCACTCCTCATAGTTCATATCTATAGCTCCAGGACTAGTTTCGTGCTTGTACTGAATGCTTCAAGATGAACCTGACATATGCTGTATATATTGCAGGGAATAACCTCTTGTTGAACTTCCAGAATACTTATCTTAGATTTGCCAAACACCCATTTGCGGTGGTTATTTGGTTAGTCGGCGCCTCAGGTGATATCCTTGATACTATGCTTACCCAGAAGTCCTCTTTGAGTGAAAATTGAAGTTTTTGTCTCCCGAGCCTGTACTCTGTTTCTTGTTATCCTTGCCATACCCCAGTATTCATAACTTTACATTTGGTGGGGGTTAAATTCTAATTGACACCTGTCAAACCCATCCTACAGCTTGTCCAGGTCCTGAATCACATTTACTTGCATTCTTCTCATTGGCGTCACATCCTGAAGCAGGAATACCTCTGACGATATTTGTTTTCATAAAATTCATGAAATAGTACCTGTCCAAGTACTCACCTTTGCTAAATCCTACTTGTCACACTTGCCCATTCCGATGCCTCTTCCCAGACAATCACTCATTGTTGCTTTCTGTTGATTTTTCCTTGATCCACTGTTGTGCCTTCCCTATTATTCCTGCTTGCTTCTCTAGGTTTTGTCCCGGTCTCTTGTATGGTATTTTTCTCTTCAGCAGACACACAAACCTTCTCTTCTGGTCCTTCTCTTTCCCCATAACGTTCTTCACCTGTTCCTCCATCTCCGTGTAAAGATTTTTAACCTTTCCACCCTCTCTTCTTTCATCTTGTGCCTAATTCCAAGTAACATCACCTCCTCTGACACCCCACATTTTGCCTCTACCTCCTCATCTTCCCTTGTTTTTATATATACTGATTTTGGGTTTCCATTTCATCAGTCTTGAGTTTTATCCAGCTAGGTACAAGCATTTTCTCTGTCTGTTGTTTATACTGGTGAGTGAAAAGTTGCTGGTTTATGCTCTTCTTTATCCTGAGACTTGAAGAGTCCACACAGACCAGGTGATGGAAAAATATCTTGGAGCAGTGTGTGTGTGTGTGTGTGTGTGTGTGTGTGTGTGTGTGTGTGTGCGTGTGTGTGTGCGTGCGTGTGTGTGTGTGTGTGTGTGTGTGTAGTAGAAGTAATAGTAGTAGTAGTGTGTGCGTACTCGCCTATTTGTACTCGCGTATTTGTGGTTGCAGGGGTCGAGACATAACTCCTGGCCCTGATCGCTACTTGATCCTCTCTCCCTGCTCCATGAGCTTTATCATACCTCACCTTAAAACTATGTATGGTTCCTGCCTCCATTACATCACTTGCCAGACTGTTCCACTTCCTGACAATTCTATGACTAAAGAAATACTTTTTAACATCTCTTTGACTCATCTGAGTCTTCAACTTCCAATTGTGACCCCTTGTTTCTTTGTCCCATCCCATCCTGTCTCTGTCCACCTTGTCAATTCCTCGCAGTATTTTGTATGACGTTATCATGTCTTCCCTAATCCTCCTGTCCTCCAGTGTCGTCAGGCCGATTTCCCTTAACCTTTCTTCGTAGGACATGCGCCTTGGCCCTGGAACTAGCCTTGATGCAAGCCTTTGCACTTTCTCTAATTTTTTGACGTGCTTGACGAGGTGTAGGTTCCAAACTGGTGCTGCATACTCCAGTATGGGCCTGACGTACACTGTGTACAGTGTCTTGAACGATTCCTTACTGAGGTATCAGAACACTAATCTCAGGTTTGCCAGGCGTCCATATGCTGCAGCAGTTATCTGATGTGCGCCTCAGGAGATGTGCTCGGTATTTTACTCACCCCAAGATCCTTTTCCTTGAGTGAGGTTTGCAAACTTTGGCCACCTAGACTATACTGTGTTTGCGATCTCTCTGTATGTGTGTGTGTGTGTACTCACCTAATTGTGGTTGCAGGGGTCAAGACTCAGCTCCTGGCCCCGCCTCTTCACCGAGTGCTACTAGGTCCCCTCTCTCCCTGCTCCATGAGTTTTATCATACCTCATCTTAAAACTATGTATGATTCCTGTCTCCACTACCTCACTTGCTAGGCTATTCCACTTCCTGACTATGACTGAAGAAATACTTCCTGACATCTCTTTGACTTATCTGAGCCTTCAACTTCCAATTTTGACCCTTTGTTTCTGTGTCCCCTCTTTGGAACATTCTGTCTCTGTCCACTTTGTCTATTCCACGCAGTATTTTGTATGTCTTTATCATGTCGTCAGTCCGATTTCCCTTAACCTTTCTTCATAGGACATTCCCCTTAGCTCTGGAACTAACCTTGTCGCAAACCTTTGCACTTTCTCTAATTTCTTGACGTGCTTGATAAAGTGTGGGTTCCAAACAGGTGCTGCATACTCCAGTATGGGCCTGACGTACGCGGTGTACAGTGTCTTGAACGATTCCTTACTAAGGTGTCAGAACGCTGTTCTCAGGTTTGCCAGGTGCCCATATGCTGCAGCAGTTATCTGGTTGATATGTGCTTCCGGAGACGTGCTTGGTTTTATACTCACCCCAAGACCTTTCTCCTTGAGCGAGGTTTGCAGTCTTTGGCCACATAGCCTATACTCCATTTGCGGTCTTCTGTGCCCTTCCCCTATCTTCATGACTTTGCATTTGGCGGGGTTAAATTCGAGAAGCCAGTTGCTGGACCAGTTGTCCAGTCTGTCCAGGTCTCTTTGTAATCCTGCCTGATACTCATCTGATTTAATTCTCCTCATTAACTTCACATCATCTGCGAACAGGGACACCTCTGAGCTTATCCCTTCCATCATGTCATTCACATATACCAAAAATAGCACTGGTCCTAGGACCGACCCCTGTGGGACCCCGCTCGTCACTAGTGCCCACTGTGATACCTCATCCACTACCATGACTCATTGTTGCCTCCCTGTCAGGTATTCTCTGATCCATTGCAGTGCCCTTCCTGTTATACGTGCCTGATCCTCTAGCTTCTGCACGGATCTCTTGTGAGGAACTGTGTCAAAGGCCTTGTTGCAGTCCAAGAAGATGCAATAAACCCACCCCTCTCTCTTGTGTCTTACTTCTATTACTGTGTGTGTGTGTGTGTGTGTGTGTGTGTGTGTGTGTGTGTGTGTGTGTGTGTGTGTGTGTGTGACACAAGTCTTGGGCTGTACCACTACATCTTCTGTCTCTTTTGCTCTTCTTTTTCTTTCCTTTTCTTTCTATTTCGTATTCTCCAGTGTTTTTGCTATTCTTGTTTTTTAAAAAAAATACTACTATATTCCTTTATATTTTTATAGAATATCTGTATTTAAATCTTCATATCTCGTGATTTTCTAATAGGGAGTTCGTTTTCTTTATTCTGTGCATCATAAACAATCCATTCTCATTCTCGTCCTGTTGTCAAAAAACTTGTTAATATTTACGGCATTTAGAAGTTTACTGTACGTTTGTACGGTTTTACAAGGTTAGGTAAAGGGTTCCTAACTCTCTCTCTCTGCTGTTTGTCAACCTTATCGTACTTTACTCTCGTTATTGGGTCGTGTTTTACAATTTCCCGCACCTGTGTCATCACTTCTTTTGTGTCTACGGTGAGCAGTTGTGTTAGTGTCGAGTGTTGTTGTTCTTGTTCCC
Organism: Cherax quadricarinatus; assembly: GCF_038502225.1. NCBI lineage: Eukaryota > Metazoa > Arthropoda > Malacostraca > Decapoda > Parastacidae > Cherax > Cherax quadricarinatus. The sequence goes on along the minus strand of NC_091355.1, from coordinate 14,351,614 downwards.
TGCTCGCCTTCCATTGCATTTACGATTCGACCTCTGTCACTTCCAGTCTTTTTGTCTTCTCTCTACCTACCTCTAAGTTTATTATTGCCTGTCTTTGCTTTTCTACCTTTATTGCTTTCTTTTTTTTTTCTTTTTCTACGTGTGTCATCGCCTTCCTTTGTATTTCTGACTTTGCTTTTCCGTGTCTGTTATTTCCTGTTTGTTTTCCGTGATTATTACCTCCAGTATTTGTGTTTGCATTTTTTTAATTTCTCCCTCTCTTTGTGTTTTTCGTCATTCACTAATTTCTGCATCTGTTTCTCTTCCTGTTCGTGTGTTTTGGCCAACCTGTTCTTGCATAAGTGTCAGTATTTTGCTCAGCATCGTTAGTTATAATCTCTCTCCTCTTCTACAATCGCTAAGGTTAGTGTTCCTGCATGTAAAGGTGGCAAATGTCTATTCTAGTTTGCACCTGTTTCTACTCTTCCTTCATTGTGTAAGAGAATCCATTTTTGCTTATCACTCATTTTCTTATATTATTTTAGCCACATTTCTCTTTGACTCTTTTATATATTGATTTATTTCGGTATCTTCCTTTCGTTACTGTGTGTGTGTGTGTGTGTGTGTATGTGTGTGCGTGCGTGCGCGTGCGTGCGTGCGCGTGTGTGCGCGCGCGCGCGCATGTTGCCAATACTGCAGGTGATCGGCGATTTGTTTTGGTTCATAATCTTAAATGTCTAATCATTGCTTTTTGTGAGTGCCTCACTTCTTCCTTCCCTGTTATCTCTTTTTATTTTACTATGATACTCCTTCCCTAGGAAAATTGAATTTGCAATTCCTTTCCGATTTTCGTCTTTGTGAGGGCTATGATATCTAGATGGTTCTCTATTACTCTTTGCATTTAGCTCGTCTATTTTGTTAGTAACATCTACAGATGCTTTTCTCTGATAAATTTTTATAGTTACTCTATTCTTGCCCCTCAGATTTTGGTGGTTACTGTGTAGCATCATTGGGTTAAAAGTTGGGATGACATTGAAGGTGATTATTGGCGAACATTTACATAGGAGATGGGGATAATGTTGGTGAGTTAGTTATTAATTTATGGGCAGACGTAGAGGAATTTGTGAAAATAAGAGGAAGGGAAAAGAGTTGAAAGATAATACAGGGATGATGTATCGGACACAGGGGACGTGTGTGGCGTATTTGTTGGGAGTTGTAAACTGTCACCTCCTCTAGAGGAGCTCTTTCCTTCAAGGGAGATGGATTCCCTGATACGGTCCCTTTCCTTCCTCTCACACCCCACTCTTTTATTCCACCTCTCCTGCTCTTCCTGTCTCTCTTGCTTTGATCTATCCTGTTTAATGTAGTCTGTATCGAATCTGTTGAATCCCCTTTGGTTTGATTATGAGTAAAGTTTCTTGCTTCTGTACCAACAAAATGTAGTTTGAAGAATGAAGCACTTGTGTAACCTTCGGGAATCTTTATTGCACAAACGTCTCATTCTTCAACTTGTCGGTTTTCTAAGTAATTTATATCAAAATGCAGCTTTATTAGATATCTTTTTCATGTTCCAGTTCTTAAAACGATTATTTTTTTCTTCACATTCCTTGCTCCCATTTTTTTCTCCAGTGCGTCTTCAGTTTCTCTCTCTCTCCTTCATTCTGTAATCATACATAGTATAGTCATTCTTCTCTTCCAAGCTAAACATTCTCAGGGCCTCCTTTTAGTCCGGTCCTTCGTATTTCTTCCTCTCCTGCATCTAGTTCTTTTTGAGTCTTGTGTGTCACGTCTGCTAGACTTGTCTTGAACTGGTCTGCATGTGTCTCCTGACTCTTTTTATGCGTCTTGCCAGTTTTACCTGTCTTACTTTCTCCTTATTTTTTTCTACCACATCTCTTGGCTCTCTTCTTGTGCCAAGTCATTCTTCTTCCTCTAGGCTTCATCAGTAGTTTTTTTTACATAGTCTTCACGACGGCTCTTTAGCTTTTCTGTTTCCTGCCTAATTATGCTGATTATTTCCTGCACTTTCGCCACTGTTATTCCCTTTCTTGCTGTTAACATTTTTCTCACTGGCTCCAACATTTAACATTTGCCTTCTATACATCTCTTGCAATTTTTGGTACTTTGTTTCATGGTCTCATTCTTCATTTCTTTATTTAATCTCCTTTTCATTATGTAAGGTAATTATAAAGTCGACGAGTGTGTAATAACATATTTAATTTATTACTATGTATGTCGTGTAAGCTAGAATGTGTCCTATGGGAGAGAGGTGGGTTGTAGTGGTTACTGCTGCAGTAGTGGTGGTGGCAGTTACTACTGGGCGTGTGCACTTAACGTGTGTACTCACCTATTTGTGGTTGCAGGAGTCGATTCATATCTCTGACCTCTCCTTTTTGCTGATCGTTACTAGGTCCACTCTGTCCCTGCTTCAAGAGATGTATCAAGCCTCTTTTAAAAGCTATGTATGGATCTTGCCTCACTCTCCAGATTGGTCCACTTCCTGACAACTCTATGACTGAAGAAATACTTCTTAAGATCCCTGTGATTCATCTGAGTTTTCAGTTTCCAGTTGTAACACCTTGTTGCTGTGTCCCATCTCTGAAACATTCTGTCCCTCTCCACCTTATCAATTCCTCTCAGTGTTTTATGTTATCATATCCCCCTAACCCTCCTGTCTTCCACTGTCGTGAGGTTGATTTTGTGTGTGTGTGTGTGTGTGTGTGTGTGTGTGTGTGTGTGTGTGTGTGTGTGTGTGTGTGTGTGTGTGTGTGTGTGTGTGTGTGAATAGTTGTAGTGGTGTTTATATATGTAGTTTTCTTAATTTAATTGGTAGTATTGGCTACAAATGGCGGGAGCAGTAGCCGTAGCGACTGTGGTGGATGTGCTAGGATTATTTGGTTGGGTGTTCTGTGATTTTGTGATGTCATAAGTGGATACTGATGTTCATGGGCGTGGTGGTTGTGTCAACTATTATATAGGTGGTGAGAGTTGTGCAATGGAAAGCATTTAGTTTGCTGATAGGGAGGAGTAGTTGTGGTTGCTGCCAAAGTGTTTGTATTGGATATAGTGTTAGTGTGTTTGAATACATTTGTATTCGTGCGTGTGTGTGGTGTGTATTGTAGAAAAATATGTGGAAAGGAAGGGCCTGTGATGGCTGCAGGTGTGTGTGTGTGTGTGTGTGTGTGTGTGTGTGTGTGTGTGTGTGTGTGTGTGTGTGTATGTGTGATGGTTGAAGGAGGTGGATGTATCGTTTAGGCATCAGCAGTTGGCATGTGATTGGTAGTTACTATTATTAATACTGGTGTATTAGTAATGGAAGTGTTTACAGGTGTTGTTTGTAATGCTGGTAATAGTTATAAATAACCTGAGAATCGGTGGAGCATCAGTTTTGGAGAAAATGACGTACATGTTGGTTTTGGTGAAAATATTGATGCATGGAGCATATGTGTTGCTGGTGGACGTACTAGTGGTAAATCTTGACATAAGTGAAGGAACTAGTGGGGTAAAAACGTGTATCATTGGTTCCCATCTATAACCATCGCAGCTAGAGCATTCTTAAATGATGGCCACTGTACTCTCAGAGACAGGAAAAACGAGTTTTTTTTTTTTTTTTTTTTTTTTTAACTCACGTGATACACATATCGGTAAGATCTGGTAGAATTCATGTGGATATCCTACTCTGGCTCACAACTTTGCAGGACTGTTACAATTCCTTTTCTTCGATTACACTTCTTCAACTGTACATCGTTTTCCATATGTATTTTCTTAGCTACACTCACTGTTTAAGTTTTCTTCCCACTCTTTCTCAATCTTACTAACGAAGTTACCAGTCCTACTAGTGGCTAGCTACATATTTAATACTAAATAGCTACATGTCACTATGTAATCTTTCGGTTTAAACACACCTTACCTGCCTGTTTGATTTCACGGGATCACTACGATCAATTCATAAAACCCTCTGGATCTCCCTTACACTGTGTGGCCACTACCTCAAACATTTGCCTCTACTGTTAACTAACTTCTCTTCATATCGAATTACAACGAAATCGAAATAAGGATACACTACAGACAAAAGATCTTTTGATTAATCTTGTGTTGTCTATCAACTTTCTGAGTAATGTCTGCTACTCTTTTATAGAAATTTTAAAGTTTCGTAAGACACGATTTACCTTCCCAAAATTCTTGTTGTCTGTCGTTGATGTCTCCGTGTGTCTTCAGGTGTTCCTCTCCTCGTCTGATTAACGTCATTAATACCATAGACATTAAGCTCAGTTTAATGCTGCCTCTATCACTATTTTTTAATATTGGAGCAATATTTCTCTTGTGCTAGATTTCCAATGTGCTTGATCTCCATTAATACGTTGTAAATATATACTGTATTTGTTTGTATTCTTTATTTCAGGATCCAAGTGTTGCTTTCTAAATGTCAAATTCTTTCAGTGGCATTTTTACTTCCTTACCTGTTGTCTTGAGATTCAATCTCTGATTATTTATTTATTCTTCCCTGCTCTTTGGCATCACCTGTTTCCTCAAGGAAAAGCTCTTGAGACGCTTGTGTAGTCCCTCACAAGCATTTGATTTGTTACTTGTCAACTCTCCTTCTGTTATTTGCCCTTTACTGTTACCGTTTTTCTGATATGGATATATGGTGTCGGAAATGAATCCTTGTTGACACTGCTGAAGACTAAGCTTAGATCTGCCCGTGCACATATTCCGTTGATGTGTTCCTCAGGTGATATACTTGGCACAGTGGTCAACCTGTGAGGTTCGAAGCCTTTGTCTCCTGAGTCTGTAGTACGTCTCTGGTTTTGCCATTCCCAAATTTTCATAATATTGCATTTGCAGAGGATTTTACTTTGATTTCAATGCTGTTTTCTTCTCGTGTTGTCCGTCGCTCCTCTCCCATTTTTACATATTAGATTCAGAATCTTATTCTCACTTGTTCATTGACTGCAGTTCTCTGCTTTCTGTATCTCTTCAGTACACTGCAACTTGTTGACCCACAACCTCTCTGTATATTTACCTCTTCCCCTTTTTTGAGTACAAATCTGTGTTTCCCTCCTGACACTTTCGTGCTAGTAGGCACTCCGTCATCTCTTCTGTTATTTTTCCTTCCAGTTCCTCTTTTCGCTGAACTTCATTCAGGAACTCTCTCATACATGTGCTATCCCATCTTCTTGTACTTTGGTTTGTATCTACCTTTTCCTTCTATGTTCCTTTTGTAGTTTCTACCAGGAAAGTCAGAGGATATATTACTTCATGGTTACACTCCCAGTGGGAACTCGCAGCCTATATCTGTTACCTCGTATATGAAAATTCAGTGTTACCTTCTTAGGTCATCCTCTCTCTCTCTCTCTCTCTCTCTCTCTCTCTCTCTCTCTCTCTCTCTCTCTCTCTCTCGCCTTGTTCCCGACAAATGTAGTTCCATAGCACTTCTCTCATCAGTTTAACCCTCTATGGTTCAAGTCTGATATGTTGGTCCCATTGATTACAGTCTCTTTTCTTTGGGTTAGTCTCCACTGATCAGCGGAATAATTTTTTGCCTTGAGAGCTCTTTTCTGCTACCGTTGCTCGGTTTATACTATCATAACCGCCACTACAGATGGAGGCTTATATATTTCGTTAACATTTACTAGAATATTACTTCTCCTAACGGTTATGAGAGCTTCATTTCACAAAATATTTACAATACTGATCTTCCACACAACAATGACAATATCTTCCTAAACATTAACCACATCACATCAGCCCTGAACGTGCCATAGCGCTTCAACCTTCAATATTTGCCTAAATAATTCATTCCCAAACATTTAAGGATACTTTCTCTCTAAATATTTACTAATTTCCAAACATTTTAAAGAGCGTTCCTTCTCTAAACATTTAGCAGAGTGCTCCGTCCTTAAATATTTACCATATCTCTCTCCAAACATTTACCATCTCTCTCTCTCTCTCTAAACATTTACCATTTCCATTTAAAAGCAGTCATTAGAGCACTTCCACCAAAAACATATCTTACCTTTTTCCAGGCATTTACCAGACTACTACTTCCCCAAACATTGAACAGAACATTCATCTGTGCGTGTGTGTGTGTGTGTATACTCACCTAATTGTGGTAGCAGGGGTCGAGACTCAGCTCCTGGCCCCGCCTCTTCACCGAGTGCTACTAGGTCCTATCCCTGCTCCATGAGCTTTATCATACCTCATCTTAAAGCTATGCATGGTTCCTGCCTCCGCTACCTCACTTGCTAGGCTATTCCACTTCCTGACTACTCTATGACTGAATACTTCCTAACATCCCTTTGACTCATCTGGGTCTTCAACTTTTAATTGTGACCCCTTGTTTCTGTGTCCCATCTCTGGAACATCCTGTTTCTGTCCACCTTGTCTATTCCACGCAGTATTTTGTATGTCGTTATCATGTCTCCCCTAACCCTCTTATCCTCCGTTGTCGTCAGGCCGATTTCCCTTAGCTTTTCTTCGTAGAACAATCCCTTTAGCTCTGGAACTAGCCTTGTCGCAAACCTTTGCACTTTCTCTAATTTCTTGACGTGCTTGACCAGGTGTGGGTTCCAAATTGGTGCTGCATACTCCAGTATGGACCTGACGTACACGGTGAAGAGAGTCTTCAACGATTCCTTACAGAGGTATCGGAACGCTTTTCTCAGGTTTGCCAGGAGCCCATATGCTACAGCAGTTATCTGGTTGATGTGTACTTCTGGAGACGTGCTCAGTATTATACTCACCCCAAGGTCCTTCTCCTTGAGTGAGGTTTGCAGTCTTTGGCCACCTAGCCTATACTCTGTCTGCGATCTTCTTTGAACTTCCCCTATCTTCATGACTTTGCATTTGGCGGGGTTAAATTCGAGGAGCCAGTTGCTGGACCATGCGTCCAGCCTGTCCAGGTCTCTTTGTAGTCCTGCCTGATCCTCATCTGATTTAATTTTCCTCATTAACTTCGCATCATCTGCGAATAGGGACACTACTGAGTCTATCCCTTCCATCATGTCATTCACATATACCAAAAATAGCACTGGGCCTAGGACTAACCCCTGTTTGACCCCTCTCGTCACAGGCGCCCTCATTACGTACCATGACTTGTTGTTCCCTCCCTGTCAGGTATTCTTTGATCCATTGCAGTGCCCTTCCTGTTACACGTGTCTGATCCTCTAGCTTCTGCACTCTCTTGTGAAGACCTGTGTCGAAGGCCTTCTTGCAGCCCAGGAAAATGCAAACAACCCACCCCTCTCTCTCGTGTCTTACTACTGTCTCCTTGTCATAAAACTCCAGTAGGTTTGTGACACAGGATTTGCCTTCAATGAATCTGTACTGGTTGTCGTTTATAATCTTGTTCCGTTCCAGGTGCTCCACCACTCTCCTCCTGATAATCTTCTCCATGACTTTGCATACTATACACGTCTGTGACACTTTTCTATAGTATAGTGCCTCGTTTCTGTTTCCTTTCATAAAAATGGGAACTACATTTGCCGACTCCCATACCTCAGGTAGTTTCCCAGTTTCAAGGTATGTGTTGAAAATTGTGGTTAGTGGCTCAGCGTCTCTGCTCTCTCTCTTAGGACCCATGGAGACATTTCCGGTCCCACCGCCTTTGAGGTATCAAGGTCACTTAGCAACTTCTTTACCACCTCCTCGGTTGTATTTCATCCAACACTTGTTGGTGTATCCCTTGTTGGTGTACCCTTCTGTTCTGTCTTCCCAGAGTCCTACCTATCTCCAATACTTCCTTTAATCTGGTGTTGAGCTCCTAACATACTTCTTGGTCGTTTTTTGTGAGCTCCCCACCTTCTTTCCTCAGCCTGGTCCTTGACTGTTGTCTTCCTCATGATGTGGCTGTACAACAGTTTTGGATCAGACTTGACTTTCGATACTATGTTGTTTCCGTACTGTCGCTACACCTCCCTCCTTATATGTGCATACCCGTTTCTGGCTCTTCGACTAATCTCTCAACTTCCTGGGTCCTTTGCCTTCTGTATTTTTTCCATTCTCTAGTGCACTTAGTTTTTGCCTCCCTACACCTTCGGGTAAACCAAGGGCTCATTCTGGTCTTCCCATTATTTCTGTTGTCCTTGGGAAAAAATCTTTCTTCTGCCTCCTTGCATTTTGTTGTTACGTACTCCATTTTGTTTACTGACTTTCCTACCAATTCTCTCTCCCACTGAACCTCCTGCTGGAAGTTCCTCATACCTGTGTAGTCCCCCCTTTTGTAGTTTGGCTTTTCCCCTTCTACTCCTGTTACCCTCTCCGCTTGTAACTATACTATGTATTCAAAGCTCAGAACCACGTGATCATTAGCTCCAAGGAGCCTTTCATATGTGATGTCCTCAATGTCCGAGCTACTCAGGGTGAACACGAGGTCTAGTCTTGCTGGTTCATCCTCCCCTCTCTCTCTCTGGTAGTGTCCCTAACATGTTGATGCATGAGGTTTTCCAGTACCACATCCATCATCTTGGCTCGCCATGTTTCGGGAACCCCATGTGGCTCCATGTTTTCCCAATCAATCTCCCTGTGGTTGAAAGCACCCATGACCAGTAACTTTTCTCTACTCGAATGAGCTCTTCTGATCACCTTAGCTACTGTGTCCACCATTGCTCTCTTCATATTCCTCTCTTGGTCTCTGTGGCGGGTTATACATCACTGCAATGACTACCTTATGTCCCTCAGACTGAATTGTACCTATGTAATCACTTTCTCCAATCTCGTCCATTCCTTCTATTTCCTCAAATCCCCATCAGCTTTTAATGAGCAGTGCAACCCCTCCTCCCCCTCTGTTCCTTCTATCTGCATACTCATCTTTGTGTGTGTGTGTGTGTGTGTGTGTGTGTGTGTGTGTGTGTGTACGCGCGCGTGTCAAGGCTAAACGTTTATGTGTATACATGTGAATTCATATTCCATTTATAACACATTTTATTACTAAATTCTGTGTATCCTTTTCCATTATTATTTTGACGACTGTGAATTGCTCTGGTTGTTGCACGGAAGCATTAAAACATTTTGTTTGACTATCTAGAGTTGAAAGCAATTTCGGAAACGAATTTAGAAAATTGAAGCCTGGTATGGCGATGTTAGGGAAATGAAATCGAGTTGGGAGACCATTTAGACATTGAATGTTGAGACAAAGTATATTTATAGGAGCAGAAACGCTTCCGACGCACAATGTAAGATTAAATGTTATTTTGGGCGATTTAACTCCACTTGATGCATGTTTACTGCAGCCTCAGACGAAGCTCTAATTTGATGTAGTATCAAACTTAGAGGGGAAAGAGGGAGGGGTAGGCGGAGGGAGAGTAGCGTGTGACGGGGAATTAGGGAGAGGAGACGGTTAGCGACGCTGAGATGGGACCGGAGGGAAGAGACGGCTCGTGAGGCGATAATGCAGTATATATATGTTGTGCCGAATAGGTAAAACTCGCGATTTTGGTTTAAATAGCAACGCTATTCTTGCCGAATAAGGGAAGCGAAAATTTGTGTAAGCAATAATTTCGCAAAGATCATTCCGAACCTAACGAAAAAAAATATATTGAATTGTCTTCATTATTAAATTATTGTAAACTTATCTAAAATATATTTAGCTGGATTAAGCTAAATTAAATTGCGCTTGTTATAATAAGGTTAGGTAAGTTTTCTAAGGTTCTTTTGTTAGAAAATTATTAATTTTTCCATTAACATAATTGAAACAAATATCTTTAACCGTATAAGAGAAAATTTTAGAAAGGACTTAATTTTAAATTTCTTGCTAATTGACCAGTTTTACCTATTCGGCACAACATACGTGTATATAATCCAGGTATAACAGCTTTGTCAAAAGACAGTTATAATATTTATTGAGGTTAGAAGCAATACCTCAAAACAAATGCACCATGGACAAGGTGACAAATACACCAAGAACAAAGTGACAAATACACCAGGGACAAGGTGGCAAATACACCATGAAGGTGACATATTCACCAGAAACTAGGTGACAAGTGTGTAAAAAACATAAGGTTAAGCTATCATCTAAAAATATTGTGTATGCTTCCTAAAAAAAATTCTGTGCTATCTAAAAAAAGGTTAGCCCCCCCCCCCCCCCGGCTAAATAGGCAGTATTTTCTCTGAGCCCAGCCATAAAACACTATCTTGTGATCCAGCCCGACAAGCTGACGAAGTAGAGCAGAGGACCTCCTTTGATGGTTATTTTCAACAAATACATTCTTTTTCCTTCATGCTTCTCTCGAGAAGAGACGTGGCTGAACACAAACTGTCTATGTGGAAGTTTGCGTGTGTCTCAACTTGTCCCAGGCCAGGTTACAGTGACTTTGTTCACACACCAACTTCCCAAGACATTTTGACAAGCGTGTGATTTTTTTTAATATTGTTTTATAAGTATGGGGTATGTACCATGTCGAGAGAGAGAGAGAGAGAGAGAGAGAGAGAGCAGGGTGTGAAGCATGAGGTGGAAAGTATGAGAAATAATATAGAAAGCTTCAGGCGAGGGAGTTCGGTTGAGATACATTTGATGCCTCTGACGGATGCATTACAGCAAGTATTAATTCCGATTCCTTCCTATTAAAGGCTTGGGCAGTCGAGCCACTAGAGCACCAGACTGTCAGTTTACGTACTGCTGTTCGTACACCCTTCAGTTTGTTCATGTACATATCCTACAAAAATCACGCACCTAGCGAAGCTAGGTGTTTTATCGTAATCCGAGGACATAAGGTGGTGTGGGTGCCTCAGAGCTAATTTCATTTTACTCCACGTTTGATGTACACCACCGTATGTCTTCGGATCACGGTAAAACACCTAGCTCTGCTAGGTGCGTGATATATTGGCAGTTTGGAGAGAGATATTGTGTATTTTAATACGTATATACTTCTAAGCTGTTGCATTCTGGGCACCTCTGCAAAAACAGTGATTATGTGTGAGTGAGGTGAAAGTGTTGAACGATAATGAAAGTATTTCCTTTTTGGGGATTTTCTTTCTCTTTGGGTCACCCTGCCTCGGTGGGAGACGGCCGACTTGTTAAAAAAAATACCGCCTAGCTTTCGAGAAGAGAATAAGAATTTCGGTGAGAAATCCTGGTTATCTACTTGAGTGTTATGTGTGTGCTGTCTTTTACCGCCTCTCTGTAAGTTACCTTAATCATAAATTAGTGCTACTGATTGGATAATTATTAGTTCAAACATGTGTGTCTGAAGTTAAATTTCATATGCTTCATTGAGCTGAATGGAGCCAGGGAGGGTGTCTGGGACACAATAGCACAAAACATTAATTAACTCTATAGGGCTTCAGTGTTAGGCCGAATTAAATATTAATGCAGACTATGTCAGATCAAGAGTGATATGTTGGGTTTGTAAACAAAGCATAAAACTCTCAGATTTAATTATGAATGAATCTGCCTTATGAAGCCCTGGACTTTTATTCAGATTGTAGTCATATTAATATTTAAACAACTTGATTTTATTATACTTCAATAAACTATTTCTTTGCTTATAAATGACATTTTCAGTTTTTAACCAGTGAATAGGGGTTAATACCATAATGTGTTTTTGTAACCTTAATTCCAGGCATTTACCTGTCTGCTGCACATAAAAAAAAATCATATTTAGCCTACGGGTTCTTATCCACACAACCATCAGCATATTCTGGAGAATTCTTAAATGGGCTATTTATGTCATATAGATTTTTAATACAACGTTAGTTAAAAGTTTTTAATAGGGCAGGAATTTCAAGAAATTTTACCTCATATGGTAGGAGCAAACATTTTTAACTGAGTATAGGTCCTTGTTCCTTTGAGAACTGTAGATTGTTTGTAGCAGCTTCCGATGATTTGCATTAAAAATTTTTAATATTTAAGGTCATTTGCTATTTCGTATACAGTGAAACCTCGATGTAACAGAGTAATAAAGGAGACCGTGTTCGGTAATGCCGAGTGTAAATTAAATCACAATGTGATTGTTTACATGATCTTAGTAATAATCCACAATTTTGTTCGTTAAATCTGAAATCCATTTACCCAGCGGATTGTAACAATCATAATGGAAATTGGAAATTTCAGAATTTAATGGATATTGCCAATTGTTTCCCGGCAGCGTATTTCGTTTTTCAGATCGAGCCTAAAAATATGCAAAGCAATCGTGATTATGAAGAACAAACATTTAACGATGAGATGTGGAGAATAATAGGATTTCTTTTTCTTTTCAATTTAAATTATTGGTTCTTTTAATAAATTTAGATACCCAAATTGACATCGAACTCTTTTGATACCCAAATTGACATCGAACTCTTTTGATACCCAAATTGACATCGAACTCTTTTGATACCCAAATTGACATCGAACTCTTTTGATACCCAAATTGACATCGAACTCTTTTGATACCCAAATTGACATCGAACTCTTTTGATACCCAAATTGACATGGAACTCTTTTGATACCCAAATTGACATCGAACTCTTTTGATACCCAAATTGACATCGAACTGTTTTGATGTGTGTATGGATAGAGATAGACTATAAAACTGGGATAGAATCTTGTTTCAATTTCTACTTTTGGCCAATATGCAAAAGACATCATTTGTATATCTGTAGCAGTTAGCATTGTCAGGAAGAAAATATCTACTTAGCAGATCAGTTTCAAAAAAAAAATCATGGGGAAAGGGAATTTAAAATTCTGGAAAAAGACACAGCGTTTCCTTTAATAGATGTCAGAAATTAGACACAAGTGTCGTTTTAAATATCCAGTATCACCACAAAATACACCATTAAATGCAAACTTTGAAGGGTTTGTTGTCTGGAAATTTGGATGACCCTGGAATTTTATGGCGCGTTGTTCTTAGCTGATATCAAACCTTTGCTGTGTATAAATTAATAATCCAATGGGTGCCACTCTGTCACCTTTGAGGATATGCTTGCTGAGAAATTCTTCGAGTTTACAGCTAACAACATGTGTTTAGGTAAATGAGGTCCTCTTGTGAACTCTCAGGATTGTAGAGATGATCGTAGGATAATTCCTTATAAACCAAATATTCAAGATGGCTACCATATTTACCACAAAGTAGGGATTAGGCACACTGAGATACTTTTACCAAACATTTTACCACGAACCTGCAGATTCTGATCAAATGGATAATACCATATGATCAACAGTATTTGTTATTCCTTTGTAAATGGGGTAGCATATGTGACACGCTAACTGTTATTACGAGTATACCACTGATCATCCTTGCTTAATAACCTCTGCCTATAATAATACAGATAACTTCTCCACTCACAGCTCTGACTGCCTATTCTAATATCACAGCTCTGACAGCTGCTTATTCTAATATCACATCACTGTCAAGAAAACAAAACGAGGGTCAGACTACAAGTAACAGATTTTCTCCTGACACCCTAACATTAAACTTTCCCCAAAAGTAAACTAATAACTAAGATACTAATGAATTCTTCATATCACTATGACCTTCATCATCGTTTTCAAGAACTTCCTTCTCAGCATTATCGTCCAGAATGACCTTTGTCACATGGCTTAAATATCCATGAGATGTTCCACATTTGTGAAGTACATACGCAACTGTTTGTTTTTCTTGCTATCTACATCTAAGAGATACACAGAGCTGATCACTACTACAGTTGACGTTGGGTGTGGAGGTCTGTCCCTCTAGTCCAACCAGGCTCCGAAATGGTGAAATATTTTTTGTCATTTTTTACCATTTAATTGCTTTTTGGTACTAAAAAAATATCTGGGCTTTGAATGGTTGCAATCACCATAGTAATGGCACCAGAACCAGCAACTTCATCAGCTGTTTCTAAAACTGTACCAGCGCCTTCTTCAGAAACAGCACCTGAACCAGAAACAGCACCAGCTGAAGCACTGTTTCATACTTCTAGATCAATATCTTCTGGATTTCAAGAACAGCACCTTAACTAGTACCACTAGCTGAAGTGCTGTTTAACATTTCAAGATTTATACCAGTAGTCTTCAGAACTAGCAACAGAACTAGATGGAATACTATTTTGCATCACTGAGTTTGCCCCGCCTTTGGTGGGCTGGACTTTTATTTTTTCCATATCTGTGTTACACTGTAGGTGTATTCTTGATGCACCTAGGCTATGTTGCATGTATTTCTTTCCTACCTGTTTTGCTCTGTGTGTTTCTGACCCCTTTGCGTTATTCTGCCTCTGTGTACCATGTAGTACTTCATCTCTCTGTCCTTCATTTTCCCAACTCATATAAATATGGTAATTTCTACAGGAAAGCTTTTTTTTTGTATTATCATTTACTATGTAGGTAATACTCTCCTTCTATTTTCTATCCATCATGCAGTAACAAAAGAAATTCCCTTATTTCACTATACATGGCACCATTCATCATTACATTGTAGACGGATATTTATTATTATTGATATTTTCCAATCTAGCTTAGTGGAGGAATTTGAGAGCATAATTCCGAATAGTCAGTGGGCGAAGTGTGTGTCCTCATAGCTTCAAATGCCATCTGTGGTATAAGTCTGAAAACCTGGTTGGTTTTGCGAACTTCAGTGACTGGATTAGAAAAGCGAGAAGCTTGTAATGGTTGAGAATTTCAAGTGAGAGCTGAAGGGATTGAAAGGCTTTATGGCACGAAATTTGCCTTAAAAAACAACACTACTTCACGACTTCGTGTCAAAAATTGCCTCTGTAGTTATGCTGGGTTATTTCTTACTTATGATGAACGAAAATTTAATTTTTGCAGGCTCAAAATATTAAGTTACAAAACAGAAATTTTATCTAATTATGCTTTTAAGAAATACATATGAACATCCTATTTTAAATAGTATAGAAATATTACGAATATTTCAAGTCTAATTAGAAACCCTTCTTAGGCAATTCTAAACTACTAACAAGGAAGCTGTTGAATATAAAAGCATGTCAGGTATATATGAAAAAGAAGTAATGTAGTACCTTAGCACATTTAGTGACTCCACTCACCAGTGTGCTCACTAGCACTCTAGTACTGGAGTACACTCAGTGACTGCACTCACCAGTGTGCTCACTAGCACTCTAGTACTGGAGTACACTCAGTGACTGCACTCACCAGTGTGCTCACTAGCAGTGAAGTACTGGAGCACATTTAGTGACTACACTCACCAGTGTGCTCACTAGCACTCTAGTACTGGAGCACATTTAGTGACTCCACTCACCAGTGTGCTCACTAGCACTCTAGTACTGGAGTACACTCAGTGACTGCACTCACCAGTGTGCCCACTAGCACTCTAGTGCTGGAGTACACTCAGTGACTGCACTCACCAGTGTGCTCACTAGCACTGTAGTACTGGAGTACACTCAGTGACTGCACTCACCAGTGTGCTCACTAGCACTGTAGTACTGGAGTACACTCAGTGACTGCACTCACCAGTGTGCTCACTAGCAGTGAAGTACTGGAGCACATTTAGTGACTACATTCACCAGTGTGCTCACTAGCACTCTAGTACTGGAGCACATTTAGTGACTCCACTCACCAGTGTGCTCACTAGCACTCTAGTACTGGAGCACATTTAGTGACTCCACTCACCAGTGTGCTCACTAGCACTCTAGTACTGGAGCACATTTAGTGACTACACTCACCAGTGTGCTCACTAGCACTGTAGTACTGGAGCACATTTAGTGTCTCCACTCACCAGTGTGCTCACTAGCACTCTAGTACTGGAGCACATTTAGTGTCTCCACTCACCAGTGTGCTCACTAGCACTCTAGTACTGGAGCACATTTAGTGACTACACTCACCAATGTGCTCACTAGCACTCTAGTACTGGAGCACATTTAGTGACTCCACTCACCAGTGTGCTCACTAGCACTGTAGTACTGGAGTACACTCAGTGACTGCACTCACCAGTGTGTTCACTAGCACTGTAGTACTGGAGTACATTCAGTGACTCCACTCACCAATGTGCTCACTGCTCATATACCCACAACTTATAGCTAAATTAATCAAATTTAAATGGGACCAGGAGTCGGGTTTAACATTTCCTAGCTCCTCTGACTAACTTTTTGGTTAGCCGATTTTCTTCCTTTGCGGTTTGTTAAATTTTATGAAGGAGCGTGTTCAACAGAGGTGCGACATTCAATTCAAAGTTGTGAAATTGGGATCATTACTAATTATAATTGTCTTAAGTAAAGCAAAATAAATTAAAGTTTATTTTCCTTGGCATTGCTTTACTTATTATTCTATCGTACTTGGAAAGTTCATAGTTATTCAGTGAATAACTATGGGCGCTAAACTCATAGGGGTTAAACATGGCCTCGGGTACTAGAAGGCTTAATTCAAGGAATTGGAGCACATGTCCAACTCCTTGGATCAAGAGATCCTCACGAACATCAAGGAACCTCCCTTGAGGGGCCTGCACTGCATGACTTTCTGCACTATGTTGTTGCTCTCCATCAACACTAACTCATCACTGAAATATTTATATAATTCTTTGTCCTTTTGCACCGAAATGCAGCATTATCATTCTCCCCAGAGTGCATAGAAGAGCTTTGTTGACACTGTGTGTGTGTGTGTGTGTGTGTGTGTGTGTGTGTGTGTGTGTGTGTGTGTGTGTGTGTGTGTGTGTGTGTGTGTGTGTGTGTGTGTCTGTGTGTGCACTCACCCAATTTTGGTTGCAGGGGTCGATTCATAGCTCCTGGCTATGTGTGTGTGTGCTTGTGTGTGCTTGCGGTCCAGATAGGAAATTCTTGCAGCATCCTGGGCGCTCGGTCCGCCACTATACAGGTAGACTATGCTTGAAATATAGCTTATGTCATACATGTTATTTTATTCTCAGTGTAACTGTTCACAAACATCTTTAAAAAAAATCCAAATAGATGTACAGGGGTGGTAGGGAAGAAAATACTTGCTATTTCAGCCAAAACTTACTATTTTGGCTTAAATAGCAACGCTCTTCTTGCCGAATAAGGCAAGCGAAAATCTTTGTATGCAATAATTTCGCAAAAATAATTCTGAACTTAACGAAAATATATTTCATCGTGTTTGTTTATTATTAGATTATAGTAAACTTGTCTAAAATATATATCGTTGAATTAGGCTAAATTAAATTGCGCTTGTTATAATAAGGTTAGATAAGTTTTCTAAGGTTCTTTTGGTACAAAATTATTAATTTTTACATGATCATAAATGAAAAAAATATATCTTTAAACGTACAAGAGAAAATTTTAAAAAGGACTTGATTCTAAATGAGTTTTTGCTAACTGACCAATTTTATCTATTCGGCACGCTATATATATATATATATATATATATATATATATATATATATATGTCGTGCCGAATATGTAAAACCGGTCAATTAGCAAGAACTCATTTAAAATTAAGTTCTTTCTGAAAATTTCTCTTATACGTTTAAAGATATATATTTTTTCATTAATGTTAATGTAAAAATTTTTAATTTTGCACCAAAAGAATCTTAGAAAACTTACCTAACCTTATTATAACAAGAACAATCTATTTTAGCCTAACCCAACTAAATATATTTTATATAAGTTTACAATAATTTAATACTAAACAAACACAGTGAAATATATTTCTTTCGTTAGGTTCAGAATGATTTTGGCGAAATTATTGCATACACAAATTTTCGTTTGTCCTATATGGCAAGATGAGCGTTGCTATTTAAGCCAAGATCGCAAGTTCTGCCTATTCGGCACGACATATATATATATATATATATATATATATATATATATATATATATATATATATATATATATATATATATATATATATATATATTCACAAAAAACTTATTTGTAAAAAACAGCCTTTTTTAATTTCGAAGTTTTTCCTTTCTTAATTAAGTTCAATTCCCGATATCCAACGTGAGACAGCCATTCCATCTCAGTTTGTAAAAACATTCCCGTGGGCGATGTTGGGTGGGAGAGTTTTAAATATCAAAGTTTGTAAATATCTTATTGTAATTTTGGTTGTTGTATTTGTATTAGTTTATTAACTCTTTCTTCTTATCGATCACTCGTTTGTTTTATTCTTAAGTATCAGCAGAATCACGTTTATCATAATCAACAGTGGGACCTACCTCAAGTGCGATGGTTGACGGGGTATCGAGTTGCTGTGGTGATCATACCACTGTTGACGTGGGGCAGGGCAGGGAGGCAGTGTAGTAACACCACACTGAGCACCACACTCACCACCCATCACCACCACCACCATCACCACCACAATACATCGTCTCCATCAGACCATACATTTATCGGGTTAAAGAGGGGCGTTTCAAGATTTGGCACTTCTCTGGCTCACTTTTTGATTAAAGTGGCGAAATTTTCATGTTGGAGACGTTAGCTGTTTCGTAGTCAAGGGATTGTGTAGAAAATAACACTAAAAAATCACTCCTAACGATTTCATCAATAAAGTTTAATTGTGAATTAAAAATAAAAACACCGATTCTCCCGTTATAAATTCCTCCATAACACAATAATGAAAAAGAAAAATATTTGTTCTTGAGGGTCTTTTTCTTAGTAAAAATATTTACACTAATTCAAGCGGTAGGAAAATATCCTCCCCAGAGTGTGAGGAGAGGAAGAGCGCAGCACATCCCACCCCCACGGTGGCTCACCACTGACTAGGGAAGGACTGCCCTGGTTTCCTCTTACTAGATTTGTTCATGGTTGTCACTTCGCCAGTTTCTCGATAGCATCGCAGAATTCTTCCCCACGCGATTTTTTTTACCCTTCTGTGCCTTAAAATGGGTATGTCGTCTCTCGTTTCGAAACACAGAGATCTTAATTTCCTAGATGCATGAGCTCCAGGTGAAAATATGATGGCGACAAATGACCCACGGCAACGAGGGACTTCCGACAGTGAGTAAGGGCGATGACACTGGCGAGGGGCAGCAGTCATTTGTCTGAGGGCTGAGGTGTGAGTTCCCGCAGGTTGTGTGAGAGTTCCAGCACGTTGTGTGAGTTCCCGCAGGTTGCGTGAGAGTTTCAGCAGGTTGTGTGAGTTCCCGCAGGTTGTGTGCGAGTTCCCGCAGGTTGTGTGTGAGTTCCAGCAGGTTGTGTGTGAGTTCCAGCAGATTGTATGTGAGTTCCAGCAGGTTGTGTGAGAGTTCCCTCTGGCTGGGCCTCCGTAACACTTACCCTCTAGACCAGTCTCCCCTCTACACCTCCAGTCCATCCCTAATTAACATTTATTCAACTCCCATTCCACCACCATTCCATTTTCCCGCAAACCTTCCACACAAACTTCATTGCAAAGAACTACTTAACAGACTGCAAGTGGCAGAATGAAGGGAGAAAATAGACACCCTGAAATATATAAGATGGTGGAAACTAAATCACACCAGACGCAAGAAAAACAAACAAAACAAAATCCCTTCAAGAGTGACATGCATGTCTGTGTGTGTCTGTATGTGTATCTGTGTGTACGTGTGTGTGTGTCTGTGTCTGCCTGTCTGTATGTATGTATGTAAACGATACTAGTATGTCTTACTCCTGAGAACCTCAACCCCTTCAACATTCCTTGAGCCTTAGCTAAATACCCTTAAGAAGACCAGGAGCTAGAGGTCATCTCTGGTAATATGGTATAAACCTTGGTAACTGATACCGACAAATTGGTCTAAAAAGACAAGTGTATTTTTAAACTATCTCTGCCAGTGTTAGGTAAAAGGACACAAGTCTGAGGTCAAGCTGTCGAAGCTTGAAGTTAATGCTTAAACTTCTTGACAGATTTGCTTGGGTAGATTGCTGAAGGAAGAGGATTGTGGATAGATGGTTGCAGCTACAGCTTTGAGGGTATAGCACGTGCATTATGTTGTGCTTAACTTTGTCTCAAATACTCTTCCTCTCTCTTCCTTTGACCTTTCCTCTCTTCAGTCCCGAAGGACAGAAGGATCCAGGGGTGGAAAGGCTTGCGAATGACTGAAAATACACAAGAGTATCCTTGAGGTCTTAGAAGAGGTATAATAAGTCAGTTGTCATGTAGTCATGTATAGCTCTACGCCCTAGCCATTATACTCTCACGGCTTGGCAATGTTATGATTGGAGACAGTCATTCCAAGTTTTCAAATGAGCCTCTGGTGTATCCAGAGGGTATGTACCCTCAGTCGTCATCGAGCTGGCAATGTGATCACACGCCCGGGCAGACGGCGGAGCAAAATCCCCACTTAGTCGCAGACCAAGAGCAGATGTGATGTCTGAGAATTGGTTTGGTGATTCCGAGAATATGTGGAAAAAGACAATTATGTACAATTCAGGAAATTTATTAAAGGAAACGTTTCGCTATGAGTGGCTTCTTCAGGACTGAAGACGCTGGTGACGAAACGTTTCCTTTAATAAATGTCCTGAACTGTACATAAGTGTCTTTTTCAACGAGATTTGGTGTCCTTCCATCTACCACTTGAACAATTCCACTTAAAAGCATTTAAAGTTTTTTTAAGTACTTAAATAAATAAGTAATTTGTATTGAAACTTTGGGTACAGTAGTAGACTTTTAGTCTGAGCGGCTACCAGCAGAGCGGCTACCTCTTGGGCTCTAGCTCTAGGACCCTGGAAAGATTTTAGGCAGATCAGTTTTTTTTTCAGTCTTATATTATTGGATGATGAAATTTTGGGTTCATTTCTCTTGGTAGTTTCCTTGTATCAAATTTTTTTCCCTCAATTTTCACAAATGTAAAATTCAATTTTTTTTTTTCAGAAGTATATTTTCGTGTATATACTGCAGATGTAAACAAACCATACCACGGGCGGGGATAGAACCCGCGATCAGAGAGTCGCAAAGCTCTAGAGTCTCTGATCGCGGGTTCTATCCCCGCCCGTGGTATGGTTTGTTTGCAATCGTGTCATTACGATTTCGTGAGTCATGTTGATGTCAGTGAAATGTTAGTAGAGTTATTCTTAGAGTATTTTTTTATTGCGTGGTCTCGTTATATATAATGAATATTATACTCTCGACCTTCTTCAATTTGAGCATATTTCTCATCTCAACCTTATTTCGTTGTACACATAACCACATAGTGGAGTTACGTGTATTAGGGTCATATTACACGACTTAACCACTGGTGTGTATCTTAAGGTACAGCTCCTGGCCCCATTTCAGAAGGTGAGGTAAGCAGGTGTTATACAGTTATGTGCAATATCACTATTGTACATAGTACATGTATTCCTGAAATTGCCAATAAATGCTTACCATGTATTTTTGTAATGTTACCATTGTATATAAATGTATAAAATGTATTTTTGAAATTGTCAATAAAAGATTGTAGATCATGTATTTTATTTTATTTACCACACTAAAGCTTCCCTGTATTTTATTATAAGAATAAATACACCTGCTTAACTCATCCTCTAATATGGGGCCAAGAGCTGTGCCATTTCAGATTATTTGGTTTAATCAGAGAAAGACTCTAAACCCGTAGGGGTCGAATAGCTCTTGTGGAACAGGAGGCATTCCGATTCGATTCAAGGAAAGGAAGGATAACTCAATTTCCTCTGATCAAGAGCTCTTCACCAGTGTCTAAACCCGCCTCTTTGAAGAAACTTTATCTAGTTATAAAATGCAAAATTGCAAAAGGGATTTTTAGTAGCATAGGATAAAGTTTAAGGAAAATCAACTTTCACATATTTTTTTAATTGATGATGTTTATGTGTCATTTGATTACCAATTTCCAGTGGTTAGGAATTGTATCTGGAAGTTTTATTGAATCCAGATTTCTTGAAACAGTCGAGCATGACACTCATATGTGATTTTTTAAATGAACTTTTGCTTTCGTTTCATTTAAACAATTTTCGATGGGATTCAAGGCAGGTTTATTGCCTGGCCACTCGATAACAACATTAATATTGCTCTTATGCAACAATTTCTTGATTTATTTTAATATCTGGCCTTGCATAGTGTAGTGCCATGAATCTCGTGAACTGTGAGAAAATGCTTTTCAAGCACACCTACTGTATATTCACCTGCAGGAAAAACTGTTCACCATACACAGGAGAGACGATGAACGGCTACAAAAGCACGGACAGCTTTAAATATTACCAAGCTGGCTGGGTGAATGATGCCATGGTATGACACGTACAGGGGCTGGCTGGGTGGCTGAAGCCATGGTATGACACGTATAGGGGCTGGCTAAGTTAATGAAGACATGGTATGACACGTGCAGAAGCTGGCTGGGTGACTGAAGCCAGAATACGACACGTACAGTGGCTGGCTGGGTCACTGACACTATGGTATTACACAGGCCCAAAAAAATACACGCCATCATTGCTAGGATGACGCTGTCATACACGAGTGTATATTGTATGCCTATTATTCTGAATATCTCAGTGTTTATAAATTTATATAAATTACACTTCTATTACTAATATAAAAATAAAAATATTTAAAATATGAAAGGGTAAATGCTAGATCTAATGAAAATAAAAAGTGTACAGATATGCCATCATAAATAAGATAAACTATTTGACGTCACCTCTGGCACCTGTCAAGGGTAAACAAAAAATATGTGTAATAGAATAATTTAAAGATTAAAGCGAGCATCAGGTGGAACTTCATAGTATGTTTGTAAATAATCGCTAAATATTTGTCATATTACTGTTCAGGATCTTATTTTTTTAAGATACATATTGAACACTGCAAGATAATGTAACATTATCATTATTACACATATTATCATTATTATTATTATTATTAGTGGTGGTAGTAGTAGTAGTAGCAGTTGTAGTAGTATTAGTAATAGTGGAAGTAGTAGTAGTAATATTATTATTATTATTATTATTAGAGTGATATAACACCTAGGGAATGGGAGATAATTAGGTT
Organism: Cherax quadricarinatus; assembly: GCF_038502225.1. Lineage (NCBI taxonomy): Eukaryota > Metazoa > Arthropoda > Malacostraca > Decapoda > Parastacidae > Cherax > Cherax quadricarinatus. The sequence continues at coordinate 14,328,846 of NC_091355.1, read as the reverse complement.
CGATCCAAGGAAGGGAAGGACAGGTGTAGTTCTGAGGATAAAGATCCCGTACCGGCATCAAGGCGCCTTTTAAGGGTATAGTAAACATGGTGTAAATGGGTAATAATGGTGGAATTACCAACAAAATGTTAAGTAAAAGGACACAGGTGCAACTAAAGTCACATTAGTTGCACTAAAGTCACATTAGTTGCACCTGTATCCTCTTACCTAACATGCTGTAAATGATTGCCAGCTGCTTACCAAATAAAAATTTCTTCTCAGGCATATATAGTCTACTGAAGCTTAGTTTTGTCTCATGATCGCCGCTAGCCACTTTACCTGACGATCTTTCTAGCCAGGAATGTGATGAAAAAAAAATACTCTTGTTGAACAACCGTCAATACAGCAAGCATTAGGCAGCGCAAAATCCTTTAAACACAGTTTTCTTGCGACACGCGAGAGATACACTTTCACCGCCAAGTATACATCTCGCCAACAATATGGAAGAGGTTTATTCTGTGCAAACTCTATAGGACCAGCAGCTATTCCATCTCCATCTACCTGTGTTATGTTGCTCAGTGATATGAAGTTAAATAACCCGTCAACTGTTGTTTTCGGTTAATCCTTCTTATCATCTGTCGCTGTTCACCTTGCATTAAATAGGTAACTCGGTGCTAACGCACCAGTAAGTACCGGTAAGCCAGCTGGTGCTGCGGTGGGCTCCCACCTGAGAGCCAACGGCAATAAAATCAATCTTATGAACACGTACCTAACTCCGAGATAGATGGTCCTAGCCGAGATCTCTCGCAGGCAGGCTAGCATAAAGCGGTAAGGCTCTCGCAGCTCGAAATCCAGAGAAACGCTGGCCAGATTTCTTCCCGAAACGTGACCGTCATTGTATCAGTGTGACCATCAAGTCACTTTGTCTAACTTGGGTTATCCTAGGCAATTTACACATGTCACAATGTAGCCACCTAGATTTGCTTAACTATACTTTTGCACCTGTACCTCGTTACGGAAAGAGTAAGCAAGATGGAAATGATAACGTTATGGTTAGTGGTAAATAACTTTCCTGTCGGGCTTTTAATTTTATCGCTTTTCTACTATCAAGAGGATCCCTTGATACCGGTAAAGGACTCACCCATCACGACACATTTACACACTTCACTACTACACTGCTTCCACTGGTCCACCAGTACTACCGAATGCTGTACATTTCTCAAGATTGATGGACCGAACACATCAGCTCCAGGAAAAGGGACTGATTACCTCAAACTCTTCCTCATCTTCTACTCTTCGTTTCTATATTGGACTGAAGAAGCCACTGGCTGGCGAAACGTGTCCACAATAAAGATTCCCAAATGTTGCTGAAAAATTAAATGCTACTGGACCAGTATATATTCCAGGTCCTGTGCACACCTGGACGACCAGTGCAGGCTACTGGTCTACACAACTGTATCAGTGAGTACTTCTAGGTCAGTGCACAGTTCCACTACTACACCACTTTTCCCTCATCATCACCCCGACAACACTTTCACCACTAAACCGTCAGCACTACTACATAAACCTCCACTATCGCACTAGACCACAACCACCTCAGGAATCTCCGCCACCACATGAGCCTCCACCCCTACATGAACCTCCGCCCCTACATGAACCTCCACCACCCCACCAACCCTCACCACCACATGAACCTCCACCACCCCACCAACCCTCACCACCACATGAACCTCCACCACCCCACCAACCCTCACCACCACATAAACCTCCACTACCCCACCAACCATCACCACCACATGAACCTTCACCATCAAAATCTTAAACTCTTCTCGCCTCACAAGCAGTGAATCTCCATGATTTACACGCCCTTGAGAGTCTGTAAAAGACACTGTCCACTGCAATATTTTAGGTATTTTATGCATGAGGAAAATAGTTCATCCACTATTATATATAGTCAAATAATTCATTGGAATTTTTTCTCATTCGTTACTAATTGCAGATGCTGGTAGAGGTCGCTTTATCCAAGAATTTTAATCTACTCTTTAACAAATTATTGGTTTATTTCTCATTATCCAGGTGTGTATGACCCCTACGGGATTTGCGCTTCCAACTTGAATATATTTATATGATTGCCTTTAATAATTAAAATAAAATTATGTATACCCAGCTGAAATTTGTGAATGTAAGGCTAGTTTCAAACTCTTAAAAATAACTTTGGTTTAACCTGACATAAGAAAAATAACTGGTCATTCACGTTTAGTGACTGTGTGCACACAAGATGAAGGTATTGCAATGGGTAAATTTTATATTTTTAGACGAAACCAAACTTAGAAACATCACCTAACTTAGTGTAATTTTGTTTAGCTATATTCTAAAATGTTTAATATGGATCATTTTAAATTTATTTAATATTGCTTAAAATCAAATTTACATTTTTCTCGTTATGTTCAGATTGATTTTTACTAATTTATGACAAAAACAAATTTTCGTTCTACTAATTCGGCAAAGAGAACCCTTGCCGAATACGACAATCTAAGCACAACACACACACATAAAACGACACTTAAGAGCTTATTAATGTGGTATAAACCATGGGTAATATATACTAATATATTTAGAAACACCCTTGAACAAACACCGAAACGTTTTCCAATATGTCCTAGTGTTTGCCAAGGTTTCTTTCTAAACCATAGCTTAATATAAGCAATATTTTCCTTTTCCCCCTCAAAGCTGTCATTAACTACCTTCTTATTACTTATCATCGTAAGTTGAATAAGAATACATGTGAAAGCTCCTGCGAACTTTGGTCCCCCTCCGTCAGGAAAAAAAGTGGTTTCTGTTTTCAGAACATTTCTACCAGGGTGGGAAAAACACAAAAGTTTTGTCGGGATGTATTCTTCCTCGTACTGGACGCGACTCGCATTCAGTGAGTGGAGAGCAGATCGTCAAGTTGGCCTTGACCTCGTTATTGCCTGGTCTCGGTCTAACCAGTACTCAAACATTAACAGTATTCCTAATCACTGTGATTATCACTAAGTGCAGGAACTAAAAGATGAATTAAGAGCGTCTGCTTTGTATAAATGCGGTTATGCTAAGTGTTTATAGTGATAAGTTTTTTAGAAATATTCTGATATTGGATGTACTGTTGTCTTTTCATTTAAATCACAGAGAACAACAACAACAGCCATGTTCTTCAAGCTTTTACTCTTCAGTGGTACAGTTTGTACACCACAAATGTATATGTCGTGTCGAATAGCTAAAACTTGCGATTTTGGCTTAAATAGCAACGCTCTTCTTGCCGAATAATTTCGTAAAAATCATTCTAAACATAACGAAAAAATATATTTAATTGATTGTTTATTAAATTATTTTAACTTATCTAAAACATATTTAGTTGGATTAGGCTATAATATATTGCGCTTGTTATAATAAGGTTAGTTAAGTTTTCTAACGTTCTTTTGGTACAAAATTATTAATTTTTACATTAACATAAATGAATATATATATATATATATATATATATATATATATATATATATATATATATATATATATATATATATATATATATATATATATATATATATGGAGTTTATCTGGAGAGAGTTCCGGGGGTCAACGCCCCCGCGGCCCGGTCTGTGACCAGGCCTCCTTAGGTCAGTGTCCCAGGATGCGACCCACACCAGTCGACTAACACCCAGGTACCCATTTTACTGATGGGGAATATAGACAACAGGTGGAAAGAAACACGTCCAATGTTTCTACTCTGGCTGGGAATCGAACCCAGGCCCTCACCGTGTGAAGCGAGAGCGTTAACCACCAGGCCACCAGAGCCCCAAATATATATATTATATATTATATATATATATATATATATATATATATATATATATATATATATATATATATATATATATATATATATATATGCATATGTACGAGACACTCGTGGAACACATTCTTCAACTAGCCGGTTTTCTAAACCATTTTCATCACATACCATGAGAGAGAGAGAGAGAGAGAGAGAGACCTGACTGACTGAGGCGTGACCAGAGCTTGAACCTCGGCACCTAGTATACCATGAGAGTAGGGAACCAGAAGCTTGACACCTTATCCCCAATGCCACCATGCTACATAATGTTAGGCGGCCCGAAAAAAATGCTAGCTATATCTCCTAAATCCAGGCACATTCGGGGTGTAGCCATTGCAGTTATTTCATTACCATCCCTCTAATGTTCACCCCTAAAGCTGAGGGGTGGACATTAGAGTTGCTTCTGGAAACTCTGCTCAGTGTGTCTAGATGATGCCTCGATTCTGCCTGCAAAACTCTTATATTCACCTTCAGCCGTGTTCCCAGATGAATTCCTGATTAGTATGTTCTTAGCCATCCCCATAATCTTAAATACTACTTGGATGTTAAATTCTCTAAAGGCATTGAATAAGATCATTAAATTCTCAATTTATGGGAAGACTAGCAGGTTCTTGAGGTCACCATAGATTCAGTCCGCTAGTGAATCATCTTAGATACTGTCAAGTAATTTTCAACAAAGTCCTTTTAGTATCGTAACCTTATTACAGTTTCGTATTTTTTGCAATCTCCTCATCCAGATACTCACATGTGCTAATACGCAATGCTCTAAGGAACATTTTAAGGGGCATGCTTCTCTTAACTTTTGCTTCGTGATTAATAATACTCTTTCTACAAGTACATGATACAACTTACACAGACCAAGCTGACATCAGTGCCATGCTATACAGGCCTAGCTGACATCAGTGCCATGCTATACAGGCCTAGCTGACATCAGTGCCATGCTATACAGGCCTAGCTGACAGTGCCATGCTATACAGGCCTAGCTGACATCAATGACATACTATACAGGCCTAGCTGACATCAATGACATACTATACAGGCCTAGCTGACATCAGTGCCATGCTATACAGGCCTAGCTGACATCAGTGCCATACTATACAGGCCTAGCTGACAGTGCCATACTATACAGGCCTAGCTGACATCAATGACATACTATACAGGCCTAGCTGACATCAATGACATACTATACAGGCCTAGCTGACATCAGTGCCATACTATACAGGCCTAGCTGACATCAGTGCCATACTATACAGGCCTAGCTGACATCAATGACATACTATACAGGCCTAGCTGACATCAATGACATACTATACAGTCCTAGCAGACATCAGTGCCGTATTATACAGGCCTAGCTGACATCAATGACATACTATACAGGCCTAGCTGACATCAGTGCCATACTATACAGGCCTAGCTGACATCAGTGCCATACTATACAGGCCTAGCTGACATCAATGACATACTATACAGGCCTAGCTGACATCAATGACATACTATACAGTCCTAGCAGACATCAGTGCCGTATTATACAGGCCTAGCTGACATCAATGACATACTATACAGGCCTAGCTGACATCAGTGCCATACTATACAGGCCTAGCTGACATCAGTGCCATACTATACAGACCTAGCTGACATCAATGACATACTATACAGACCTAGCTGACATCAATGACATACTATACAGGCCTAGCTGACATCAATGACATACTACACAGGCCTAGCTGCCATCAATGATATACTATATAGGCCTGTCTGACATCAGTGGCATACTATACAGGCCTAGCTGACATCAGTGCCATACTATACAGGCCTAGCTGACATCAATGACATACTATACAGGCCTAGGTGACATACTATACAGGCCTAGCTGACATCAATGACATATACAGGCCTAGCTGACATCAGTGGCATACTATACAGGCCTAGCTGACATCAATGACATATACAGGCCTAGCTGACATCAATGACATACTGTACAGGCCTGACATCAATGACATACTGTACAGGCCTAGCTGACATCAATGACATAATATACAGCCCTAACTGACATGACATACTATACAAGCCTAGCTGACATCAATGACATACTATAATGGCCTAGCTGACATCAATGACATACTATAATGGCCTAGCTGACATCAATGACATACTATAATGGCCTAGCTGACATCAATGACATACTATACAGGCCTAGCTGTCATCAGTGACATACTACACAGGCCTAGCTGACATCAATGACATTCTATATAAAAAGCAAAAGGACACAGGTGCGACTAATGTGACATTTTATTGTGGCAACGTTTCGCTCTCCAGGAGCTTTGTCAAGCCGTTACCAACATTATTACACTTCATAAAAAAAACCGACAGTATTTAAGACCCCGTTTTTATGCTTCAGCACCATATCGTTCCACACCATGGAGTTGAACTCTTTTCCAGGCTGAGGGACTGACCCCCTCAAATACCTTTCTTCAATGTTGATGGACTGATTACATCACCTTTATTCACTACTACTGCTCCCTTTGCATTTAACTGAAGAAGCCTAACGTGTAGGCGAAACGTCTCATCAATAAAGATACCAACAGTAAAATGCTTGATCGGAGTTTCATAATAAGCTTATGTATGCTACATACAACTGTTGTATGTATGCTACATACAACTGTTGTATGTATGCTACATACAACTGTTGTATGTATGCTACATACAACAGTTGTATGTATGCTACATACAACTGTTGTATGTATGCTACATACAACTGTTGTATGTATGCTACATACAACTGTTGTATGTATGCTACATACAACAGTTGTATGTATGCTACATACAGCAGTTGTATTTATGCTATATACAGCAGTTGTATGTATGCTACATACAATTGTTGTATGTATGCTACATACAACTGTTGTATGTAGCATACATACAACTGTTGTATGTATGCTACATACAACTGTTGTATGTATGCTACATACAACTGTTGTATGTATGCTACATACAACAGTTGTATGTATGCTACATACAGCAGTTGTATTTATGCTATATACAGCAGTTGTATGTATGCTACATACAATTGTTGTATGTATGCTACATACAACTGTTGTATGTAGCATACATACAACTGTTGTATGTAGCATACATACAACTGTTGTATGTATGCTACATACAACTGTTTTATGTATGCTACATACAACAGTTGATTTAAAACGCACAGGCAGTCTGGGTGCAGAGTTTTTGTTATCTTTTATTAAAGGTTTTCCTGAATATTGATTCACATCATCATGTCACATCAGTTCTACCATAAAGATTAAACAACTTTCTTATAAAGTTTGAATTGTTTGTTCTATAAATTTGAATTTCTTAGCGAATTTGATGTTGTGTAGCCTTACCTGGAATTTCCATAATGGGCCTTGGATTGATTTAATTGACCCTAGGAATTAAATTACTAATTTGATTCGTGAGCTTCAAAGACTGGAAGTGACCCAAACAATGAGAATAACATCAGAATGTAGAGTCATGTACCATTTAACGTGTATTTTTATTTTGTCATGAGCCCATCATTGTGTCCCAGTTTAATGATGTAATTTATGCAGATATCAGCTTTACAACAAATACAGTTTTTAATCAAGAAGTTCAATTACAATTACATTCTGCTACAGTTACAGTAATTCCAAACCTGTCAACTATTACTATTACTACTAATACTACTAGTAGTACTACTACTACTACTACCACCACAACCACCACCACTAATAACCACTATTACTACTAATAATAATGAAAAATAAATAATAAATTAACATAGAAAATGAGATACTAATTTAACATCTAAAAATGACAATAAATTATTAATAAACGTAATGAGAAATTATCTTCCCATTCTTCGCCTCATTTAAACAAATGCCAATTTAAAGAGGAAAAAATTCTTTCCGGTGAATAAATGTCGCTTCTCAAAACTTCGCGAAACGAACAAAAACACTTCATCATGTTGGAAGGGAAAGAGAAAAAAAGGGAATCCATCTGGTCCCTGTGCGTGGGACCGAGCAATGGGCGTCTCACAGACCGTTGATAAAATTGGTGAAAGCCTCCACTTTAACTGGCGGCTGGCGGAGAGCAACCACAGCCTGACTTGAATAGTCCAGAAAAAAATACAACGCCAATCAAAAATGGACCAGAAATGAGAGAGAGAGAGAGAGAGAGAGAGAGAGAGAGAGAGAGAGAGTGAGAAACACGGCTTCGTGCCTTCTGAAGAATACAACAGCTCTAGCAGGCAGACTCGTAGGGCTCATGTTTATATTTACTCCCAGTATTGGGTGGGTCGAGCTGGGTTTTATTCAGCATCGGTTGGTAAGCCACAAGAGAGAACCACTCGGCTCATGCTTACATCAAGAGTACGAAAGAAGTGTTTTGGTCTTATACACTGATTTTATATATATATATATATATATATATATATATATATATATATATACACACATAATATGTTGTACCGAATAGGTACAACTTGCTATTTTGGCTTAAATAGCAACGCTCTTCTTGCCGAATAAAGCAAGTAAAAATTTGTGTATGCAGTAATTTCGCAAAAATCATTCTGAACCTGACGAAAAAAAATATATTTCACTGTACTTGTTTATTAATTAAATTATTGTAAACTTATCTAAAACATATTTAGCTGGATTAAGCTAAATTAAATTGCGCTTGTTATTGGGATTAAATAAAAAAATAAATGTTTACACGAGGCTCTAAACCCGTGTGTATCATTCATTGAGAAAAATGTTGGAGGCTAGAACTTCGACCGCCAATTGCGTGGTTTACCTGGAGAGAGTTCCGGGGGTCAACGCCCCCGCGGCCCGATCTGTGACCAGGCCTCCTTAGGTCAGTGTCCCAGGATGCGACCCACACCAGTCGACTAACACCCAGGTACCCATTTTACTGATGGGGAACATAGACAACAGGTGGAAAGAAACACGTCCAATGTTTCTACCCTGGCTGGGAATCGAACCCAGGCCCTCGCCGTGTGAAGCGAGAGCGTTAACCACCAGGCCACCAGAGCCACCGTGGTAGACATGTTTCACTCACAGCTGTATTTTGTTGCAGCCCATCAATACTTTAGCACCAATGAAATTAATTTTATGGCTCCCTGTACATGTGAGCTGAAATACCACATTGTTATTACCCTCAGTGAACACTAAGTTTCCATAATTTGTTTTCCCAATGTAACACTGACCATAATCTGCACGTGGTGCCTTGTAAATGTAACACTGACCATAATCTGCACGTGGTGCCTTGTAAATGTAACACTGACCATAATCTGCACGTGGTGCCTTGTAAATGTAACACTGACCATAATCTGCACGTGGTGCCTTGTAAATGTAACACTGACCATAATCTGCACGTGGTGCCTTGTAAATGTAACACTGACCATAATCTGCACGTGGTGCCTTGTAAATGTAACACTGACCATAATCTGCACGTGGTGCCTTGTAAATGTAACACTGACCATAATCTGCACGTGGTGCCTTGTAAATGTAACACTGACCATAATCTGCACGTGGTGCCTTGTAAATGTAACACTGACCATAATCTGCACGTGGTGCCTTGTAAATGTAACACTGACCATAATCTGCACGTGGTGCCTTGTAAATGTAACACTGACCATAATCTGCACGTGGTGCCTTGTAAATGTAACACTGACCATAATCTGCACGTGGTGCCTTGTAAATGTAACACTGACCATAATCTGCACGTGGTGCCTTGTAAATGTAACACTGACCATAATCTGCACGTGGTGCCTTGTAAATGTAACACTGACCATAATCTGCACGTGGTGCCTTGTAAATGTAACACTGACCATAATCTGCACGTGGTGCCTTGTAAATGTAACACTGACCATAATCTGCACGTGGTGCCTTGTAAATGTAACACTGACCATAATCTGCACGTGGTGCCTTGTAAATGTAACACTGACCATAATATGCACGTGGTGCCTTGTAAATGTAACACTGACCATAATCTGCACGTGGTGCCTTGTAAATGTAACACTGACCATAATCTGCACGTGGTGCCTTGTAAATGTAACACTGACCATAATCTGCACGTGGTGCCTTGTAAATGTAACACTGACCATAATCTGCACGTGGTGCCTTGTAAATGTAACACTGACCATAATCTGCACGTGGTGCCTTGTAAATGTAACACTGACCATAATCTGCACGTGGTGCCTTGTAAATGTAACACTTATCGTAATCTGCACGTGGTGCCTTGTAAATGTAACACTTATCGTAATCCGCACGTGGTGCCTTGTAAATGTAACACTTATCGTAATCTGCACGTGGTGCCTTGTAAATGTAACACTTATCGTAATCTGCACGTGGTGCCTTGTAAATGTAACACTTATCGTAATCTGCACGTGGTGCCTTGTAAATGTAACACTTATCGTAATCTGCACGTGGTGCCTTGTAAATGTAACACTTATCGTAATCTGCACGTGCTGTCCTGTAAATGTAACACTTATCGTAATCTGCACCTGCTATCCTGTAAATGTAACACTTATCGTAATCTGCACGTGGTGTCTTGAAAATGTAACACTTATCGTAATCTGCACGTGGTGTCTTGTAAATGCCAGCATAGATCAAGGTATCTTTGGAAAACAAATTTTTTTTACAGAACTTAGTGGTGATTGAAATTCTGAAGATAATGTTCAGTAGTGAATTTGTCTGTGTGCTGTGAAGACATGCTCGGTGAATTCTCGGTGTTAGTGTTAGTGCAATTGCAGTGCATTGACTATCTTCTGTGAGTTTCAACCAGCACCACTTGCAAGGGAAGGCAGAGCTGGAGGATGCTAGGAAAAAAATACGACTTCTTAGGAAAGGAAAATAAGATTCAGGCCCAGAACATGGGAAATGATATCAGCGATACCATCTGCAACAAATGGAAACTGGAGGGACAGAAAGAAGTATAGCTGGAGAGGAAGAATATCGGGAATGAGGTAAAACCAACAAATTGATTATGAGAAAAGACGCTATGGCAATATGGAAAGATATAGTGAGACAAAGTTTTCTTTGGAATTATCCTATCCAAGCAAAATATTGTCTCAATAAAAGCTTCCATTATCACAGCGTCATATTATTGTGAAAAATGTCTAGGAATTAGCTTTTGCAACAGTTAATTTCTTTGCTTTTTTTCCTGAAAACAAGGTTTCAAACGGGTATTAATGCCGACATATACGTAAGAAAGAGGCAGATACAATATTCCGACATTTATTAAGATGTTTAACCAACTATGAGCTTCATCAGTTTGATACAGATAACAGAAAACACAGAGAAAGTATAACAGGTGAGGTCAGGTGTGACACAGGCTTGAGTGTGACAGAGGCTTGAGTGTGACACAGGCTTCAGTGCGGAGGTAAGATGAGTCTTGAGAGAATTTCCTAGATCATAGAACTGAGTTTTGAATGGAGTAAGTAGTAGAGATGACAGCAGAGTCTCTAAAGAGTCCGGGATGAACGTCTTAATCATTGATGACTGGGTATTTTGGAAGTTCAGGAGATGGTTGCGGTGTATAGTATTGTTTAAATCGTCCCTTTGGCAAGCATATTTAATGCACTTATGTATTATGTAAGACAGATATTTCTTTAAAATACAATTAATCACATCCCACACTTGGAATAGTATAAATAATATCGTTGGATTCAATGTGATGCTCTTTTGTTTTTGTTACCAGGTGCTTACTGAATGGAAATTATGCTGGCTATATAGGTCTTGATTTTAGCAATAAGGTTACGAATACTCTCAGAAACTTTACTTTAGTGTTATAGCCTTTCTAATGTAATTGTTGGTGACACGTGCTGGGTGGTGCGGCTTTGACAAGATCCTGTGAAGATAACTGCATTCGTCATCGAGGAATGCAGGTCACGAAATTCAGTAAGCTTTCAAATATAAGCCTAAGATGGAGGATGACCTCCCCACCCCGTCTTGACATGTTAGCCATCGTATGATCAGTAGTAGAGTAGATCATTCTTGTCTGGGAGTTTTCTGTAGACTAGAGTAAAATTCCTGTTTGTTCCTATAAAGTAAAATATCAGAAAAAAAAGGATAAGCAATTATATTGTTCCTCCTCCACAGTGCATCGAATTAAGGGATCAACAGATGTTAGTAAGTCATGTGATCAGCCAGTTATAAAAGGAAAACATGCTATGAAAACACTTCATGGTAAAACATTTACAAGTGTAGTGATCCCAAGAAAAACAAGTAAAACCTCTGGCAGTAGTCATGTCTGATGTGAAAGTCAGAGGGAAGGATATTTCAGTAAATGTTTACCAACTATTCAACAGAATTATTTCCTTTAACAGTCGTCCTTAAAAATTAAAGGAATATTTTGAGAATAAGCTGGCACCAAGGGTCCCTGGTCTTTTCAGTAAAGGCTACACGCGGAACGGCTTAAAATCATCCTTACTCTCAGCTTTCAAACCTGAAGAAGAAAACGTAGTGTTTACTCAGAATGTTTTCCATGTTCTTGATGGAGGGCGTTTTATTAAACCGTGTCATTTGGCTGTGACCAGCTACTTACACAGATGTTCTGAATGCACACGAGTCTTACGTAAAACGACATTTTGATAACGCAAGTGTCGTGTTTGATACCTGATGGTCCAGCTCCAACAGGAGAACAGAATCGTCGATACACACACACAAACAAAAATTGTCATTCAGACTAGTATGAACACATTTACAAGCATCGCAAAAAATAAGTCTATGTACAATAGAACAAATAAGAGAGCTGTTATTAGTGCACTAATTCTCCAACTGCAGATAGGTGGATACTGAAGTCTTAGCCACAAAGGTTGTTTTACAATATGAGGCTGATAGTGAGCGTATGATTAGAGTTATGTCACTTTCGTCCACTGAATGTGAGCCTTGGTTCACTAAGCCACAAACATGAAGCAAATCTGAAATTGAATACAAAAGATAATGAAATAACTTGGACACCTGCCTGGTGCTCTGGGGCATGAGAAACAATGCCTGGCTTATGTTGAGTACTCATACTAATTCTTGGTGGTATAAGTACTGTAATATGTACTTTGATGCAGACTGCGCAGAGTCGAGTCCTGCTCTATCTGAAAGATAATGTTTATAATTAATTTAATAAATGCTTATCTCTATCTCTCTCTCTCACACTAACACACTCACACACACTCACACACACACACACACACACACACACACACACACACACACTCACACACACACATACACACACACACACACACACACACACACACACACACACACACATATATATATATATATATATATATATATATATATATATATATATATATATATATATATATATATATATATATTGTGTGTGTGTGTGTGTGTGTGTGTGTGTGTGTGAGAGAGAGAAATACACTTATTAAATTAATTTATGTTTTATGATATAGGCATGGTTGTTAGTTTCATGAGAAGTACGATACTGTTTTCTCTAAATATTCAGTGGAGGAGGGTATAGTGGAATATATCGCATGCCGTAACAAAAAAAAAAGTCACCTTATTGGAAGTCAGATGACAGCTACATCATTTCCCGAAAACCTATGAACAGTAATTAAAAGCAAATGTCCTGAGCGACTGCAATTTGATATTTGTCCTGTATCAGGCATATTTGCTTTAATATTTTACCCCTGCAATATGTGACTGGCAGGCTCGGAGTATTTCAGGGGAATGAGTTTTTGGAGTTATTTATATTGTTCCCTTTTTGGCTTTATTACAGTCATGAAACGAGATCTGGGGTAGGGGTAGGATTTAGAAGATTTATCATGTGCAGGCTTTGTCTCTGCAGCGTGCACTCCACTGTTATTATCTTCTAGTTTCACCCTGTGTGTTGGGAAAGTAGTATCTCTTGCGTACTTCTAATGTCCACAATGAACTCTTGCGTCAGTCTTATGCCTGTTGGCCTCTTTCCGAACTGCAATAAACGTAAACATGGGTATTAACCAAGTTTGTGAGGTGCTTCCTGGGAAAGAGGGCCGAATAGGATCCCAGTTTAAATAACACACCGGGTTAATAATCTGAAAAAAATTTCATCTTCCCAAACTTTTCTGTAATTTAGCTGCCCTTCCTACATTCATAAAAGATTGAGATGTATTATTATTATTATTATTATTATTATTATTATTATTATTAGTATTATTATTAACACATCGGCCGTTTCCCACCAAGGTAGGGTGCCCCCCCCCCAAAAAAAAAAAAAACTTTCATCATTGATTCCATCATTGTCTTGCCAGAGGAGCGCTGACACTACAGTTATAAAACCGCAGCATTAACATTCCTCCTTCAGAGTGCAGGCACTGTACTTCCCATCTCCAGGACTCAAGTCCGCCCTGCCGATTTCCTTGAATCCTTTCATAAATGTTACGTTGCTCACACTCCAACAGCACGTCAAGTCCTAAAAACCATTTGTCTCTATTCGCTCCTATCTAACATGCTCACGCATGCTTGCTGGAAGTCTAAACCCCTCGCACACAAAACCTTTACCCCCTCCCTCCAATCTTTCCTAGGCAGACCCCTATCCCGCCCTCCCTACATGTCCGAACCACCACAAAAACTCCTCCTCAACCCTCTGGATAATAGTTTTGGTAATCCTGCTCCTACTCTTAATCTACAAACTGCGGATTCTCTACATTATATTCACACCACACATTGCCCTCAGACACGCCATCTCCACTGCCTCCTGGCCTGGTGGCCTGGTGGCCTGGTGGCTAAAGCTCCAGCTTCACACACGGAGGGCCCGGATTCGATTCCCGGCGAGTGGAAACATTTCGACTCGTTTCCTTACACCTGTTGTCCTGTTCACCTAGCAGCAAATAAATACCTGGGTGTTAGTCGGCTGGTGTGGGTCGCATCCTGGGGGACAAGATTAAGGACCCCAATGGAAATAAGTTAGACAGTCCTCGATGACGCACTGACTTTCTTGGGTTATCCTGGGTGGCTAACCCTCCGGGGTTAAAAATCCGAACGAAATCTTATCTTAACATCCACCACCCATGCTTCACACCCACATACGAGCGTTGGTATAACTATACTCTCATACATTCCTCTCTTTGCTTCCATGGATAAAGTTCTTTGTCTCCACAAACTTCTCAGTGCACCACTCACCTTTTTTCCCTCGTCAGTTCTATGATTCACCTCATCTTTCACAGACCCATCTACTGACACGTCCACTCCCAAATATCTGAATACATTCACCTCCTCGATTTTCTCTCCCTTCAATCTGATATCCAATCTTTCGATACCTAATTTTTTTTCTTATCATCACCTACTCTTTCATATATTCACTTTTAATTTCCTTCTTTTACATACCCTACCAAACTCATCCACCAACCTATGCAACTTCTCTTCAGAATCTCCCAAAAGCACAGTGTCATCAGCAAAGAGCAACTATGACAACTCCCACTTTATGTTAGATTCTTTATCTTTTAACCCCACACCTCTTGGCAACACCCGAGCATTCACTTCCCTTACAACCCCATCTATAAATATATTAAACAACCATGGTGACATCACACATCCCTAGCTAAGACCTACTTTTACTGGGAAGTAATCTCCCTCTCTCGTACATTAACCTGAACCTCACTATCCTCGTTAAAACTGCTTTCAATAACCTCGAACTTGAACATAGGTTCGAGTCCCATTTGATTTGTTTTTATTAATATGTGTGAACTATTGAATATTCACTAGATGAGCAAGCTTCTCCTTATTAATTGCTTAATGTGTATTACTGATTTCTGGATGACAGTATGAAAAATACAACTCTGTTAGTACTCAGTCAGCTACCACACATCGTACTATTATGATGAATATACATGAATTCACATGTACACTTAGAGTGGAATATATCTCGGTTTACATACACTTAGGACCTACTTTAATCTCAGTACACCCTTTCAGGATACTAAATTATTTTCGATATGTAGTGAAAAGTTGACATGCAGCCTTTATGACCCTTGTATGTCGATTGGCTTTACACTCAGTTACCTTAATCATCATTTACAGAGTGACATGGTGGACGATGACGAGTTTGAGATAATCAGTCCCTTAACCTGGAGTCGATATGATCATACATAAAAGGATGTCAAATAAAATTTTATAAAGCTCTTGAAGCTAAAGTTGTTACCTTTGAGAATAAAAGTAAGAGATGTGATGGAAAGATAATGTGAGTTGACTGCAATGTTTGTAAAGGTAACAATATTCTCTGTGACTGTACCAGAGGATATTGCTGATATTATGAGCGAAATTTATACAGTGTATCACTCTGAAATAATTACTACATTAATTGAAAGGACAATGAAAGGAAAAGGTTCCTTCAACCAGCATTTAGGTAACGCACAATTTAAAATTGTATTCACAGAAGTTGAGAAGAACATTTAAAGATGCCTTTTAATTAAATATGTAACGTTGTCTCCAACCATTACACAGAAGTTTTCAAAAGAGTTGGGGTATATTTTGGTTACGAGTCCAGGAATTAAGAAGTGCCGTAGTGAGGCATAGAGACCAAGGTTTCAATAGATTGTGCGATAACAGGTAACTTCTTAAAATAACGAATATCAGAAGCATAAAAGTCTCGTTGAAGGCTAAGAAACAATAAGTGTGGGGGCAATGTGTGGTGTGAATATTATGCAAAGAATTTGAAGTTTGAAGATTAGGAGGAAGTATGAAGTCACCAAAAGTATTTTCAGAGGGCTTAGGAAGGGTTGTTGTAGTAGTTTGGACATTTAGAGAGGAAGAAAAACAGGATGGCTTGGAGGACGTATAAATCTGAAGGATAGGGAAATAAAGGAGGGGGTAAGGATTGTCTTAGGGGAGGGAGGGAGGGGGTGAAGGATGTTAAGAACGCTAGGATCTCCAGCATCCAACAAGCTTCTGTGAGAAGTTTTGTTAAGAGAGAGCGGAAGTGTTGAGTTTTTATTTGGTATGCTGTTGGAGTGTGATCAGAGTAACATAATGAAGGATTCAGGGAAACCGGTTGGCCAGACTTGAGTCCTGGAGATGGGAAACACAGTGTCTTCACTCCGAAGGAGGGACGGGGATATTGTGGTTTGGAGGGTCATCCAAACTCTGATGTCAGCGCCCTTCTGGCAAGACAGTTATTAACACTGAAAGTGTTTCCTTCGTCGGATCACTTCCTTGGTGGGAGATTGCCGGTATAGTTAAAACCAAAAAAATTCAGTTCCATTCATCCCAGATACTCTACTCTCTTTTATTCTCCCCACTGCCTCACGCACCTCAACCACGCTCATATCTGGGTATTCCTCACTTCTTAAAGGTATTATACCTCCCTGCCCAGTGCAAGAAATCGCTGCTTCCCTTTCTTCATCAACATTTATCAGCTCCATAAAATATTTACTCCATCTTGCCATTACCTCCACCTCATCCGATAGCTCTCTTTTGTTTTTAAGTAATAAATCTATTTGTTCCCTAGGTTTTCTCAACTTATTGATCACACTTCAAAATTTGTTGATAAAATCTCCCCCACTCTCTCATTAGCGCTTCCTTTGCGCTCCCTCACCACTCTTCTGACCTCTCTTTTACTCTCCGTATACTCCTTCCGTCAATCACGTCTACATTGTAAAACCTCTTCATATGCCAACTCTTTCTCCATTACCACCATTCTCTCTTCCCTCCTGCATCCACCTTCCTCTTCCCACAAATTTCTGCTGCTCGCTCGAACACTGCATTCCGAAATCTACCCTATACCTCCTCTACCCCTTCTCATTACCTGTATTCTTTCACTTCTTTTTTACCTGCCCATCTACCTCTTGCTGTCACTGTAGCCTCCACTATATAATAATCTGTTATATCTGTCACTTCTAAAACACACACATCCAGAAGTCTATTTATCAACATTTTATCTACTAATACAAAGTCACACAAGCTGCAATCATCATGCCCCATATCGTATTTCGTATATTTAGTTATCCTCTTTTTCTTTAAATATGTATTACTCTTTACCAAATCTCATTCTATACACAGCTCAATTAGAGGTCCCCCATTATTTACCTCGGGCACCCTAAACTTACCTACTATGCCCCTTACAACAGTTTTTCCCTCTAGCATTTAGGTCCACCACAATAAATATTTTCTCGGTTAAAAATTCACGGTCAATGTTTTCTTTACAAGTACACTACATTCACGGTCGGTGTTTTCTTTACAAGTACACTACATTCACGGTCAGTGTTTTCTTTACAAGTACACTGCAATCACGGTCAATTTTTTCTTTACAAGTACACTACATTCACGGCCATCTAAACCCACGTCTAAAACTTTCTCCTCTGTCCTTTTAGTAATTTATACCGGAGAAAGGGCATTTTAGTCGCTTTTTACGACACTAATGGTTTACAGAGGAAAAATTCTCGCTCACTTTCCTATGGAGATGTAAAGAAACACTATAAGAACAGAAACTATTAAGAGATTATGAGGAAACTCAGGTGAGTGTGTATGCACATATATGTACATGCACAACTGTATGTGTACTATGAACGTGGTGTAAATAGAAGTAGCAATATGTATTTTTCATCTCACGTATTCATCAGATAGAAAAGACACCATCACTCCTGCCATTGTATAAGGACGGGGGATGCCGTCTACCGTCTACCAACCTACTACCTGTATATGTGTGAATTATATATTATATATATATATATATATATATATATATATATATATATATATATATATATATATATTATATATATATATATATATATATATATATATATATATATATATATATATATATATATATTAGTGCAACCACGAACAAGTGATATTTAATCAATAACACACTGCGGCTAACCGGGTATCGAACCTACTTGTTTCCCACGAGGCGGGCTAAAACAACAGGGGTTCGATCCCCTGGCTAGCCGCAGTGTGTTATTATATATATATATATATATATATATATATATATATATATATATATATATATATATATATATATATATATATAATGAAGGAGAAAGGCTATTCAACCCGTACAGCTCGTTCGGGAACTTTCTAACAATACATAAGACATGTACAGAGAACTTCAGCAACAAAGACGTGAAGACATCAGAGTTGCGTTTCCCCTTCCATAAACAACGTTCTAAATTAATTTTACTCTCGTTAGATAACATGCAAACTCTGTTCTATTCAATATCCTGGTAATGTAGGGTCGTGGCGCTGGATTGCTCCATATTGTTGTTTACCCCAATATTCACGCTCCACTATGTGCCCATACCATTCTCATAGCCATTTCTCACTCACCTGTATACCAATATCAGCCCCCTAGTAATCCTTCCTTGCCAGGTGTGTCGATACCAATCTTATTTTGACGACACGTCGATACCCCTCTCTCTCTCTCTCTCTCTCTCTCTCTCTCTCTCTCTCTCTCTCTCTCTCTCTCTCTCTCTCTCTCTCTCTCTCTCTCGCTAATATTTTCTCTTCCCAAATTTTTCCAACACATATCGATACCCTTCAAGCGTTAATGTTCATTTACGTCGATAATGCTCGCGCAGTAATATTTTTCCTTACACACATTGATATTGAGGCCACAAAAGGTCGATATTCTCGCACTCGCATTTATTTCATCCAATAGTCACGGTCTTCACAAAATGTAACGAGGGAACACTGTGGTAACATTGGCTCTATAAACATCTTGATCCCTAGTGTCGGTGCCGCACTGATAGTTCTAGTGTAACACTAGAGATGCTGGTATGACGCTAGTGGTGCTAGTGTAGTACTAGTGGTGCTGGTGTAGCACTAGTGGTGCTGGTGTAGCACTAGTGTGGTGTGCGTAGCACTAGTGGTGCTCGTGTAGCACTAGTGGTGCTGGTGTAACAATAGTGGTGCTGTTGTAACAATAGTGGTGCTGTTGTAGCACTAGTGGTGCTGGTGTAACACTAGTGGTGCTGGTGTAGCACTAGTGGTGCTGTTGTAGCACTAGTGGTGCTGTTGTAGCACTAGTGGTGCTGGTGTAACACTAGTGGTGCTGGTGTAACACTAGTGGTGCTGGTGTAACACTAGTGGTACTGGTGTAACACTAGTGGTACTGGTGTAACACTAGTGGTGCTGGTGTAACACTAGTGGTGCTGGTGTAGCACTAATGGTGCTGTTGTAACACTAGCACTGTTAGTGCAACACAAAACTGCCCTTACTGACACTGTTTTATGCAATGAATCAGTGAGAAACGAAGACAGTGAACGACGGAGGCAGTGGGGAAGGAAGGCAGTGAGTGAAGGAGATAGTGAGGAATTAAGGCAGTGAGTGAAGGAGATAGTGAGGAATTAAGGCAATGAGTGAAGGAGATAGTGAGGAATTAAGGCAATGAGTGAAGGAGATAGTGAGGAATTAAGGCAGTGAGTGAAGGATTATTATTATTATTATAATCAAAAGAAGCGCTAAGCCACAAGGGCTATACAGCGCTGCAGTGAGTGAAGGAGATAGTGAGGAATTAAGGCAGTGAGTGAAGGAGATAGTGAGGAATTAAGGCAGTGAGTGAAGGAGATAGTGAGGAATTAAGGCAGTGAGTGAAGGAGATAGTGAGGAATTAAGGCAGTGAGTGAAGGAGATAGTGAGGAATTAAGGCAGTGAGTGAAGGAGATAGTGAGGAATTAAGGCAGTGAGTGAAGGAGATAGTGAGGAATTAAGGCAGTGAGTGAAGGAGATAGTGAGAAATTAAGGCAGTGAGTGAAGGAGATAGTGAGAAATTAAGGCAGTGAGTGAAGGAGATAGTGAGAAATTAAGGCAGTGAGTGAAGGAGATAGTGAGGAATTAAGGCAGTGAGTGAAGGAGATAGTGAGGAATTAAGGCAGTGAGTGAAGGAGATAGTGAGGAATTAAGGCAGTGAGTGAAGGAGATAGTGAGAAATTAAGGCAGTGAGTGAAGGAGATAGTGAGGAATTAAGGCAGTGAGTGAAGGAGATATTGAGGAATTAAGGCAGTGAGTGAAGGAGATAGTGAGGAATTAAGGCAGTGAGTGAAGGAGATAGAAATTAAGGCAGTGAGTGAAGGAGATAGAAATTAAGGCAGTGAGTGAAGGAGATAGTGAGGAATTAAGGCAGTGAGTGAAGGAGATAGTGAGAAATTAAGGCAGTGAGTGAAGGAGATAGTGAGGAATTAAGGCAGTGAGTGAAGGAGATAGAAATTAAGGCAGTGAGTGAAGGAGATAGAAATTAAGGCAGTGAGTGAAGGAGATAGTGAGGAATTAAGGCAGTGAGTGAAGGAGATATTGAGGAATTAAGGCAGTGAGTGAAGGAGATAGTGAGGAATTAAGGCAGTGAGTGAAGGAGATAGTGAGGAATTAAGGCAGTGAGTGAAGGAGATAGAAATTAAGGCAGTGAGTGAAGGAGATAGAAATTAAGGCAGTGAGTGAAGGAGATAGTGAGGAATTAAGGCAGTGAGTGAAGGAGATATTGAGGAATTAAGGCAGTGAGTGAAGGATACAGTGAGGAATTAAGGCAGTGAGTGAAGGAGATAGTGAGGAATTAAGGCAGTGAGTGAAGGAGATAGTGAGGAATTAAGGCAGTGAGTGAAGGAGATAGTGAGGAATTAAGGCAGTGAGTGTAG
Organism: Cherax quadricarinatus; assembly: GCF_038502225.1. NCBI lineage: Eukaryota > Metazoa > Arthropoda > Malacostraca > Decapoda > Parastacidae > Cherax > Cherax quadricarinatus. Next base: position 14,307,403 of record NC_091355.1, on the reverse strand, counting down.
GAGATAGTGAGGAAGAAATTAAAAAAATACTGTCGAAGGTTCTTCTTCTGGGTTAACTAATTAGTTGGTTTAGAAAGACACGTAAGCAAACACTATAACATATTTATTAGAAAACGTTTCGGTCCTGGAACCTTGATCACTTCTAACATACAGAGGTAGAAAGACATTATATATATAGGCGGAGAGTGAGATGTGACGCACGTGACCTGAGGAATGTCATAAGAACATAAGAATGGAGGAACACTGTAGAAGGCCTACTGGCCCATGCGAGGCGAGGGTAGACGATGAAATCACGTGACTCCTGTGTTGTTGGGTTGGTGCTGCTTAAGTATCATGTATGCCAATGTTTTTGAATTTTTTTTGAAATTAGTACACGGAAGTCACCTATTTATTTACGAGTATTATTTTATTTTGGAATATTGGCAAACTTGCATCCAAAGAGCCTAAACCTAGAGCTTACCATCCTTTCATATAATATATAAACCATCACTTTTGTGTGTGTGAGAGTCTTCCACTCACAAGTAAAGTGAGTGTACAAAGAATATTCTCACTCACAAGTAAAGCGAGTGTACAAAGAATATTCTCACTCACAAGTAAAGTGAGTGTAAAAGGAATATTCTCACTCACAAGTAAAGTGAGTGTACAAAGAATATTCTCACTCACAAGCAAAGTGAGTGTGAAAGGAATATTCTCACAAGTGAGTGTGAGAGTCTTCCTCTCACAAGTGAGTGTGAGAGTCTTCCACTCACACTTAAGCAACGTGAAAGTGAAAATCCTGTCACAATAATATTTTTGGGTTGTGTGGGAGGAGTTATTTGCAAGTTTTTCTCTCAAGGGGACCGGTGAGGGACTCTTGATCCATGGACACAGGCTACACACATCGAGAGGTATATGTATCCTGTGTATGAATATTAAGAGTTTACTTTAATCTTTATTTTAGGAATTAAAATATTCTTGGCTGTTGGTGAACGGGTGTCATGCAGCCTTAATGACCCTCATGTTTATTATTATTTAGGTGAAACGCTAAACTCAAGCAGGTCATTAAGCCATAGCCCAGTGGTTAGTCACGACTCTCGTCACTCATGTCTAGGGATCGAATCCCTAGACTAAATAGTGATCCTAGTGTAGTCGACACGTTTTAACCTCAATTAACTATCTAATTACTTGTATCTGTTCTCCAGTGTTACGAATTTGATGTCGTAACTTAAATAAAATATTCCTGGCTCCTAAAGGCTGCTCACACTGCTGTCTAGGTTAGGTTATTAAATTACTCAGAAAACACAGCGAACCTTGGGCCAGCATATAAGCATGAGTGCAAATAATTAACGTTGTATAAGGATGGACACAAAAACTCGACTATATAAAAATATATATAATATAATAATAGTAACTTACAACTTACAATCTACTCCAAAAAAAAACGCCACCACACTCCAGTTCACATTAACTCACTAGCACACTGCTACTAATGAGTTAAACAAAATAAATGAACATTTATGAACAGGGAGGCTCCATGACACCCCCCCCCCTCCCATCCTTTCTGCAGGCTACATAGCCTACAGTGGAAACGTCAATACTCTACAGAACACAGGCCCCTGCATACTAGGGCTTTACAAATAAACATGAGAGTACTTAAACACGAACACCTGTAGCATACACTAAAAAAAAAAATTACCTACTCAAACTATCGCCCAAACATGACGACTTCACCCCGTGACCACCCCTCTGATACTGAACTAAACACACCTCTCATCTGCTCATGTCCTGGCCACTGCCTGACTGACAGGAAGAAAACGCTTTCGCTTATAGGGAATAATACACGTCCACTTTCCGCATGCAGTACTACACGGAAAATAATATTATATACGGAGCGTTATTTTATATAAATATTGTTTTTTACAGTACTCCGTAATATCCAGACAGTAACAATAATAATCTCCTGTGGATTACATCGACCTCCAATCCACCACAAACTCATCAGACACTTTTCCATGTAACATTTTATTCTGTAGATGAGTTTATGAATACATGAATGTTAATGCTTGGCACGAATAATACTAATAATCGTATCAAGAGAGATGCTCAGGTCTCAGTTTTGTGGAGTGGTTCACTGAACAACGTCGGAGCTCTGAAGCAGAACTTTACTGAGCTGTTGTCCTCAGTGTGTTAAGCGGCGGTCAGTGGACTGAACGAGGGTCGTTGTGCCGCTCTATTGTATATAAACAGGCAAGGGTATATTCACTTTAAGGGGTGTATCAGTGTGTATACACACAAAGTGGCGTGCATACAATTCTAGCATTGTCTGTATATATATATATATATATATATATATATATATATATATATATATATATATATATATATATATATATATATATATATATATATATATACTCAGAATTTTGTATCTCTGAATATTTAACTTGAGTCGTGTAGCTGTGTATATTCACCCTGAGGCGTATATGTATATATACATGACGTTTCAATGAGTATATACAGCGAAAGGTTTTCGTCCTTTAAGTGCATATACTCTTAAGAATTTGCTATAGTTCCCGGTATTCTTGACTGGTAGTGTATAGGTGACATGCAGCCTTAATGACCCTTGTCTAGTTTACAGGCTTTAAACCAACAATTAACGATCAAGAAGAGTTAGTCCCAATGGCGAATAAAATTAAGGCGTGGCAGAGCCAAGCTTACGGGAGGAAAGTATTAGTACAGAATCGTCATTTACAGTTTGGATAACAGAACGTTGATAACACAATGTCGATAACAGTGACGATAAATGTCGATGTGTCGACTATCGATAATAGAACGTTGATAAGTGTCGAAAAGAGACGGTAAGTGTCGATATACGTCAGAAACAAATTGTCGAAAAGTGTCAATAATGTCAAAAGCACTTTTAGATAAGTCGATAAGAGTGGGTAACAACAACGGCCAAAAGTGTCGATGAGTGAAGATAACGGCGCCGTCTGGGCAGCAGCACCTCCAGGGTTGGACCCCAGGTGGTGCTGGAGGTCGCATCATCACCTGGGATCCCAAGCACCACCTAGCTAGTGAGCCTACCATACCTCTACCATCATGGGAAGGTGAGTTTCATTTATAAGTTAACAGAAGTTGGACTATGATAATCTTAGTTACACTAGACAATGAATTTTTTTATAAATAGTGGCATTAAATATTGTTTACTAATCACACTATCCTAAGTATGTTGCGGAGTCTTGCAGAAGCAGAGTTGCCACTGAACCTTCAAAAACGCGCTAGCTTTTTCCCTAAAAGATATAAAAGGCGCTTCATTTTGCATCGAACACCGAGGAAAGTAGCCAAGACTAGTAGATACAAACTTTACATACGATATAATGTATTGTTCTTACTCGCTAGTGTACTGATGATTGCTCTATATCTGTTAAATCCCAAACAACTCTATCTACCTCAGTGTGTGTGGCTGTTCATTGTTGTAATTGTTTCTTCGATATTGATCGAGTCGAAGACACTATCAGCAACCTAAGCCTTAACAACCTTAGGTATAGTTTGTAGTGGTATAAATCTTGGTTATAAATACCGACAAGTTGGTTTAGAAAAAACACGTAAGCAAACATTAGGACATATTTATTAGAAAACGTTTCGGTCATGGGACCTTGATCACTTCTAACATACAGAGGTTGAAAGACAGTATATATAGGCGGAGAGTGAGGCGTGAGTAACACTTGATGACCTGGAGAATGCTATATTGGGATGAGGACGGGTAGACAATGAGATCATGTGACTCCTGTGTTGCTGGATTGGTGGTCCTTTGCTTGCTTGACTATCATGTATGCTAATATTTTAGAAATTTTGTGGTTTCCAGAGTTACGTTCTATTGTGTCAGTGACGGTGATCAGCGAGACTTCTAGACACCGTCGGCGTCTGAGGTCTGGTTCAGTGACAACGAGTCGTGCCTCATCCCAGTTCATCAAATGCCCCGTGGAGTCTCTGTGGAGGACAGAGGCGTACCTTAAGTCATAGTTTGTAGTCATGGTAATATTTACCATGCCTTTTCAATCCATATTTAAAACGTCAGACAGCTCTGATACACTTAATAATCAGCCGGTTACGCAGCTTTGACTTAAAAATCTCATGTGGAAGAAGAATTTGTCTCTTATAAAATCCAGATTGCTAGACAAGACACTGGGTTGCAGCATGAGACACAAATTTCCAGGCAATCGCACACAAACATCTAACTAGTACCCAATATCCACCTAGGTCATGATAGAGGATTTATTGGTGCTAAGTGCAACGATTTTTTACAGCTCAAGTCCATTACCTTTCAAGGATTCCTTTAAAGTACTGTATATTGCATGATCATTAGTCCCGCAAAAGGACACAAGTGCAACTAATGTGTCATTTTATTGTGGCAACGTTTCGCTCTCCAGGAGCTTTATCAAGCCATTACAAACAATACATGGACACAGAGGGTATATATAGGCTCAGAGTGAGGTGCAATACTAGTAGTAGTAGTAGTAGTAGTGACAAAAGTTGTAGTAGTAGTAGTAATACAATATGGTAGATATAAAAGCTATTACTTGGGTAACATAAAAATAGGTTGGACAAATATAGACTGGATAGAGGCAGCCTGTTTCAGTGTTCACTCTCTGTAATGTGCTTTGTGTAGTATAACAGGAGAGACTATGTGATGGCAGGATTTACTGTTTTCAGGAGGATTCTTGCTAAGACTTCAGAGATGGTGAAGCTGCCGTTGTTTTGTTTAACTGTATTCGAAACAGCGAACAGTGCTGATTCGAGGCACTTGCGTCTGAGGAAATTAGTTTCTTTGATCACTATCACTAATTGGGCGTCTCTGAATTTCATGAGATGATTGGTGGAATTTCGGTGTTGTACACAGGCGTTGTTCAGGTTATCGTTCTTACGTGCGCAAATGTGTTCATTGAGGCGGGTGTCGAGGTTTCTTGCTGTTTCACCTACGTAAATCTTGTCACAGCCTCCACAGGGTATAGTGAAAACTCCTGCGTTGACTGGTTCGTGTTGCTTTGATTCTGTCCTGGTTAGATCCTTTATTGAAGTGCTAGAAGCAATGGCGACTCTGGTGTTAGCTTGTGAAAGTACTTTAGAAACGTTCAGTGCAACCTGGCTGTTGGGAAGAATTATAACTTTGTTGGGAGTAGTGTTGGTGCGTGGAGAATTAATGATCTGAAGAGCTCTTTTCTTGCAGTCTTTGATGAAAAAGGAAGGAAAATGTAGCTCAGTGAATGTTAGGTAAGACACATATGCAACAGTTAGACAACTTTATTCCGAAACGTTTCGCCTATACAGTAGGCTTCTTCAGTCGAATACAGAAAGTAGGCAGGAACAGTAGAGATGTGAAGACGATGTAATCAGTCCATCACCCTTAAAGTCGTAGAATTTGAGGTTGTCAGTCCCTCGGCCTGGAGAAGTTCAGTTCCATAGTCAGGAACTGAACTTCTCCAGGCCGAGGGACTGACAACCTCAAATTCTACGACTTTAAGGGTGATGGACTGATTACATCGTCTTCACATCTCTACTGTTCCTTGAGATAGTTCCTGACTATGGAACTGAACTTCTCCAGGCCGAGGGACTGACAACCTCAAATTCTACGACTTTAAGGGTGATGGACTGATTACATCGTCTTCACATCTCTACTGTTCCTGCCTACTTTCTGTATTCGACTGAAGAAGCCTACTGTGTAGGCGAAACGTTTCGGAATAAAGTTGTCTAACTGTTGCATATGTGTCTTACCTAACAACCTGTCGGTATTGTATACCATTTTGATGTTCAGCTCAGTGAATGTTTGGTGAATGTATGTACATTCCTTGTCAAGAAACTCAGGACTACAAATTCGGTATGCTCTTAGGAAAAACCCGATGATGATGCCTCTTTTGGTCTTGGTATCTTGACTGGAATAGAAGTGTGTGAGATCATTTTTATTAGTGGGTTTCCGATAAACTTGAAATCTTAGGTTGTTGTCTACTTTGTGAATGAGGACGTCGAGGAAAGGTAGCTTGTCATTGGACTCTTCTAGTGTAAACTGGATCGCCGGTTCAACTGCGTTGAGCCTTGCCTGAAGATTCCGTACATCAAAACGTTTGGGAGTTATTACGAGGACGTCGTCCACGTAACGTTACCAAGTGACGCTTGAAGGGATGATGTTGGCGAAGTGTTCGGACTCTAGGTGTTCCATGTATAAGTTGGCTAGGACGGCACTGATGGGGGACCCCATTCCCATGCCGTAGGTTTGTTTGTAGAGCTTGTTATTGAAAGAAAAACAGTTGAAATTAACACAGAGTTCAATCAAGTCAACAAAATCTCCGGGAGGTAGAGGAAGATTAAGGTCCTGATCGATGGCTTTTGTGGTAGGTACTTTTGTGAAGAGGGAAGTCACGTCCAAACTGCTTAGTTTCTTGTTACGGATGGAGAGGTTACGGATGCGGTTGAGAAGGTCGCCTGAGTGTTTAAGATGAGCGGGGCTGATACTCCCCAGAAGGCAGGAAAGATGTTTGGCAAGAACTCCGGCTAGTTTGTGTGGAGCACTGCCTATTCCTGACGTGATTGGTCTGAGAGGAATATTGTGTTTATGGGTCTTGGGTAAACCATACATGTGTGCTGGTTTAGGGTTGATTGGTAACAAGCACAGAAGTTTCTTCCCTTCTCTAGTACATTTGAGTATTTGTCTAGTTTTGTATAGAAAATCTTTGGTGAGCGTCTCCCACTGTTGAGTGCTGATGGGTTCGTATGTAGATTTATCATTCAAAAGGTCCATCATTTTAGTGTTGTAGTCACTGGTGTTGAGTATGACGACTCCACCTCCTTTGTCGGCGGTGGTGACGATAATGTTGGGGTCGTTGGCGAGGTCCTTAAGGGCAGTGATGTATCGTCTAGGAAGATTAGAAGAAGGTTCACATAAAGCTGCAGTGAGAAGGCCCTGTATATAACCCTTCTGGAAGTTGCTGTCACTGTGTCTATGGTTCCTGGTAACTAGATTGAGTTGATAGGTTTGCGTATGTTGGTGGTAAATTTGAGTCCCAGACTCAGTGCTTGTTTCTCGTAGTCGGTTAAGGTGCGTGACGATAAGTTGTTTATCAGGGATTCACGTCCCATTTCCTTCCATCGACTGTTAGTGCAGAGGTACTAGATTTCAAGTTTATTGGAAACCTACCAATAAAAATGATCTCACACACTTCTATTCCAGTCAAGATACCAAGACCAAAAGAGGCATCATCATCGGGTTTTTCCTAAGAGCATACCGAATTTGTAGTCCTGAGTTTCTTGACGAGGAATGTACATACATTCACCAAACATTCACTGAGTTACATTTTCCTTCCTTTTTCATCAAAGACTGCAAGAAAAGAGCTCTTCAGATCATTAATTCTCCATGCACCAACACCACTCCCAACAAAGTTACAATTCTTCCCAACAGCCAGGTTGCACTGAACGTTTCTGAAGTACTTTCACAAGCTAACACCAGAGTTGCCATCGCTTCTAGCACTTCAATAAAGGATCTAACCAGTACAAAATCAAAGCACCACGAACCAGTCAACACAGGAGTTTACACTATACCCTGTGGAGGCTGTGACAAGATTTACGTAGGTGAAACAGCAAGAAACCTCGACACCCGCCTCAATGAACACATTTACGCATGTAGGAACGATAACTTGAACAACGCCTGTGTACAACACCGAAATTCCACCAATCATCTCATGAAATTCAGAGACGCCCAATTAGTGATCAAAGAAACTAATTTCCGAAGACGCAAGTGCCTCGAATCAGCACTGATCGCTGTTTCGAATACAATTAAACAAAACAACGGCAGCTTCACCATCTCTGAAGTCTTATGTAGATGAATGGTCTTCATCTCTGAAGTCTTAGCAAGAATCCTCCTGAAAACAGTAAATCTTGCCATCACATAGTCTCTCCTGTTATACTACACAAAGCACATTACAGAGAGTGAACACTGAAACAGGCTGCCTCTATCCAGTCTATATTTGTCCAACCTATTTTTATGTTACCCAAGTAATAGCTTTTATATCCTTTTACTCATGTACGAATTAATTGCTCTAAATATTGTATTACTACTACTACAACTTTTGTCACTACTACTACTACTACAACTAGTACTGCACCTCACTCTGAGCCTATATATACCCTCTGTGTCCATGTATTGTTTGTAATGGCTTGATAAAGCTCCTGGAGAGCGAAACGTTGCCACAATAAAATGTCACATTAGTTGCACTTGTGTCCTTTTACTTTACATATTGTCGGTAATTCTACCAACTTTATTACAATCATTAGTCCCACAGGTCAACCAGGTTTAACTAATTAACAACCATTTGCTTCGTTCTCTCATATTACCTAATAACTGTACAGGGAAGTTTAGTTTCAGAAATGTCATTACATTAATTAACAAGCTGAATTTACTATTTCCAATATCGCTTACAAGTCATTATTAAAATATGATGCAAGTATATTGGAAACAATTACACTAAGTTTTGACCTCGCTTAAGGTTCTTGAATTTTAAATTGTTAGCAGAGTGTTCGTTGCGGAGTTCATTTAAATTATCAACTACTCGTAATGAAGGGTATTTGTGAACAAAGACATACTCCGCTCTCTTTTTCTTACATCGTCACTTAATTTTCAAAGTGAAGCATTTTGTGTCATTATGTTCTGAACGGTTCATTACTTTAACTGTGCTTCACGAAATATTTTAATATCTTTCCATGTCAATCTCACCGCCAGTGAATATTTGGAGGCATAACAAAACATTTTGTGTCAACTACTTTCATTAACTAATTTTTAAATCTCGTGTCATCAAGCCTCTGGACTCGGAAATACTGAGCCAAGATAATGTATTAGTAGAACCTGGGTTACAAATTCGAACAAAATCTTATCTTACTACCACTGTGGTTCTTAAGTCCCCTTCTCCAGGATGCCATAATTCTTGTTCGTAACGAAAATCTGGTAAATAGGGAGAGAATAATAGTGTATAAAGGATCAAAAAAAAAATAAGCGAGAGTCCCAAACAGAAAGGGTGTGATGGTGATGGGTGTCTCGACGCGTCCACTTCCATCACACCAGGACGTCCAGTACCTAAGCTGGACGGGTTCAGCGAATGTAGGATCACCCATATTAATCCAGTCTTCCGTCTATTAACCAGAAGGTAGGAATCGTTGTTCCATTTTCTTTCGTTTAGACTCTTGTTAATTAAATAACTAAATAATAGCTAAATTAAGTAAAAAACACTAAAATAGCTCCTTGATGCAATTTTAAAAAACTGGCGTCGAAGATCAGTGCAAACGCTAAATAAGATGCGAAAAACGCTGCATTGGCAACTCTGGGCAGAATGTACAGACTCAGGTTATACCTAGGATACCTCCTTAAGGTGCGACCTTAATTAAGGGTATCACTGGATATACTTGCAGAAGGTGCAGTCTAAAGAGTATACCTGAGTCTGGTTCCCTGAGGCTTAGGCTGAAGAACTGGGAATACTTGAAGGCGTGAACTTAGGGGATAATTCCTGAAGATTTGGGCTGAGAGTATCCCCTCAAGGGAGGCTTCTTGATGCTGGTGAGGGGCTCTTGATCTAGGGAATTGTATCTGTGCTCCGGTTCCCTCACCCCCCCCCCACATGCGCTGTATAATCCAATGAGTTTAGCGCTCCCCCAAGATTATAATAAAAATAATGAGCTAAGGGTTAACTGTGTATTAACTCGTGTATTAATAAATATTCGTGTTTCTCTTGCAGGTAAGCAAGAAGTAACCGCTCATCGTGGGACAACTTTCACACCATCAGTAAGGTACAGTAAGTTCCATGTTCAACGTTAAGCACTATCTTTACTCATGTAGCTCTTACACCAAAATTACCAATGAGGAATAGTTACCAATATAAGAAAAAAATACATATTTACCATAGTTTCTCAGAGCATAAGTTTCCACCTAGCCAAGATACGTTCAAAATCCCCTACTAGTGTTCCTTCCTTGGACGTGGAGCTGAAGACTTCGTCATTGACGTGGTCAGGGAGTACTTAATATCTCGGTTTTGTTCATGTGGTATAGAATATTAAAACTTCCCAGCGTTTAAGTGACGAGCCGCCCCACTCCCCCTTCCCCTCCTGTCAATAAAGGACATCAAAGCCCTAATTCCGTGAACTATGGTAAACGTTGTCCCATTCTCTGGCATCTGAAAGCCAAACAATTCCGTGCAGTATTGTCTAATGCATGTTCGAACCTCAAGCGTTAAACATAATATAATGTTCAGAACAGTGCTTTCCCCAAACTATTTTGTCAACGACTAAAAATCTGAAATCACATTGGCCAGGCTCACCAGAATCTGAAATCACATTAGCAAGTGCGTGCTTAACACCCTAATAAATTGTCGGTAAACGAAATAATCGGCCTCAGTGGTTATGAGTCAGCTACAAAAAAAATTAAAAAAAAACACTTTTGAGATGACAAATCTTCCACAAAAACTGAAGTTGTGAGAGCTGGTAAGCTGATTATTTTTGAATACGGTATATCGTTGTACAGAATAAAAAGGCACAATAGCGTGACTTAAACAATACACAAATAACCCGCACGTAGGAGGCTGAAACTTAGGAGAACTTTTCGGTCTGACTTGGACCATTAACTAGCCACACTAATTAATGGTCCAAGTCAGATAGAAATGTTGTCATAAGTCTCATTCTCCTACTTGCGGGTTGTGTATATCGCTGTAAGATAGAACCACACTGAAAATTTAGTTTTTTTTTTTTTTCATCTTTGGCCTCGGGATAATGAGTGACCCAACAAAAGATTCCCTTAACCCAAGTTTGGATCGCGACCCTGAAGCTGTACATCCTCCTACATCTTAACCTCTTGGGCCACACTAACACAGCATCTAGGGCTACCAGGTCTTATACGATAATTTTAACTTTTAAGATTATAAAACCATGGAAGACTAGAGGAACTAACCTATATGAGGGTAATGGTATGTTAAGATCCTTGTATTCTGAAGCATAGAAACATTGGCAAAACAATTTGTACGGATATAACCGGATTGCAATAGAACAGTTTTTAACCTTCAAAGGCTGCCCAATAGTAATCATGAATTTTATTGCTTCTGTTTTCTGATTGGACAAAGGATGGGGGCGGGGCGAATACAGATTTATTCCTCTAAGCTCTGATGATAGCATGAAAAACTTCAATAAAATGGCTACAAACAGAAGAAAACGTAAAAATTAATTGAAGACATTCATTTTTCTATTAAGCTAGGGATAATTTTATTCTTGCCAACTAATGGGAGGTCAGCGGGTGAGATTTTTGTTTACGTGTCAGTATCAGTGTTTATTGTAAGACGCCGAAGAAAAGTATGCAGTGTTTCATTTCCTTTGTAGACACATACGACACAGTGGCTTCCTTTTATAGGCGAGTACAAATGGGAAGCGCGTCTGTTTGGTGCTCAGCAGACGGAGGATCAAACCTCCACCACGTCTTGCGCTGAATAACCCATGTGAGTTTAGCGCTTAACGTGAAATAATTACATACAAATTATATCCTTTATTTTAAGGGAGGAGAAAATTGACATTTTAGTCTAGATTTGTCTACAGCTGCGTTCACTTCCAGGAGTCTGCGAATTAACACAACCTAACCTTGCTCTTGACTGAATGCAGCAAAACATTCCTTGTATGGAGGAATGTGTCTACTGTTCTAGTGTCTAACACTAACAACTAATAGTTAATAATTATATCAGTTTTGGTCGCTACACAATTCGAGAAATATTAACGTGTATTCCATAAGCGTAGCGTCCTTTATCTTAGTACACGCAAAAGGAATACCAAATACACAGCCTAAGCTGTAATGGTTCTTATATGATTGATCAGCTATTAACTTGTAACATGCAAGTTGCAGTGGGAGTGTGAAGCAGACATGCAAGTTGCAGTGGGAGTGTGAAGCAGACATGCAAGTTGCAGTGGGAGAGTGAAACAGACACGCAAGTTGCAGTGGGAGTGATCAGCAGACATGCAAGTTGCAGTGGGAGTGATCAGCAGACATGCAAGTTGCAGTGGGAGTGATCAGCAGACATGCAAGTTGCAGTGGGAGTGATCAGCAGACATGCAAGTTGCAGTGGGAGTGATCAGCAGACATGCAAGTTGCAGTGGGAGTGATCAGCAGACATGCAAGTTGCAGTGGGAGTGATCAGCAGACATGCAAGTTGCAGTGGGAGTGATCAGCAGACATGCAAGTTGCAGTGGGAGTGATCAGCAGACATGCAAGTTGCAGTGGGAGTGATCAGCAGACATGCAAGTTGCAGTGGGAGTGATCAGCAGACATGCAAGTTGCAGTGGGAGTGATCAGCAGACATGCAAGTTGCAGTGGGAGTGATCAGCAGACATGCAAGTTGCAGTGGGAGTGTGAAGCAGACATGCAAGTTGCAGTGGGAGTGTGAAGCAGACATGCAAGTTGCAGTGGGAGTGTGAAGCAGACATGCAAGTTGCAGTGGGAGTGTGAAGCAGACATGCAAGTTGCAGTGGGAGTGTGAAGCAGACATGCAAGTTGCAGTGGGAGTGTGAAGCAGACATGCAAGTTGCAGTGGGAGTGTGAAGCAGACATGCAAGTTGCAGTGGGAGTGTGAAGCAGACATGCAAGTTGCAGTGGGAGTGATCAGCAGACATGCAAGTTGCAGTGGGAGTGTGAAGCAGACATGCAAGTTGCAGTGGGAGTGTGAAGCAGACATGCAAGTTGCAGTGGGAGTGTGAAGCAGACATGCAAGTTGCAGTGGGAGTGTGAAGCAGACATGCAAGTTGCAGTGGGAGTGTGAAGCAGACATGCAAGTTGCAGTGGGAGTGTGAAGCAGACATGCAAGTTGCAGTGGGAGTGTGAAGCAGACATGCAAGTTGCAGTGGGAGTGTGAAGCAGACATGCAAGTTGCAGTGGGAGTGTGAAGCAGACATGCAAGTTGCAGTGGGAGTGTGAAGCAGACATGCAAGTTGCAGTGGGAGTGTGAAGCAGACATGCAAGTTGCAGTGGGAGTGATCAGCAGACATGCAAGTTGCAGTGGGAGTGTGAAGCAGACATGCAAGTTGCAGTGGGAGTGTGAAGCAGACATGCAAGTTGCAGTGGGAGTGTGAAGCAGACATGCAAGTTGCAGTGGGAGTGTGAAGCAGACATGCAAGTTGCAGTGGGAGTGTGAAGCAGACATGCAAGTTGCAGTGGGAGTGTGAAGCAGACATGCAAGTTGCAGTGGGAGTGTGAAGCAGACATGCAAGTTGCAGTGGGAGTGTGAAGCAGACATGCAAGTTGCAGTGGGAGTGTGAAGCAGACATGCAAGTTGCAGTGGGAGTGTGAAGCAGACATGCAAGTTGCAGTGGGAGTGTGAAGCAGACATGCAAGTTGCAGTGGGAGTGTGAAGCAGACATGCAAGTTGCAGTGGGAGTGTGAAGCAGACATGCAAGTTGCAGTGGGAGTGTGAAGCAGACATGCAAGTTGCAGTGGGAGTGTGAAGCAGACATGCAAGTTGCAGTGGGAGTGTGAAGCAGACATGCAAGTTGCAGTGGGAGTGTGAAGCAGACATGCAAGTTGCAGTGGGAGTGTGAAGCAGACATGCAAGTTGCAGTGGGAGTGTGAAGCAGACATGCAAGTTGCAGTGGGAGTGTGAAGCAGACATGCAAGTTGCAGTGGGAGTGTGAAGCAGACATGCAAGTTGCAGTGGGAGTGTGAAGCAGACATGCAAGTTGCAGTGGGAGTGTGAAGCAGACATGCAAGTTGCAGTGGGAGTGTGAAGCAGACATGCAAGTTGCAGTGGGAGTGTGAAGCAGACATGCAAGTTGCAGTGGGAGTGATCAGCAGACATGCAAGTTGCAGTGGGAGTGTGAAGCAGACATGCAAGTTGCAGTGGGAGTGTGAAGCAGACATGCAAGTTGCAGTGGGAGTGTGAAGCAGACATGCAAGTTGCAGTGGGAGTGTGAAGCAGACATGCAAGTTGCAGTGGGAGTGTGAAGCAGACATGCAAGTTGCAGTGGGAGTGTGAAGCAGACATGCAAGTTGCAGTGGGAGTGTGAAGCAGACATGCAAGTTGCAGTGGGAGTGTGAAGCAGACATGCAAGTTGCAGTGGGAGTGTGAAGCAGACATGCAAGTTGCAGTGGGAGTGTGAAGCAGACATGCAAGTTGCAGTGGGAGTGTGAAGCAGACATGCAAGTTGCAGTGGGAGTGTGAAGCAGACATGCAAGTTGCAGTGGGAGTGTGAAGCAGACATGCAAGTTGCAGTGGGAGTGTGAAGCAGACATGCAAGTTGCAGTGGGAGTGTGAAGCAGACATGCAAGTTGCAGTGGGAGTGTGAAGCAGACATGCAAGTTGCAGTGGGAGTGTGAAGCAGACATGCAAGTTGCAGTGGGAGTGTGAAGCAGACATGCAAGTTGCAGTGGGAGTGTGAAGCAGACATGCAAGTTGCAGTGGGAGTGTGAAGCAGACATGCAAGTTGCAGTGGGAGTGTGAAGCAGACATGCAAGTTGCAGTGGGAGTGTGAAGCAGACATGCAAGTTGCAGTGGGAGTGTGAAGCAGACATGCAAGTTGCAGTGGGAGTGTGAAGCAGACATGCAAGTTGCAGTGGGAGTGTGAAGCAGACATGCAAGTTGCAGTGGGAGTGTGAAGCAGACATGCAAGTTGCAGTGGGAGTGTGAAGCAGACATGCAAGTTGCAGTGGGAGTGTGAAGCAGACATGCAAGTTGCAGTGGGAGTGTGAAGCAGACATGCAAGTTGCAGTGGGAGTGTGAAGCAGACATGCAAGTTGCAGTGGGAGTGTGAAGCAGACATGCAAGTTGCAGTGGGAGTGTGAAGCAGACATGCAAGTTGCAGTGGGAGTGTGAAGCAGACATGCAAGTTGCAGTGGGAGTGTGAAGCAGACATGCAAGTTGCAGTGGGAGTGTGAAGCAGACATGCAAGTTGCAGTGGGAGTGTGAAGCAGACATGCAAGTTGCAGTGGGAGTGTGAAGCAGACATGCAAGTTGCAGTGGGAGTGTGAAGCAGACATGCAAGTTGCAGTGGGAGTGTGAAGCAGACATGCAAGTTGCAGTGGGAGTGTGAAGCAGACATGCAAGTTGCAGTGGGAGTGTGAAGCAGACATGCAAGTTGCAGTGGGAGTGTGAAGCAGACATGCAAGTTGCAGTGGGAGTGTGAAGCAGACATGCAAGTTGCAGTGGGAGTGTGAAGCAGACATGCAAGTTGCAGTGGGAGTGTGAAGCAGACATGCAAGTTGCAGTGGGAGTGTGAAGCAGACATGCAAGTTGCAGTGGGAGTGTGAAGCAGACATGCAAGTTGCAGTGGGAGTGTGAAGCAGACATGCAAGTTGCAGTGGGAGTGTGAAGCAGACATGCAAGTTGCAGTGGGAGTGTGAAGCAGACATGCAAGTTGCAGTGGGAGTGTGAAGCAGACATGCAAGTTGCAGTGGGAGTGTGAAGCAGACATGCAAGTTGCAGTGGGAGTGTGAAGCAGACATGCAAGTTGCAGTGGGAGTGTGAAGCAGACATGCAAGTTGCAGTGGGAGTGTGAAGCAGACATGCAAGTTGCAGTGGGAGTGTGAAGCAGACATGCAAGTTGCAGTGGGAGTGTGAAGCAGACATGCAAGTTGCAGTGGGAGTGTGAAGCAGACATGCAAGTTGCAGTGGGAGTGTGAAGCAGACATGCAAGTTGCAGTGGGAGTGTGAAGCAGACATGCAAGTTGCAGTGGGAGTGTGAAGCAGACATGCAAGTTGCAGTGGGAGTGTGAAGCAGACATGCAAGTTGCAGTGGGAGTGTGAAGCAGACATGCAAGTTGCAGTGGGAGTGTGAAGCAGACATGCAAGTTGCAGTGGGAGTGTGAAGCAGACATGCAAGTTGCAGTGGGAGTGTGAAGCAGACATGCAAGTTGCAGTGGGAGTGTGAAGCAGACATGCAAGTTGCAGTGGGAGTGTGAAGCAGACATGCAAGTTGCAGTGGGAGTGTGAAACAGACATGCAAGTTGCAGTGGGAGTGTGAACAAGACATGCAAGTTGCAGTGGGAGTGTGAACAAGACATGCAAGTTGCAGTGGGAGTGTAAAGCAGACATGCAAGTTGCAGTGGGAGTGTGAAGCAGACATGCAAGTTGCAGTGGGAGTGTGAAGCAGACATGCAAGTTGCAGTGGGAGTGTGAAGCAGACATGCAAGTTGCAGTGGGAGTGTGAGGGTTGAAGCCGGCGTATACATCACCTTCATCAAAGAGACGACAAGAGAATAAACACAAAGAGGAATACAGCAAGAGGCTGATGTTTTCACTTGAGGAAGGACGGAGGCACTCTTACTGGTGTTGATAATGGTGCCTGGAGTTGTGTTGTGTCCCTGTGCCTACCCACACCTCCCCTCCTTACAAATTCATCCCAGGACCGCACTTCCCCTCCTCACCGCTCCTTCCCTCTACCCTCATCCCAAGGCCTCACCTCTCCTCCAACCATACTCCAGGACCGCACCTCCCCTCCACTCCTACCACCCCCCTCTCATCGTCCGTCCCTCCCAGTTCTAACACTCCTCCAGTCCCTCCAAGCCATTGCCTGTCCCTCCGGCATCTCCACTCCAACCCCTCCTCCACGTAACCCATCCCTTTTTCCCTCCATCCAACACAAGCCACCAACTACAAACCAATACCCGGCCCCGTCATCCACCTGCAAGCACCCAATCCACCAACCCCAGCGCTTCGCAAGTGATTACTTCCCTAATGACTGTATGTTATGTATTATACATCACATTATCGGAGCATTTTAACAATGTGCTTTGATGATAAGTGACACATGAGTGTTATGTTTTTTTAATAATGACGGGCTTCTCGAGAGGCGTGCTAATGTATCAGGAGTTCGATACCCGGCTAGTGGCAGTTTACCTGGAGAGAGTTCCGGGGGTCAACGCCCCCGCGGCCCGGTCTGTGACCAGGCCTCCTGGTGGATCAGAGCCTGATCAACCAGGCTGTTGCTGCTGGCTGCACGCAAACCAACGTACGAGCCACAGCCCGGCTGGTCAGGAACCGACTTTAGGTGCTTGTCCAGTGCCAGCTTGAAGACTGCCAGGGGTCTGTTGGTAATCCCCCTTATGTATGCTGGGAGGCAGTTGAACAGTCTCGGGCCCCTGACACTTATTGTATGGTCTCTTAACGTGCTAGTGACACCCCTGCTTTTCATTGGGGGGATGTTGCATCGTCTGCCAAGTCTTTTGCTTTCGTAGTGAGTGATTTTCGTGTGCAAGTTCGGTACTAGTCCCTCTAGGATTTTCCAGGTGTATATAATCATGTATCTCTCCCGCCTGCGTTCCAGGGAATACAGGTTCAGGTACCTCAAGTGCTCCCAGTAATTGAGGTGTTTTATTTCCGTTATGCGCGCCGTGAAGGTTCTCTGTACATTTTCTAGGTCAGCAATTTCACCTGCCTTGAAAGGTGCTGTTAGTGTGCAGCAATATTCCAGCCTAGATAGAACAAGCAGTATTGTTATTTGCTCAAAATCCCTCGTTCGTGGATGCGTATTATATAATAAACAAACACAATGAAATATATTTTTTTTCGTTAGGTTCAGAATGATTTTTGCGAAATTATTACATACACAAATTTTCGCGTGCCTTATTCGACAAGAAGAGCGTTATTTAAGCCATAATCGCAAGTTTATCTATTCAGTACGACATGTATATATATATATGTATATATATATTTTATTACGTATATATACGTTTATTAAGTTGAGGAAATTTGGAGTCATGTAAAACATCAAACTGCTTGTTTTCAATTCTTCAAGCTACTCGCCACCTAGTCCGAGAGTATTATGTCAAAGGAATCTGTTTTTTTTCCAGGCTGGGTATCTCCTTGCTCAAAGCTTACGTGTGTACAGCCAGCGGTTTGCCAGCTGGAGCGAGCGAGAGAAATAGAGAGAATGCCTCTCCATATTAGTTAAAGCGGGAGGAGGCCTCTTACACAGACAATAGTAAACATGCACACGATGTCTGACACTTTGTGTGGGTTGTTGGAATAGTCTCCAGCTGTGCTGTTGGACTTAATCACTTTTCAGCCTTGTTTTGGCAGCAATTTTGTAAGTTTCGACGTCAGTCGCAAGAAAGTGCAGTGTGGATTTTTGTAGAGTGTGGAACTTTGGCTGCACAGCTTGGGATAGAAGCTTGTATAGAGGGCAAGGTGTTCAAATATTATTTTAATATTTCAAATGCCTATAGATCATTGTGGTTTGTTTTGCATGGGTTGTCTGTGCACTGATCTCAGTTTTACATAGGACATTGTCTCGGTAATAGTTGGGTGATTATTAATTATTATTTTGTATAGACTTAGTATAGTCCTCTAGTAAGTTATGGACTATTCACAAAACGGATGGATCTCGATCCCATGGCAAGCGAATCCTGTAACTCGCAGGCCAGTGTTGCTTCAGCCCAGATTTGGCTTAGTCGCTGCCCAGGAAGAGACTTTCCTGTCTGTCAGTCTGTACGTTGTCTTAGTCTATACGAATTTACCTCTGCCAGCATTGTGTAAGTTCATTGATTTTGTTTTGTGTCATTTCTGAGAAAACTGAATGCTCCCTTTGGGAGTGAGAATTCATAGATCTTGGTAAAGTCTTTGTTAGACTTGAAAGAAAAAGAGTAAAAAAGGTGAACCGTCTCCCTCGTAGTCATCTTAGTGCAAGTTAAGACACTTGTGCAACATCTGGTTATCTTTATTGTAGACGTTTCGCCAACCAGTGGCTTTATCAATACAGATTCTTGGACATAAATAGGAAACAGAAGAACTATATACAAAAGATGAGGTAATCAGTCCCTCAGCCTTAGAGGTGGTGTTTACAGCACCATGGTTGTAGAGATTCTGAAGCACAGGTAAGGAGACTGGCGCTTATATAGGCGTCAGTGAAGAGGGACGTGTAGCAGACGAGGGCATAGTCACTGGTAGGCGGGATTCCCCAGTGGAAGTAGGTCCTTCCCAAATTGATGGGTTAGTTGTAGAAGTCGTGAAGAAGGTCATGTAGATGTCCTCTGAATCAAGATACCATGAAGTTGCAGTGCCTGTATTGATAAAGCCACTGGTTGGCGAAACGTCTACAATAAAGATAACCAGATGTTGCACAAGTGTCTTAACTTTCATCTTGTCGGTATTGTATACCAGTCTTGCACATCTTAGTGCAGTTTAGCATCTGACACTCTCATGGGCAACATAACTCTTGGCACTGATCTAACAACCTTGTGAGCTTCTCATACAATTTAAGATGGTTATGTTAACTTGTGTAACTCATTGTCTTGTATGTAATTGTATCGAATTAATTTTATAGCTCACTTTTAGCTGTGTTGTGCCTCCCTGCACAAAAGAGCAAGGAGCGGAGATTCGACCCTTGCAACTACAAGCAGGCAAGCATGTGGTAGCTTAAACCTTGCTATATCATTCATATCATTACTTGGCGCGTATTATATAATAAACACAATGAAATATATTTTTTTCGTTAGGTTTAGAATGCTTTTTGCTAAATTATTGCATACACAGATTTTCGCTTGCCTTATTCGGCAAGTTTACCTATTCAATACGACACACACACACACACACACACACACACACACACACACACACACACACACACACACACACACACACACACACATATATATATATATATGTATATATATATAGATACCTGTATATATATATATATATATATATATATATATATATATGCCGTGCCGAATATGTAAAACTGGTCAATTAGCAAGAACTCATTTAAAATTAAGTCCTTTCTATAATTTTCTCTTATACGTTTAAAGATATATTTTTTTCATTAATGTTAATGAAAATTTTTTTAATTTTGCACCAAAAGAATCTTAGAAAACTTACCTAACCTTATTATAACAAGAACAATTTATTTTAGCCTAATCCAACTAAATATATTTTAGATTTGTTTACAATAATTTAATACTAAACAAACACAGTGAAATATATTTTTTTCGTTAGGTTCAGAATGATTTTTGCGAAATTACTGCATACACAAATTTTCACTTGTCCTATATGGCAAGATGAGCGTTGCTATTTAAGCCAAGATCGCAAGTTCTGCCTATTCGGCACGACATATATATATATATAAAATATAGGGAGGTACCACCTCTAGAACTGTCATGGGGACCCTCATCCTCAGAGAAAAGAATAAACTTGCTTCAGGGAAAACTCAAGGTTCTCCTTGAAGCTGTTTGAGAATTTTCTCCTACCACCCCCTATATTTCAAGTATGTTTTATTTAAAGACAAAATACATTGGCCAAACATTCACAAAAAATATAATATATATATATATATAATACACACACATATATATATATATATATATATATATAATACACACACATATATATATATATATATATATATATATATATATATATATATATATATTCTTTCAACACACCGGCCGTATCCCACCGAGGCGGGGTGGCCCAAAAGGAAAAACGAAAGTTTCTCCTTTTACATTTAGTAATATATACAGGACAAAAGGTTACTAGCCCCTTGCTCCCGGCATTTTAGTCGCCTCTTACAGCACGCATGGCTTACGGAGGAAGAATTCTGTTCCACTTCCCCATGGAGGTAAGAGGAAATAAACAAGAATAAGAACTAGAAAGAAAATAGAAGAAAACCCAGAGGGGTGTGTGTGTATATATATGCTTGTACATGTATGTGTAGTGTGACCTAAGTGTAAGTAGAAGTAGCAAGACGTACCTGAAATCTTGCATGTTTATGAGACAGAAAAAAGGACACCAGCAATCCTACCATCATGTAAAACAATTACAGGATTCCGTTTTACACTCGGCAGAACGGTAGTACCTCCCTGGGCGGTTGTTGTCTACTAACCTACATTTTATTACGTATTTATTACGTACTTATTACGTATATATGCTGGTCTGGAACAATACTCATACTGGAGTCCAGGAGCGACAACACTGATATATTCAGCATTCCCACTGAATTATCATTGTTCTCAGGAGTCATGCTGACCTGAACACTGAATAAAAACGTACTATTACAGTGTGAGTGTACATTAACTGATCGTAGAGTATCATTGGAGTGATGTATTTTACACATCAGTTTCAATTGCTAATTCTAATTATTTCATTTCCTTTTAGTGAGGAAAAGAATAATTCTAAGAACATAAGAACGAAGGAACACTGCAGAAGGCCTACTGGCCCATGCGAGGCAGGTCCAAGTCTCCTACCGGCTTAAGCCAATGCACCCAACCTAGTCAGGTCAGGTCACATTGACTTAAGGGAGGAACACGGCAACCTACCTGGTAGCACAAGCTATCAGGTCCAACTCACACCCACCCACATCCACTCATGTATTTATCCAACCTATTTTTAAAGCTACACACCGTTCTGGCCTCTATAACTGTACTTGGGAGTTTGTTCCACTCATCCACAACTCTATTACCAAACCAGTACTTTCCTATATCCTTCCTGAATCTGAATTTTTCCAACTTAAAACCATTGCTGTGAGTCCTGTCTAGGCTAGATATTTTCAGCACACTATTTACATCCCCTTTATTTATTCCTGTCTTCCATTTATACACCTCAATCATATCCCCCCTAATTCTACGTCTTTCTAGAGAGTGCAGATTCAGGGCCCTTAGTCTATCCTCATAGGGAAGGTTTCTGATACATGGGATCAACTTTGTTATCCTCCTTTGTACATTTTCCATAGCATTTATATCCATTCTGTAATGCGGTTACCAAAACTGTGCAGCATAATCTAAATGAGGCCTAACCAAGGATGTATAGAGTTGAAGAACAACCTGAGGACTCCTATTATTTATGCTTCTTGATATGAAGCCAAGGATTCTATTAGCTTTATTGCGAACACTTATGCACTGTTGTCTTGGTTTCTGATTACTGCTAACCAGAACTCCTAAATCTTTTTCGCAATCCGTAATATTAAGATCTACATTATTTAGATTATATGTGGCATGGTTATTGTCCTGTCAAACATTTAGAACTTTACACAAATAACCCGCACATAAAAGACAGAAGCTTACGACGACGTTTCGGTCCGACTTGGACCATTGACAAAGTCTGCATCTGCCACTTCTCCGACCACTGCATCAGTCTATTCAAATCTTCCTGGAGTGCTCTAATGTCCTCGTCAGAATGAATTCGACGGCCTATTTTGGTGTCATCGGCAAACTTGCTGATGTCGCTTTTTATGCCCTCATCTATGTCGTTTATGTAGATTGTGAACAGCAGGGAGCCCGACGCTGACCCCTGTGGAACACCGCTCGTGACGCTTCCCCACTCTGATTTCTCCCCATTTATGCAAACACTCTGCTGCCTATTTGTCAACCATGCCTCTATCCAGGAAAAAATTTCTCCTCCTATTCCATGTGCCTTAATTTTCCTCAATAGTCTCTGATGTGGGACCCTGTCAAAAGCCTTACTGAAGTCCATATACACAATATCATATTCATTACCATGATCTACCTCCTCAAATACCTTAGTGAAAAAAGTTAATAAATTCGTAAGGCAGGAACGCCCCTTTGTAAAACCATGCTGAGATTCGTTGATTAATTTATGCTTTTCAAGGTGGCTACGAACTGCCTCGGCAATTATTGATTCCATAAATTTTCCCACTATGGAGGTTAGGCTTATTGGTCTATAGTTCGAAGCTAAGGACCTGTCACCTGCTTTGAAAATAGGTATTACATTTGCCATTTTCTACTTATCTGGCACAATGCCAGTTTGTAGTGATATGTTGAAAAAACTAGCCAAAGGTTTGCTAAGCTCCTCTTTACATTCCTTTAGAACCCTTGCATACAGTTCATCAGGGCCTGGGGATTTGTTAGGTTTTAATTTATCTATTTGCCTAAGGACCATGTCACTTGTGACCCTAATCGTGCACAGTTTATTATCGTTCTGTTCTACATAATTTATCATTTCTGGAATATCGCTGGTATCCTCCTGTGTAAAGACTGAGAGGAAGTATGTGTTAAAAATTCTACACATTTCCTTATCACTGTCAGTGAGCTGACCCGAGGAACTTTTAAGTGGGCCTATCTTGTCCCTGATCTTACTTCTGTATACCTGAAAGAATCCTTTTGGGTTAGTCTTCGATTCTCTTGCAACTTTAACCTCATAATCTCTCTTTGCTTTTCTAATTCCCTTTTTTATTTCTCTCTTTAACTGAATATATCGATTTCTTAATTGCCCCTCTCCTCTTTTGATTTGCCTATATATACCTCTCTTTTGACCAATCATCCATTTAGGATCATTTTTGTTTGATCTGATTTCCATATTTGGAACATAATTTGACTGAGCAGCTAGAATTATGCCCTGAAAAGCGTCATATCGGCAACCATCACCACCTACCTGACCCTTAGTCAGGTCATTCCAGTTCAGCCCACCTAAGTAATTTTTCAGTCCTATGAAATCAGCCAAGCGAAAGTCAGGGACGGAGACTTGATTGCCATTATTAGGGGAATTCCATGATATATTAAAACTGAGTGATTTGTGATCACTTTCCCCAAGCTCATCATTAACCTCAAGATTATTAATTAGTGTTTCCCTACTGGCAAGAACCAAGTCAAGGAGGTTATTTCCCCTAGTTGGCTCTGTCACAAACTGTTTTAAAAAACAATCTTGGATCGTATCAAGAAAGTCACCTGACTCTAAATTTCCTGTCAAATTGCTCCAGTCAATCTGTCTACAGTTGAAATCTCCCATTAGCACAACATTTTCGTATGTAGTGATGAATGGTTTGAAAAACCGACAAGTTGAAGATTGAGACACTTATGCAGCATATGGGAATCTTTATTCAGGAAACGTTTCGCCACACAGTGACTTCATCAGTCCAATACAAAGAGGTAGGCGTAAGGAGAGGAGGAGAATGAGGTAATCAGTCCCTCAACCTGGAGTCGATGTGTTCAGTCCATCAATCTTGTAGAATGTACATTCTACAAGATTGATGGACTGAACACATCGACTCCAGGTTGAGGGACTGATTACCTCATTCTCCTCCTCTCCTTACGCCTACCTCTTTGTATTGGACTGATGAAGCCACTGTGTGGCGAAACGTTTCCTGAATAAAGATTCCCATATGCTGCATAAGTGTCTCAATCTTCATTTTCGTATGTAGATGCCTTACGAATTTCGTCCCATAGAAGTTTACTGCACTCCCTATCAAGATTTGGAACCCTGTAAATCACACCCAAAATTAGTTTTTCTCGGCCCTCGAGAAGCTGTAACCAAACAGATTCAGTGGCTGACGCTTCTAATTTTATATCTTGCCTAACACAACAATTTAAATTGTCTCTGACATGCATCGCTACTCCACCACCCTTCCTGTTGACCCTGTCAGTGTGGAATAATTTATAGCCTTGTATGTGATATTCAGAGGACATCTCTCTATCTTTCAGATCGAGCCAGGTCTCTGTTATAGCAATAATATCTATGTTTTCTGCACTTGCAATTAATCTTAGCTCATCTATCTTATTTCTTACACTCCTGCTATTAGTATAGTAAACCTTAAGGGAGCTAGTCCCTTGCTGCCCTCTGCTGTCCCCCTTTGTTTGCTGACCTGATCTATTGTCTTTATAACTTCATGCTGAATGCCTTTTATACATTTACTGTTTCCAACCCTAGTGTTGCAACCTGCTTGTTTCCCACACACACCCATACCTCTATCTTCTATCAGTTTAAAATCATAGGCATTTCACCAATGGCCTTCTCAATCGAGTCTGCAAGTGCTACCACCCCAGCCCCAGAGAGATGTACCCTATCCCTTGCATACATATCATGTTTGCCATAAAAGTTGTTCCAGTTGTCAATGAATGGGATTGCAAGTTCCTTGCAGTATCTGTCTAGCCAGCAATTTACACCAATTGCCCTAGAAAACCATTCATTTCCTACTCCCTTTCTAGGCAAGATGCTACATATGATTGGGACTCCTCCCTTAGACTTGATGAAATCTATAGCTGACCTGTACTTGTCTAGCAGCTCTTCTCTCCTACCCTTCCCAATATCATTTCCACCAGCACTGAGACAGATAATGGGCTTGTTCCCATTACCTGACATGATATTATCCAGCCTGTTGACTATGTCCCCAACACCAGCTCCAGGGAAGTACACTCTATCTCTCATCTTCTTATTCCTATTACAAAAAGCACGGTCAATATATCTTACCTGAGAGTCACCAACCACAAGAATGTGCTTACCTCTGTTAGCAGGGGCAGTAGTACCCTTACCTTCACTGGCCACTGAAGTACATTCATCCTGAAGAACAGAGAAGCTATTTCCTACCTTCAGATCTTCACTCTTAACTTTCCTTATTCTGATTCTCCTCCCATTACTGGTTACCACTCGCCACTTGTAGCAGGTGCTGGACTGCACCTCACTGCTGGTAGCCGTTGTTACCTCCCCACCTACAGCCTCCTCACAGCGAGAGACAGACTGCACCTCACTGCTAGAAGCCTCATTCCCCACAACTCCAGCCACCTCACTCTCTCTCCCAGATCCATTGAGGTGGACCTTCAGCCTCCTAATCTCCTCCTGGAGAAGCAAGACCTCCTCCTTCAACTCTCCAACCTCAATTTTTAAAACACTGCAGAAGCAAGCAATGCTTTGTAACCGTCCATGCTAATCCCCAAAGCAGCTCAGGGTCTGTGACCTCACGTGACGACTGACCACTGACCATAATCTTATTATAGTCTGGCTACTGACCACTGAGAGAAATTTTCCAAGTGATAGTACCTCCCCCAGTGACAGCACCTCCCCCAGTGACAGCACCTCCCCCAGTGACAGCACCTCCCCCAGTGACAGCACCTCCCCCAGTGACAGCACCTCCCCCAGTGACAGCACCTCCCCCAGTGACAGCACCTCCCCCAGTGACAGCACCTCCCCCAGCTCTGTTCCACAAGGCACAGTACTCGCCCCCATCTTATTCCTTATCCTCATATCAGACATAAAGAGAGATATACACCACAGCACCGTATCATCCTTTGCGGATGATACTAGGATCTGCATGAGGCTGTCATCTGCTGAGGACGCGGTTAACCTCCAAGAAGATATAAACAAAGTTTTCCAGTGGGCAACGGTAAACAATATGATGTTCAATGAGGACAAATTCCAACTACTCCGTTATGGAAAACTGGAGGAGATAATAACTAGAACAGAGTATACTACTGACTCCGGCCATACAATAGAGCGGAAAAATAATGTAAGGGACCTGGGAGTAGTAATGTCTGAGGATCTCACTTTCAAGGATCACAACAGTGCCACGATCGCACGTGCAAAGAAAATGATAGGATGGATAATGAGAACTTTCAAAACGAGAGATGCCAAGCCCATGATGATCCTTTTCAAATCACTTGTTCTCTCTAGGCTGGAATACTGCTGTACATTAACATCTCCATTCAAAGCAGGTGAAATCGCAGATCTAGAGAGTGTACAGAGATCCTTTACTGCACGTATAAGTTCTGTCAAGCACCTTAACTACTGGGAACGCTTGGAAGCACTTGACTTGTACTCGTTGGAACGCAGGAGGGAGAGATATATCATAATCTACACTTGGAAAATCTTGGAAGGAATGGTCCCAAATCTGCACACAGAAATCACTCCCTACGAAAGTAAAAGACTGGGCAGGCGATGCAAAATGCCGCCAATAAAAAGTAGGGGCGCCATTGGTACACTAAGAGAAAACACCATAAGTGTCCGGGGCCCAAAACTGTTCAACAGCCTCCCATCAAGCATTAGGGGAATTGCCAATAAACCCCTGGCTGCCTTCAAGAGAGAGCTGGACAGATACCTAAAGTCAGTGCCGGATCAGCCGGGCTGTGGCTCGTACGTTGGACTGCGTGCGGCCAGCAGTAACAGCCTAGTTGATCAGGCCCTGATCCATCGGGAGGCCTGGTCATGGACCGGGCCGCGGGGGCGTTGATCCCCGGAATAACCTCCAGGTAACCTCCCCCAGTGACAGCACCTTCCCCACCAGAACTCTCCCACTCGCCAAGCTCTTTCATTTATTTTACGTTTGCATTTCTTATCGCTCTCTCGCTTTACCTCACTCTTCACTCTCTCTGTTTACTTTACTCTTCCCCCTCTCTGTTTACCCTACTCATCGCCTTCTCTACCTCAATTATTGCTTTTTTTACGTATCCCACTCATGCCACACACTTCACTTCACCTGCTAATTTCTCCACAACTTCCCTTTCCCAGAAATCATTATATATTTAACTTCATTTCCCTCTACGATTGCCTCGCCTTCCTACATTTCCCCCTCGACAATTATCTATTCTTGTTCCATTTCCCTTCACCTCTCTTAGGGTCTTACCGCAAATATTCCCTGAATTTTTCACTCTTTGCGTAGCACTTAACACTCTCGTCCCATCCTCTTTAATATCACAGTTTATATTCCTAATTCACACTTTAATCTACAAGGACACTGGCTGAGTAAAGTTAGGTAGCGTCAGTCCTTTGCTGAGAGGACGGAGAATCAAGCATCCACTACAGAAGCTGAATAGACCTACATAGGCTTACAACTTTACATAAATAAATATAATCTTTTATCTCCAGGTCACCTTCAATGTCTCCAGTGACTTCTCCAGTTGTCGCTTCTTTCTTGACCCCGTGGTGGGTTAGTCTTTGGATCTAAATTGACTGTTACAAAATATTATTGGGAGTTTGTTTATTTACATAATTCCTACAGAATTCAGATTCCACATCTTGTGTACTGCATCGTTCATTTCGTCCAGAAACGGTGACTTCTGATGTCGAATGTGTTCTGTTACGATTCTGATCGCTAAGACATTTTCCACACTGTTTACACTTGACTGCCAGTCTAAATAGACAAGGCGCAATAAATCATTTGTCCTACAGTTGCCATTACGGTTAAACCATCCATATGTATTATGGTATAAGCTGAACTGTTAGAGCTGGTACTACCTACAAGCTCTAAGTTTCATGATTTTGATGTTAGTACTTGTAGGTAACTCATCCACCATTGCAACTTCAACTCTGCCTCGTCTTGAAGAAGACAGCATACACAGGGAGATAACGCACGTGTTTCTGAATATTTGAAGAAACTTGTGATATTATG
The DNA here is from genome assembly GCF_038502225.1 of Cherax quadricarinatus. Taxonomy (NCBI): domain Eukaryota; kingdom Metazoa; phylum Arthropoda; class Malacostraca; order Decapoda; family Parastacidae; genus Cherax; species Cherax quadricarinatus. Next base: position 14,279,323 of record NC_091355.1, on the reverse strand, counting down.
CAGCTAATTCGTTTGTGGCTTCGTGCTAAATGGTTGCAAGTTAAAATATTTAGGAACCTTGATCAAGGATTGCTTGTACATATTTACCCTCTAAAGGAAGGTTCCTTGATACTGGTGAGCGGCTCTTGATCTAATGAATCTATACCTGTGCTTCCCTTCTTGGGATGGAACATGAATACCTACCATTCCCCCAAGGTGCTGTTAACCCCTGTGGGTTCAGTGCTCCTTTATGAATGTAATAAAAACGCAGTGTACGTCATATTTGCGACCGCTTGGTTTCTCAACACCATGTGACACCCCATAGATGGGTTACAGCTCTCTGGTGTAGGGTGACAGCACTGGTAACTTCTGTTGAAGTTATTCCTAAATTGTCTAAAAACTTTAAATTGATGGAAGATAAGGGCAAGTGTGAGCGAAACAAAAAGGGTTGTGGTATTTGAGGCGAGAGAGAAAAAAATTGTAAGATATGTTAGGCGAACATTCAAAAAACAAACCATATCATAAAATAGTTCCTGATAAAAACAGAAAAACTGGCCCACAATGGGAAAGAGACAAAGAAAAATAAGCTAGGCAAAAATTTCCTTTGTATCTATTATATAAGTAGCCAGAGTGCAAGAAATAAGATAGATGAAGTAAGACCTGTGCAAGAAACATCGAAATTATTGCAATAAGTGAAACCTGGTTCATTTTCAAAACAAGGGAGAGCTTTCTAAATTCCAAGTATAAGGGTATAAATTATTGAATACTGATAGTCCACAAGAAAGCGGGCGGAATTGTATCAGACACGATATAAAGATGGAAGGAACGGACACCGAATTTGACTGCCGATTCTTGAAAGGCACTGAAAGCTAATCGCAGGTGTGAGCTATAGACCCACCAAACGTAGACAATATATACGGAAAACTTCTTAAGAATGAAATTGCTCAGGCATCTGGGAGACTTTAACTTTAGGGAAATAGACTGGAACAATTTGACAAGTAATCTGGAGTCTAGCGACTCTCGTGGAATTGTGCAGGTCTGCTTTTTAAAACAGTTTGTGTCAGAACCAACTAGAGGAAATAATCTACAGGACTTGGTTCTGGCAAACAAGAGTTCTTTTATAGATAATCTTGAAGTTTTTAAAATGTTAGGTAGGACACATGCAACTAGTGTGACATTTTATTGTGGCAACGTTTCGCTCTCCAGAAGCTTTGTCAAGCAAAACGTTGCCACAATAAAATGTCACATTTTACCTAACAATTTCTGAAGTTAATAAAAAGCGTGATGAAAGTAATCACAAATTACTATGTTAATAATACAGGTTAATGAATTAAATATTAGATTTATCCATCACTTTAATGTTATTTCATCATTTTGAGTGGCAGTGTGAATGAAGGTTTTAAAATATACATGAGTACAATAGAAATCTAAATCATTTAACGTTCGAGCACAAAAAATATTGCAGGATCTTCGACGTGCTTCAGTACGATAAAGATTGTCTCATTCCAACACTTTTTTTTTAGTCCTGTAATTCATGCCATATCTCTGTTTTTTTTTTTTTTTTTTTTTTTTAGAATTTCTGAAGGTCCAAACAGTCTTTATTCTAACTTAGGATCTATTGGGAATCGTCTGCTCCCAAGACTGGAACTAAACAGCTTCACATCTCGTCACCTAACTCATCTTGGGAAAGAGTTAGAATTGATTTGTTAGGCGAGAATGATAGGGTTTCCCCTATCCGTTAGGCAATTTTCGACAATTTTTTGTGTGTATAGATTGCGTTCTGGAGCCTTTCCAGATATGGACCCCTAATGGGGTCCACATCTGGAAAAGTTAGGCTTCGTATTAGTGGTCATTAATTATATGGAATGGTTGTTCGTTTCACTAAATGACTAGTCATTAAATCTGCATATAACCTTTTTGACACCAGTCAAGATTATTGTAATCCCAAAAACAGAAAGTAAACTCGGTCTATACTAAGAGGTACACCTCTGCAGAATACATGCTGACAAAAGTATTAAAATCATAGTTACATATACAAATAAGGTATATTTACACACAACAATAGACCTTTGTTTACACAGAGATACAATGGACCGGGAGCATTTAAATCCAGTTCATATTTATGACGTATTTTAATGAAAGCAAATATTTGTTAGGAACTCATTAATATATTTGTACAAGGTTATTCAATCAAATCCTGACGACACAGGAGTACTGAGCAATATGTAGATGTGTTGGCCGAATGTTAGGTTGTTACTGAGCCTTGAGAATACGTCACAACTGCTTGAGCTACGACGACGCATTTTAGCTTAGTGTAAAATTAATAAAATATACATTTGCCAACAACTATTAGTTACACACACACACACACACACACACACACACACACACACACACACACACACACACACACACACACACACACACACACAGGAGGGGGGGGGTCAGAAGCTGAAACTTGACTCCTGAAACCACATACTGTATATCATAATGTATAACTTGGTATACACATGTACACATACATATTTATATACATGCATATATACATAATGTTCAATGTTCATACATAGAAGCACACCACTACACACCCACACACGTACATATACACACTGTGTGAATTATAAAATGTTGTGCTGAATAGGTAAAAACTGGTCAATTAGCAACAACTCATTTATAATCAAGTTCTTTCTAAAATTTTCTCTTATACTTTAAAGATATATATTTTTATTTATGTTAATTTAAAAATTAATAATTTTGTACCAAAAAGAACCTTAGAAAACTTGCCTAACCTTATTATAACAAGCCCAGTTTAATTTAGCCTAATCCTTCTAAATATATTTTAGATAAGTTTACAATAATTTAATAAACAAACACAATGAAATATATTTTCGTTAGGTTCAGAATGATTTTTACGAAATTATTGCATATACAAATTTTCTCTTGACTTATTCGGCAAGAAGAGCGTTGCTATTTAAGCCAAAATCGCAAGTTTTACCTGCTCGGCACGACATATATACATATGCACCACCGTGAAAAAAAAAACGGAAAACATGATCGCTTTCAAGTGATTACAGACGTATCTTTAAAATATTTTATTTTTTAATCATTAAAACTGGACGGAAATCAAATCCTACGCTAAATGAATTCTAAGCCTGTGTGTTGACATGTGATTATACTCCATTGTTTGCTTGGTTAAGGAAAAATATTTCTTGTCAGGTCCAAGGAACTCACTCCAGCTCAGGCTGCTTTAGGGTGGACCGCAACCTATTACTTAGCACACAAAAGAGTAATTTATCATCTGCATGTTAAGCATATTGGTGACTAGGTTATTCTTCTGTATTAATGTTGGTAGAATTACCGACAGTCTGTTAGTTAAAAGAACACGTGTGCAACTAATGTGACATTTTATTGTGGCAACGTTTCGCTCTCCTGGAACTTTGTCAAGCCTTTACGTATCTAACATATGCCTAAACTGTTTTTTGAACATGTTTTAGGGAATGCATATTCGTTAGTTCAATTTGTCCCACGATGAACTGGTCGAAACTCTTCATTAAAAAACACAGATTATCGACACTAGTGATGCTGTGAATTATTTTCTATATATTAATGGGGCAGCGTTGAACCCAAAACGGTCATACAGCGTCTGGGTAATGGAAGGGTGTGGAAGGTAATCAGTGTTGCTACATGAAGAGGATCGGCAGCTCTAATCCCCTGGATCAAGACTCCTTTACCTGCATCAGAGTACTCCCCTGACGATTTTTAGGTTATTAAGTGCAAGATATATATAAATTATAATATATAAGATATAAAAGATATATATAATAAATTATGAGCCAGAATAATGTAGTAACCTACTTAAAGACAGAGATGAAGAGAGAGATCATGGAATTAACATTAGCAATGTGTTGCTGAGAGCAGCAAAGCCACTGAAAGAAAAAAAGACAAAATTCCTGAAACTATATCACCCCGTACAATACTTTGGTCAGACCTCGTCTTTAATAGGCTTCTGGACCCCGAATAGTGTTAAAAAAAGATCGATAAATTTGAAAAGATGCAGATTATTAATATTATAATCATGGGGAGCGCTAAACCCGTAGGATTATACAGCGCATGTATGGGGGATGGGAGGCATTCAGGCTCAATTCAAGGAACTGGAGAACAGATCCAATTCCCAAGATCAAGAGCCCCTCACCAGCGTCAAGGAACTTCCCTTGAGGGGAAAAAGATGCAGAGAAGCATAAAAGTAGTATAATCTTTGAGAAATAAACCGTAAGAAGGAAGACTTCAATCTACATGTTCTCTCTCAGCTAATGGAAGATAAGGAATGATGCAAAACATATCTGAGACACACCACGGAACTGTGTGTGTGTGTGTGTGTGTGTGTGTGTGTGTGTGTGTGTGTGTGTGTGTGTGTGTGTGTGTGTGTGTGTGTGTGTGTGTGTACGTACTCGCCTAGTTGTACTCACCAAGTTGAGGTTGCAGGGGTCGAGTCCAAGCTCCTGGCCCCGCCTCTTCACTGGTCGCCACTAGGTCACTCTCCCTGAACCATGAGCTTTATCGTACCTCTGCTTAAAGCTATGTATGGATCCTGCCTCCACTACATCTCTTCCCAAACTATTCCACTTCCTGACTACTCTGTGGCTGAAGAAATACTTCCTAACATCCCTGTGATTCATCTGTGTCTTCAGCTTCCAATTGTGTCCCCTTGTTGCTGTGTCCAGTCTCTGGAACATTCTGTCTTTGTCCACCTTGTCAATTCCTCTCAGTATTTTGTTAGTCGTTATCATGTCCCCCCTATCTCTCCTGTCCTCCAGTGTCGTCAGGTTGATTTCCCTTAACCTCTCCTCGTAGGACATACCTCTTAGCTCTGGGACTAGTCTTGTGGCAAACCTTTGCACTTTCTCTAGTTTCTTTACATGCTTGGCTAGGTGTGGGTTCCAAACTGGTGCCGCATACTCCAACATGGGCCTAACGTACACGGTGTACAGGGTCCTGAACGACTCCTTATTAAGATGTCGGAATGCTGTTCTGAGGTTTGCCAGGCGCCCATATGATGCAGAAGTTATTTGGTTGATGTGCGCTTCAGGAGATGTGCCTGGTGTTATACTCACCCCAAGATCTTTTTCCTTGAGTGAGGTTTGTGGTCTCTGGTCCCCTAGACTGTACTCCGTCTGCGGTCTTCTTTGCCCTTCCCCAATCTTCAAGACTTTGCACTTGGTGGGATTGAACTCCAGGAGCCAATTGCTGGACCAGGTCTGCAGCCTGTCCAGATCCCTTTGTAGTCATGTGTGTGTGTGTGTGTGTGTGTGTGTGTGTGTGTGTGTGTCTGGCTAAGGACATCCTCACGATGTTAATCAGTACAGGAATAGTTTTCGCCTATCCTGTCCCCCTCCGGAAGTTGTAGCGCCGAAACAATTCGGTCCTTTAACAATCAACTGAAGGAGGGGTGTTAATGTTGCAGTTTAAAAACTGTAGTGTAAAGCACCCTTCTGGCAAGACAGTGATGGAGTGAATGATGGTGAAAGTTTTTCTTTTTCGGGCCACCCTGCCTTGGTGGGAATCGGCCGGTGTGATAATAAAAAAAATAAAAAAAAAAATAACAATCAACTACACAGCCACCTTGAAAATATACAATTTCAGTCGTCAGTCTAATCCAAGCAACAGCCACCCGACATCAGACCAGAAATTTTGGAAAATACAAAAATTCGGTTAGTTACGGTCCCCATGGAGCAGAGTACAAGTTAGTTACGGTCCCCATGGAGCAGAGTACAAGTAGGTATCGCAGACATGACTTGTATCTACTTCAAGTAAATTGCTCATGGCCTTTTCTTTTTTTTGACAGTGCTGCATGATATTTCCTTCCATCCTGTTTCATAATAAAAGAATTGGAGTATTGGGAAAATGACTAACTTGCTATATGTGACTTGCTATCTACATCAAGATACTCGCAGTTGGTCTAGTGCAGATAGCTTGGTGCTAAGTGAAGTCTTTTGCTGTCTTCGTTTCTCGTGTACTCTCTCTCCCTACATTCTCTCTCTCTCTCTCTCTCTCTCTCTCTCTCTCTCTCTCTCTCTCTCTCTCTCTCTCTCTCTCTCTCTCTCTCTCTCTCTCTCTCTCTCTCTCTCTCTCTCTGAGAATATTATCATAAAATGTTGGGTATCACAAGGGCTCCACCGGCACACGTCTCAGGGTTCGAGAAGGCACCAACCCACCGTTTTAGTAGTTTCTCTAAAAGTTTGGAGTGTTCAACTTTGTCAAAGGCTTTCATGAACCCACCAACGGAATTATATTTTACAACTCGTGGGCGAGATAGCTTCGGGAAAAAGTCCCGTCAACTAAGACAAAATTTAAATGGCTATAGGCACTTGACTTTGACTTTGTGTGTGTGTGTGTGTGTGTGTGTGTGCGCTCACCTATTTGTGGTTCCATGGGTTGAGTCTCGGTTCTTGGCTTTGCCTCCTGCCGCTTGAAGGATTTATTCCCAGTTTCTTTGCCTCTGTCATAGCTCTGCATCGTCAATTTTAATCCGCTTTCTGACCAGCCTGATGGTGAAGAAATACTTCTTGACATCCCTATCTCTCATCTTTGTCTTCAGTTTCCAACTGTGCCCTCGAGTACGTGTTTCTCTCCTCTCTAACAGTCTATTCCCATCCACTCTATTAAATCGTCTTTAGTATTTTGTATGTCGTTAAATCCCCCTGGTTCCTGTATCCTCTAATATTTTCAGATGCAGCTCCTTTAGTCTCTTCGTAGCTCATTTCACTTAGCTCCTAGAGTAGTCTCGTTGCATACTTCTGAACCCTCTCCAGTTTTCCATCACTTCGATCCTGTTGGTACTCCATTTTTCTGGTTCTTTATGCAAAATTCATTTCTATATTTCTACGGTTTTTTTAACACCTTCCCTTTATCTATAAGGAAGATTATCAACAGACGCCTGACTGTCTTCCAGGTGGAACTTGCTAGATTCTTAAAAAATCTTAATTAGCCAGAAAGTGGTGCAGTGAGCAGGACGTCAACCCAACTTCTAGTTTCCTCTCTTATAAACTTCATTCTAAATCCCCTCCCTTCAGGACCCTTCCATAAACCCCTCCCCCCTCCGCCAACACCTTATAGCTACTGCACCTCCATCCTTCCTCTCTCGTATACCCCTTTAAATCCCCACTACCTTTTCATCTCCCTTCAACCGCTCCACTTCGATTACCTGTCCAACCCTTTCCAAAGCTTCGCCACCCGCTTCTCCCACCCTCCATAGCTGCTCTATCCCCCCCTTCCCCACATTCCTTCAGTCACCACCATTCTATCACTTCTTCCAGGTCCCATCTTCCTTCCAATGTCCTCCACACCTCAAAAAGCCCTGCGCCTTTTCTTTTAAACTTTTCCCCCCGTCAAAGACAATTAGTCTTCATTTAAATGCTTTTCTCTCTCTCTTACAATGAAAAACTTTTAAAATATGCAATTATGTTATTTGCTCAGGCCATCACAAATGGATTCCAGGAAAAAGATGGCCTAGTCCTTTTCAGATGGTAAGAAGGTGAAGTGTACGTTCTTCAAGACTGAGATTTCGTTTTCTAAGCTAAAATAAACTAGACGTATTTCAATTTTTAGGGATAAAGAGTGGTACTCTGTCTCTGAAAACCCCGTGTCCTGAGTCTGAGCTCTTGTGCAACACCCTCAAGAGGACCAAGAGCGGTACGGAAGGTCTATGTAGGTGCTGGAGGTCTAATGGTTAAGGTTGTGGATATGACTGTTAATGGAAGATTTGAGGGATGCTGCTGAATCTTGTGTCGAGAAATTATTTGGTAGTACGAGGACTGGGGTAGTGTGGTTGGTTTAGTATTCTTTCTTTGGCTGCCTGTGATTCCTCCTTTGATTCTCCAGAGTCACCCTCTTGAACTGTTCTGAATCATTTAGACTTCCTCTGCAGCACTCGGTCTCTCATTATACATCTCGGAATACTATTTTCAGTGGTCTCACTTTGCTACTAACTTCTCTATTCCAAAAAAAAAAAACAATAGACTGAATTTATCTCCTGTATCATTCTTACTTTTGGCAGCACCTAATTAACTTTGAAATCTCGACCTTCCTCATTTCTTTTCCATTCTTTTCAGCTATACCAGTAACAATCACCGAAGCCTCCGGTCTCTTCTTTCTTCTGTATCAGTGTCCGTATCTTTCTATTATTGTTTACTAAGAACATAAGAACATAAGAATGTAGGAACACTGCAGAAGGCCTACTGGCCCATTCGAGGCAGGTCCTTATCAAAACGACCACTACCTAAAGCTACCCAAGAAATAACTCCCGTACCCCATGACACCAATCAAACCCAGCCCCTCTCACTCATATAATTGTCCAGTCTCTTCTTAAAGCTACCCAAGGTCCTAGCCTCTATCACCCCACTGGGAAGACTGTTCCACGCATCTACAACTCTGTTAGAAAACCAGTACTTACCTATGTCCTTTCTAAATCTAAATTTATCCAACTTATATCCATTATTTCTGGTTCTTACCTGGTTCGACACCCTCAGTACTTTATTAATATCTCCCTTGTATATGCCTGTCATCCATTTATACACTTCAATGATATCTCCCCTCATTCTACGCCTCTCCAGAGAGTAGAGATTTAAGGCTTTAAGTCTATCTTCATACGGGAGGTTCCTTACACAGTAAATCATTTTAGTCATTCTTCTCTCTATGTTCTCTAATGAGTCTATGTCCATCCTGTAGTAAGGAGACCAAAACTGAGCAGCATAATCTAAATAAGAACATAGGAATGGAGGAACACTGCAGAAGGTCTTCTCATATACTTATCCAATCTCTTTTTAAAGCTGCCCAAAGTTCTAGACTCTACCACCCTTCTTTGAAGACTGTCATATGCAGTATTGTTCACCTGACGCCATCCTATAAATACTCTCATATTTTGGCGTTAATCTTGACTACCTTCTTCGTTTACACGGACACATTCACTCAAGGCATGCAATAGCTAGTAAGGCCCTTGCGGGCCTCTACAAGCTGAAACATGCCTCTCAACGCACCAAACTACACCTCTACCGATCAAGCGACTTAGCTCGAGTGGTGACGTGTGCTTACCTAACACATCGACGATCTCGCCTCTCTCGAAATTACCCCGTGTTGAGTAGTGCTTTGAGTAGTGCTTGCTGGACCTTCGTCTTCCTCTCCACCATCAGGATTGGTGCGTCGGTGGTTGCCGACCGAAGGGCAGGAAGCCTCTTGCTGCCTGAATTCTCTTCGCCTGTTGACTGCACGCCATACAGCCAGTCTCGCCACCACTCAGGATATACAGTGCTCCATCAAGCTACAGTTCACCTCCTCAGTGTCCTGCGCCAGGCAAGTACGTGTGTCTACTTACACGTACTTGCCTAGCTGAGTACTCTCACTTTTTGGCCGATTGTCACCTCCAATTACATCTTTTCGTAATTAGACGATGCCTTCGTTGCCTTCCACCTCCCACCCCCCTTCCACTCTCCCCCAACCTCCCACACCTGCCTCTGCTTCTACTAAATCCAATTCCTTCTCGCTAAACCTCAAATTTTCTAATCCTGATGCCACTATCTGTCCGGAAAATTTATTATATCAGATCACTGGTGCACCTCAACTTAAAGTCTTCAAAACCAACTCAGGCTTCAAACTCCTTCTTGACAAACATTCCTACGAAGCGTACACCTCAAGCGATACCAGACAAAAACTTCTCAACGCAGGCTTCACCATTATTTGGACTCCTGAGCACCGTGCCAAAAGCACAGTCATTGCTAAACACGTAGACTACTCTCTCCTGACAGCCTATGACACAGACAAAGAAGACTTAATAAAAGATATCAGTACTAAGAACAAAGTCTCTGTTGACGATATTTACAGACCAGAAAACTCTACCATTCTCAAAATACGCTGTTCTACTCCTGCTGACGCCTCTACACTCTTCAGTCAAGGAATCTTTGCCAAGACCATCCGCATTCCTCCAAACGCTCTCTTCACTCCGAACTTCCACCCAATCACACAATGTCTTAAATGCTACAAATTCGGCCACGACAAAAACACATGCACATCTACACAAGTCTGCTCCAGATGTTCAGCAACTGGCCACTTCTGGAATACTTGCAACCTCCCCCTTAAATGTTCTAACTGCGGCGGGTCACACACTGCAGTTGCAAATTCCTGCCCTTCTAGAAAGCACATTCTCTCCTCCCTCAGAGCAAACCAACCTCCCTCCCTACCCAACCCCTTCCCTGCTCCTCCCTCCCCTTCCTTACCTCCCTCCCCTTCCACACCTCCCTCCCCTACCCCCAATGCCTGGGCCTCCCCACGCACTTGGTCTACCTCTTCTACTCTACACACATCAAACACCAACACACAGACTACAAGCACTTCTCCTTCTACACCCACACTAGACTACAAAACTAACTGTCAACTTGCCACTGCTGCCCACTCTGCGATGGTAATCTCACAAGCTTACCAATCAGACTACTCACATGTCCTTAACCTAATCTTGTCTGCTAACAATCTTCCCTCTTTAATTATCCCTCCTTCCTGCTTCTCTTCCAAGCCTCCTACAACCTCTCCCTCCTTCCTCTCTCCCACCCCCCCACTTCCTACTCCCACCAGCTCTCCTCCTCCACTACCTCTCTTCACTACTTCTACACCTCCCACCAACACCCCTACTGCTACTGCTACGACCACCCCTCCCCCCACTTCCTTACCCACTTCATCCCCTTCCAAAGCTTCCACTTCCTCACAGCTTACCAAAACTTCCACTTCCTCTGCATCCACCTTCGCCCACTCCACCACAACCAAAACCTCATCCAGGTCCAACTCCACCTCCTCCAGACAAAATCCACTCAAACCTAAACCTACCCCAACTTCTAACGGACAGACCAAAGAACATAAAAACAGATCCATCTCTTCCTCCCCCTCCAGGAAACGGGTCCGTAGCACCTACAAACACACATCCACTGATGGCACCACTATCACGGGCTTTAATCCAAACTCCTCCCCCGACATTAACTTTGCTAAGACGAAACCATTAAATCACGTTTAAGGCGATTCAGTTCAACGTACGTTCTTACTTTACAATTAGACACCTACTGGCCGAGCTCCTTGAAGCAGAGAGGCCAGATATTGTTTTGCTAAACAGTACCTGCCTCAAAGCCCCTCAATGTATCCGCCATTATGGTTATACTGCACTACAGTCCCCCTATGATCCCCACGATGGGGTTGCCATCCTTGTCAATTCCAACATAAAACATGAATTTCTCCCAATCCCTTTTATTCACCAACACTGTCTTGCGGTCAGAATACACACCCACCTTGGCCCCTTTATCTTTTTCACCACCTATGCTCGCCCAAACACTACTCTCAACATACACGACCTCTCCTTAGTCTTCAACTACACCAACACACCAACTTACCTACTAGCTGACATGAATGCCAAACACACTGCCTTTCATCACACCAGTAACAACCAACTTGGTCACCAATTACTCAACTTCACAAACCATAAACACCTAATTCATCTTGGCCCAGACTTCAATACCTTCTTCAACCACACGGGCCAAGGCAAACCAGACATCATTCTGGCAAACCGAGCCAGCTCTCTATTTCAACATTACATCTCACCTGGCCCTATTACAGGCTCTGATCACATCCCAGTCATCTTACACATCTCCTCCAACCCTATCCTCATTCCAACCACACCTTCATTCTCCTACAAGAACGCTGACTGGGATGCTTTCAAACAACACATAGACAATATTAACCTCACCTATGACTACAACAACAAACCTATCTCTGACATCGATACTCAACTTGATCTCATCCAGGACACCATTACACAAGCAGCCAACATCGCAATACCAAAGAAAACTCACACCACTCGTTATTCCTTCAAACCGTCACTCAGAACAAGAAGACTAATTATCTGCTACCACAACCGCTTCCTCTACAACACACATAGATTTAATCAAGTCCGATTAGATCTCACTTACCTTAGAAACAACATTTTACACAGCCTAGACCAAGACCACAACAATCACTGGTCACGACTAATACAACAAGCGGACAGGCAGCGTGTTAAAAACACTAAAGCCTTCTGGAACTTTATCAAAAAAATCAGAGGCACTACTCCCACCAACAAATTCAAACACATCACCCACAACAACACACACATCTCAGACCCACAGGCTGCTACCAACATCTTCAAACACATCTGGGAGAACATCTTCCACGCTCACCCACCTCACCCTAACGTTATTCAACACATTCAGAACATAGAACACTGGAACACTGCACACACACAAGAAACAACACCAGACAGCCACATACATCTAGACACTCTTACCTCCTCCCAAGAACTCGACACTCCTTTCACCAACACAGACATTAAAACTCTCCTCAGACACCTTCCTCCAAAGGCTCCTGGTGCCTCTGGCCTAAACCATATTATCCTGAAACACCTTCCTGACTCTATCATTACTGCCTACACAAACCTCCTCAATGCCTCCCTTGCCTCTGGATACTTCCCTTCCCTCTTCAAAGCTGCTACTGCTATCCTCCTTCCTAAACCCAATAAAGACCACTCTGACCCTAGAAACTATCGCCCTATCAGCCTCCTCGAAACTTTAGGAAAACTCTTTGAAAAACTCATTAATCATCGCCTTCGCAGATACCTGGAACATAATTCTCTACTTTCAGATGGCCAGTTTGGCTTCAGAACACACAGATCCACACAGGATGCCATTAACATCATTCTCAACTACATCCACATAAACACAAAACAAAGAAACAGGACAGCCCTGGTTGCAAAAGACGTTGAAAAAGCTTTTGACACTGTGTGGCACGAGGGGCTCAAGTACAAACTCTGCACTAACTTCAACCTGCCTCTCAATACTCGTAAACTCCTCTGCAACTTCCTAGACGGCCGTACCATGAGAATCAAATTCCAAGGCTGTTACTCTGACTACTTCACACTAAATGCTGGAGTACCCCAGGGATCTGTCCTTTCCCCTACCCTCTACATTTTATACACTAACGACATTCCAACACCTATATACCACAACTCCATCACACTAGCCTATGCAGACGACATTACACAACTTATCACTCATGCCAATATAGATACACTCACACACAAAACACAAAATGAGGTTGACAGGATAGCCATCTGGGAACAAAAATGGAGGATCAAAACCAATGCAGCAAAATCCAGCATTACGTATTTTAACTACAGGAAACGTGATCCTCCATTACCTGTCGAACTCAGAACAGCTGACACCCGCACTTACTTCCCTATCACACAATCTGTCACTGTCCTTGGCGTTAATCTTGACTACCTTCTTCGTTTACACGGACACATTCACTCAAGGCATGCAATAGCTAGTAAGGCCCTTGCGGGCCTCTACAAGCTGAAACATGCCTCTCAACGCACCAAACTACACCTCTACAAATCCCTAATACGTCCTCTGATAACTTACTCTCCTCTAGCCCTCTCTCTTGCAGCAAAAACAAACTTACTTAAACTGCAGCGTGTCCAGAACAAGGCGCTGCGCTGGGTGCTTGATGTCAGATGGGAGGACTTCGCCACAAGCGAGTCTCTCCATGCCCAGTTAGACGTCCCTGCGCTGAATCTGTACTGGAAGAGGCTCAGTGACAGACAGATAGACAAACTTGAGACACGACATGACTACTGGACCTCTCTCCTTGACGAAGACATTCGCAGACCCACAAACCAACACAACCTTTTCTACTCCTTGCATGATCCTGCTCCTAACCCTACTTACAAATAACCTTGGATCCGCTGACAGGTACCTTCTAAGACAGGTACCATTCTCTGACCCACGTTCGCCTTAGCTTTTTTGGGTTAAGACATGACTCAGTTCTGCACTCCTCTCTAGCTCTAAAGGTCGCAAGTCCCTTACTCCCAGCTCACCCCACCGGAGTCCCAACAGAAGAACCGGAATTTCTCTTTTCAATATCTGTCCCACGATCGCCTTTGCTGCTGGGTTAAGCCCTGGCTCTATTTCTACGACTAAGAACACTCCTCTCCAGCACTATTCTTCGTCTGTCCCGTCTTCCCCGCTCATCCCATTTGGGATCTTACCTGAACTTTCGTTCGTTCGTTGGTATCGAGGAACAAAATACCTGGGCGTCGATTGAACATATCACCAAAATCCCCAACGTCTCTACAATGATCAAGCTAACCTTCTCCAACATCGAGATGGCTACTAGAGCACTGTCTGACGGCCAAGCTGTCTCCTACTATCAAATCCATCCAAGTCACATAGAACCAGAACGTTTCGCCCACATCTCGCAATGTTGGACCTGCTGCTACTCTTGTTTTTTCTTTATCCAATCAGTCTGTTATTTTATTTTACAGTACAGCTTGGATTATTCTCTTTTATACATTCTAGTTTCGCTTTATGCAGGCTTAACGAACGATGTACCGAGCCTTCAGCACTCCTTGAGCTGCATGACCCACACGGGTTTAACAATTCACCTAAATATTATAAAAATAATCTACTGTAAGCTGTTCAGTGCTTTCAGTTCTCGTTTCCTCACCTTTTTCTCCATATTTTTCATTTAAATTATCTTTTGCTGTTCTTCTCTGAATCCCTCCTCACTATCTTCTGGTCCATTTTCAATCTCTCATCAACCAATCATTCATACTTTTGTTAACCAATTCAGTCTACATATTTCAATATAATATTTTCTTCATTTGCCTCAAACACGCTTGTGACTCGTACTTATCTTAACAATTATTTTAATTCTCTACCATTCCTTCACACTTTCCCTTCGTGAGATGGACTGGTGTAGTACTAAGCTTTGGTGATTCTGTACTAGTGTGAAAGTTGTCAATTGTACAGTGGTACCTTGGTGGTGTTGGCACCAGGTTACAGTTGTGGTGGATGTAGCAGTGTGTGTGTGTGTGTGTGTGTACTAGCCTAATTGTGGTTGCAGGAGTCGAGACTCAGCTCCTGGCCCCACCTCTTCACTGAACGCTACTAACGTTAACCAGGACCATTGGTGAGTTTTTGTGTTCTATCATTTTTTTTACTCCAGTGTGATCACGTAACAAACGAGACACACACAGTTTGTCTTGGCTTTCACAGATTAAAAAGCGTTCTATCTCAAAACCCAGAAGAGCCAGCATAAATGTAGCTCAACCCCCGCAACAGGACTAAGAGCTATAATCCAACCTTTACATGGAATCTATGAGCCGGAGATTAACATTCACAGATTAAACATATATATATATATATATATATATATATATATATATATATATATATATATATATATATATATATATATATATTTACTATACAAACTACAGGTAATTTTTTAAGGAGGAATTGTATATGACCCGGTGGCCTGGTGGCTAAAGCCCCTGCTTCACACACGGAGGGCCCAGGTTCGATTCCCGGTGGGGTGGAAACATTTCGACGGGTTTCCTTACATCTGTTGTCATGTTCACCTAGCAGCAAATAGGTACCTGGGTGTTAGTTGACTGGTGCGGGTCGCATCCTGGGTGACAAGATTAAGGACGCCAATGGAAATAAGACAGACAGTCCTCGATGACGCACTGACTTTCTTGGGTTATCTTGGGTGGCTAACCCTCCGGGGTTAAAAATCCGATGAAAATCTTATCTCTGTCTGGAGTTCAGAAATCAAGAATGCAGTAACACCCAAATAAGGAAGTATGAAGATGTAAATAAAAATATACTCAAAATGTTATTTAAATTTTATGCAGAAGCGAAAACTTGCATTATCGGAAGTGATTACCTTCAGGAATTTACGAGAAAGTGAAAATTTATAAAGATATTCATTTTGGCTAACCTTAAAAAAATTCTTCTTTCCATTTATGGTTTCTTACATCATCAGTTGTGGTCACAAAATAGTTAGAGAGTTTTTTGTATTAATCAGCCATTTCGGTAAGGTTTAAGACGAGTGTGAAGCATGGGAGGGAGCTGGAGAAAGTAGAGATGTCGTGTTTGAGTACTGTGTGTGGTGTGAATTAGGAACGTGGAAATTAGGTGTGAGGTTACAAACATTGTGTGAAGGACATGGATCCCTGACTCTAAGAGAATCGTTTCCCCTCAATCTACCCGCTGTAACTATTGCAACATTTCGCAGCTCCTGACGATGCATGGAAGCGCGAACGTTATAGAGCTAGTTTCCTATCCCCTAGTGACTTGTTTTGCCTGTCTGCGATTGGTTTGTAATATATATATGACGTGTCGAATAGGCAAAACTGGTCAATTAGCAAGAACTCATTTCAAATTAAGTCCTTTCTAAAAATTTGTCGTATACGTTTAAAGATATATTTTTTTTCATTTATGTTAATGTAAAAATTAATAATTTTGTATCAAAAGAACCTTAGAAAACTTACCTAACCTTATTATAACAAGCGCAATTTAATTTAGCCTAATACAACTAAATATATTGTAGAAAAGTTTGCAATAATTTAATAAACAAACACAATGAAATATAGTTTGTCGTTAGGTTCAGAATGATTTTTGCGAAATTATTGCAAACACAAATTTTCGCTTGCCTTATTCGGCAAGAAGAGCGTTGCTATTTAACCAAAATCGCAAGTTTTACCTATTCGGCAGGACATATATATATATATATATATATATATATATATATATATATATATATATATATATATATATATATATATATATATTATGATTATTTTCAATAAGTATGAAATCACATTACTGGGGACAAACTTACAGTTAGAATCATAAATAAGGTATTATTGTAATTACCTTCCTATGTTTTCATTATAACTTCAGGACCCCCTCTGACGTGACCTTGTTCATACTACTATAGTAAACACCTTGTCTCTAAATGTTAGTTAACATTTCTCCAATCACATGTAAAATATACTTTCTTACTGTTCCTATTGTCTTTATTACTAGTTTCCTTATACCAAGAGCCAATATAATCAATATTATCAGTACAGCTATAATTCTCCTGTTAATCCAAGACTCCAAATATTCTCCACACTCTTCATCCAAATCCTAGCCCTCTCTTTCACCCTGTTTCCTTTGGGGCGTTTGTCTTTCATACCCTCTCATGGGGGTTTCAACAAGATTTTCGTACGGGGCTGCCAACAAAAGGTTAGGTCAGGTTAGGTCACAGTGTTGCGACCTGTATCGGAAACCACTTAATGTGATGCAAAGATATGCGAGCGTGAGAGGGTTATATCGAGCTGCGGCTTATCTCTTAAAATGTGGGCCGGGCCGCTTATACCTTAGTGTGGGTACTTGTAAATCTTCTGGGCCCGTGTAGCAAAAATCTTCTTTATTGTATCTGCTTGTTTAAGCCTCTTTTCCTACACCTGCGTCTCTCTCTCTCTCTCTCATTTTGTTACTTTTGCTGCCAGCATCAGTTGCCTTGTTGACTCTTTGCCTCATTGACAAACTTAGCGTTTGGGTCCCTTATTGTATGGCTGGCTGGTGACCTGACTAGTAGACTGTATATATTTTAGCTGCTGGTCGACTAGCTGGTTGGCTGGAAAATTCCCCGATTTGTAGTCTAACTAGAGGGTTAGCCGTCTAAAAGGCTGGATAATCTGTTGGCTGACTCTCTGACCTATACGATCACTGGGTGGTTGGATGCCTAACATACTGGATGCTGATCATCTGACTGACGGCGTGGATAGGGACATGAATAATGAATGAGGTGATGAAGGTACAACCGCAATCAGATGATCTTATCAGAGGAGCGCCTCCCACCCTTAAAATCTATTTCCTTCTCCCACCTCATAGTGGCTAGTGTCGCTAGCCAGTGTCGCATCCTAAGGGTTCTGGGTAGATATGCGGGTTAAATGAAACTCCCGAATAAGTTGTCTAACATATCTGCTTTCCCAGATGTGACTGGGTGTTGCTCAACTGTCATGGCACACAGTCTGGGAAAATGTTGCAATGACAGTGGGAGAAACTCCCATAATGCAGGCAGTTATACTTTATGTAAAATAATATATACAGTAACTTGATAATGTTCATTTCTATTATAATATTGCTAATAATAATGAGATTATTAAAAGTAAACTTCGTTGTTAATTATCTCTGGGTGTCCCCCTTAAACATTCGTTATTATTATAATTAAAATGATGTTGATGAAATATACACACCTAAATGTATATACATGCGCATCTGGAAGTGAATATGGTCGTACTGATAAGATGTGGAAAAAGTCACGTAAGGACATTAAATATCCTGACCTGTACAAAGATGTTTTTATTCGCATACATGCACATGTATGCGCAAAGCAAAATTAATATTGGAGCGATCGTAAGTAAAATGTGTTCTCGTAAAAACATATTGCAAGTTATCACGTTGGCGCATCAAAATGTTCCTTCATTTGTCTCTTTTATGCCCACACAACGTAAGTTGATTTTCTTCCCTTGCAGCCCTAGCTTGAGAGTATCAATAATTCAGCAGTATCTGTGTCAGCTGATGGGTGGCGCCATATTGGTGTGAATCAACATAGCTTGTTTACATAAGAGAAGAGCTTCGTGACGGAACATAACCGTCCTGATTCAGTAGCCAATGGTGAGGCTGATGCAGACGGCGCCGTGGCCTCTTCCGTGCTTCTCTGCCGGAAGGACTTGGGTTACGGTTTCTGGCGTTCAATTTGACAGCCTCTGCGACTGCTGTTCCTCCTCACTTCGATAACTTTCGTGATAAAATATTTGAACATCATTTTTCTACTACTCCCCATACCAGTACTACTGCTACTACTACTATTACCACCATTACCTCTACCACTACTTCTGCACTTCCTTCTTTCTTTCTCTCTTTGTCCCGTCCCTGTCCCTCCCCCCTCACCTTCGTGTGTTAGTGTGACTTTTTTTGGTCGAAGTTGGACTCGAATTTAGTCATTAGCTTCTCTCTCCTAAGTGCAGATTATTTGTATATCGTTCTAAACCACTGTTCAGGACGAGGTTCACATATCCTAAAAATTTTGTTGCTCATTGCGTTGTCAAATACTCCAAACTTCAGAACACTAGAGACTTGCCATGATAGATATCTACTCTTCTTCCTACCTCTTCTTTCCTATATGTTCTTTGTCTCTCCCGTCTTCTAAGTGAGTTCTGTCCTGTGGGGTTTCGTCTAGCAGGGATTTTGTCCTTCTCCCGTGTGACATTAGGTCTCCTTCAGTGCTTCTCTTGTTACTTAGACTACCTCCACTATTACTACTACTAATACTATTTCTTCGCTTGCACCCTACTTTGTGCCCCCTACTGCCATCTTATTGCCACCTCTATCACTGTTGCACTTCTACTACTGCTGCTATTACTATACTACCATTACTACTACCACCACACGGCTTACTACCGCTACGCTATTACTCCCTCCAATTCTATCACTTCCGTCCCCCTCCCCCTCTCGCATATATTCTGGCTCTCTTTCCTTCTCACTTCTGTGTGACTAGTTAATGGTCCAAGTCAGACCGAAACGTCGTCTTAAGCTTCACTCTCCTATGTGCGGGTTATTTATGTATTCATTACTCTCTCGCTCTTAAATATTTACGTCATTTTATTTCTTGGTTCATTTTTTCTTACTATTCCATTAGATATATACATTAACAGGCGACAAAAACACTAATACAAAATCTTTTGTGCTTTACATAATCACTTTAGCCTTACGTTTAAGGTTATAAGCAGCAAGACGAGCATTAAGGATAATATCAAGAATATTAACTTGACATCACATTAATGTATACTTGAGTATACATTAATGTGATGTCAGTGGTTTAGAAAACCGACACGTTGAAAAATTAGACACATTTCAACATTTGGGAATCTTCATTGTAGAAGCGATTCGCCGACAAGCGTTTCTTTAGTACAGAGATGAATGATAGAAGATGAGGAGTGTGAAGTAAGCAGCTCCTCAGGGACTGATTACCTCACTCTTCTAGGGTACACGCTTCAAGCTCTGCGTTCGATAATTTAAAGAGTGGTTATCCCTTAAACACTGTGATTATCCCAGCTATCACAAGTTAATATTATACTCACCGGACCATCTTCTCGTAAAATGAGATACTGAAGCAAATTCTTGGGTAGTTCTGGAAACGGTTTAAAAGATGTGTGGGTGGAAGTTAGTGGGTTTGATATGAGTGACCAGCGAGTTAAAACACTCGCTGGTTACTCATTCATCACCCAATGATCTCATACTCACCAAGACTCGTAACAAAGATACCCAAATGTTGCATGTCTCATTTACCAAGCCTCGTTATATTGAATGTTTATGATGGTAGTGTTGCAACAGTCTTAGCGAGCTTCAATGCAACTCTCTTTAATATCTGTTTATTGAGACAGAGGGAAACACATTCTCAGAATTCGTTTGGAAACGTTTTGTACTATGAAATACGTATTACTGATATGAAACGTGTATTACTAATATCAGGTTTAAAACCTATTGAATGAACGAGGATCATTAAGGCTGCCTTTCACGTGTCTCCCTCAACACGAATTTATGCAGATAGTCTCATCTCGGATTGGAAAACCATCTGCAATCTGCCTTTCCAATGTGCTACAGAGTATTCCTATATACTCGTACTAACAAGCACACGAGTGCACATTCTCTCTCTCTCTCTCTCTCTCTCTCTCTCTCTCTCTCTCTCTCTCTCACCCCTCAAGGAAGGTTCCTTGATGTTGGTGAGGGGCTCTTGATTTAGGGAATTGGATCTGTGCTCCAGTTCCCCGAATTAAGCCTGAATGCCTTCCACATCCCCCCCAGGCGCTGTATAATCCTCCGGGTTTAGCGCTTCCCCTTGATTATAATAATAATAATAATCTCTCTCTCTCTCTCTCTCTCTCTCTCTCTCTCTCTCTCTCTCTCTCTCTCTCTCTCTCTCTCTCTCTCTTTCTCGGTTGATAAGATCATTGGTGGAGCAGTCATCGGCTCACGGGAGATGCGTCTCACTCCACTTGCCCTCTCACAAAGCCCTGTGTGATATCGCCCCAAGAATTTGCATAAATCAATCCTCGACGGAGATTGTGCCTCGCCTCTGAAGGTTCCTTGCCATCAAGAGCCCCAATGTTGAGGCCGTTATGGCATCCTTCTCCTCCACCTCTGCAGACCGTCTTCCTGATGGAGAGCGAGTTAAGAATGCGCTCTCTGAATTCTATCCTCAGGGACCCTTTGATATCCGTGAAGGAACGGTGAATCATTGAATAACTTGCTGTATATCGAAGTCTTTCCTCGGGAGCCAAAGTCGAGGACCATTTCTTCCGCGTAGTCTCCATCGTTTCCATCAGGCGGTGGAAGAATCTTCGGAAATGTCCTGAGTCAGATGGATTACCATCGTTCTTCTTTCGAGGATGGAGAGGGAGTGTTCCATGAAATCGGTGAAGTGATCTCGATCCAAGGAATTGGGGTGCCCTTATTTTTCATTGATCGCACCTGATTACGTTCCATTCTCCAGGCTCTGTATTAGCGACTCCGCATTAAGAACATCAGAATGAAGGAACACTACAGCAGATCTACTGGCCTAGACTAGGCAAGTTCTTTTCGAAACCTCCCACCCACTTACCCAAACTTTTCTCAAAGCTCCCCGATCATTTGCTTCAGTACCACAGGTAATTAAACCCAGTCTTTCTCATTCATGTATTTAAATTAGATAAGCTCAGACTGAGAAAAGACGTAGGTAAGTACTGGTTTTCAGAGTTGTCGATGCATGGAACGTAAGGACCTAAGAACATAAGAAAGGAGGAACACTGCAATAATCGTCAGCCTTTCTATAGGCATCAGCTGTGGATGATCAAGAGATGTACACGTGATGTACAGAATATCTTATGAGTGAAAAACATTGAAGGAAGGAAGACGGGATCATCCATCTAGTACACGATAATTCTTGACCCTTCTGTTGGAAACACTGGGACGAATGTTGATGTAGTTCTGGCGTGGTAAAGGACAGGATAGCTACTGGTGTGGGACAGGATGACTAGTGAGGGACAGGATGACTAGTGAGGGACAGGATGACTAGTGAGGGACAGGATGACTAGTGAGGGACAGGATGACTAGTAGTGTGGGACAGGAGAGACAAAATGTTGATACATAAGATAGGAAGGGTGTAATAGAGGAGACGGGAGGGGTGTAACAGACGTGAGGGAGGGGTGTAACAGACGTGAGGGAAGGGTGTAACAGACGTGAGGGAAGGGTGTAACAGACGTGAGGGAGGGGTGTAACAGACGTGAGGGAAGGGTGTAACAGACGTGAGGGAGGGGTGTAACAGACGTGAAGGAAGGGTGTAACAGACGTGAGGGAGGAGTGTAACAGACGTGAGGGAGGGGTGTAACAGACGTGAGGGAGGGGTGTAACAGACGTGAGGGAGGGGTGTAACAGACGTGAGGGAGGGGTGTAACAGACGTGAGGGAGGGGTGTAACAGACGTGAGGGAGGGGTGTAACAGACGTGAGGGAGGGGTGTAACAGACGTGAGGGAGGGGTGTAACAGACGTGAGGGAGGGGTGTAACAGACGTGAGGGAGGAGTGTAACAGACGTGAGAGAGGAGTGTAACAGACGTGAGGGAGGAGTGTAACAGACGTGAGGGAGGGGTGTAACAGACGTGAGGGAGGGGTGTAACAGACGTGAGGGAGGGGTGTAACAGACGTGAGGGAGGGGTGTAACAGACGTGAGGGAGGGGTGTAACAGACGTGAGGGAGGGGTGTAACAAGCTTGGGAGTAAATGACCATACAGGAAAGAAAATTGAATAGCCAGGAAATTAAGAAAAGGAAAGAGAGGGAGGAGGGAAAGTAAGGAAGAAGAGGAGCAAGAAGAGAGCGGATGATGAAGGAATTGAAGGACGGAGAGGGAAAAATAAGAGTAAACAGAGGCAAACATGTGACATCAAAATACGCATTGAAAGTATTAGTTATTAATATAGAATTTACAGTTCGTATTATTTTATGGCATTAATATTAAATAAATGATTGATTTTTTTTAAGTTATTTTGAGGAAAGTTAATACCTGGAGGAAAGAAAGTTGATACTTGGAGGAAGAAAAGTTGATACCTGGAGGAAAGTTGTTGTCTGGAGGAAAGAAAATTGATATCTGGAGGAAAGAAAGTTTGTCTGGAGGAAAGAAAGTTTGTCTGGAGGAAAGAAAGTTTGTCTGGAGGAAAGAAAGTTTGTCTGGAGGAAAGAAAATTGATACCTGAAGGAAATTGATACCTGGAGGAAAGAAAGTTGATACCTGAGGAATTAGACATATGCGCAACAACTGGGTATATTAAGTTATTTGTTGCGCACGTGTTCAGTTCTACGTAAGAAACATCCACAAAAATACAGACATTATGTGAAAATCGAAGCTAAACAAAAGAGAGAGAAATCTCCGCGAATAAAGAAAAATCTGAACAGTAGACATGAATTAAGGTTTTTCATAGTAGATATAGAAGGATTGTGTATCAGAATTGAAGATTAACGTTTAGTCAACGAGTTGCTTCATCAGTTCAGTACAGAGGTAATTTTAAAAATGTTGAAAGTGTAAACAGTTCAATATGGGGTATCAGTCCCTCTGCCTGGAAGACCGTGTTCATCACCCTAGTCTTGACTAATCTGCAAAGATAATGGTGTTACTATGATAATGGTATTACTATGATAATGGTGTTACTATGATAATGGTGTTACTATGATAATGATGTTACTATGATAATGGTGTTACTATGATAATGGTGTTACTATGATAATGGTATTACTATGATAATGGTATTACTATGATAATGGTATTACTATGATAATGGTATTACTATGATAATGGTGTTACTATGATAATGGTGTTACTATGATAATGGTATTACTATGATAATGGTATTACTATGATAATGGTGTTACTATGATAATGGTGTTACTATGATAATGGTATTACTATGATAATGGTATTACTATGATAATGGTATTACTATGATAATGGTGTTACTATGATAATGGTGTTACTATGATAATGGTGTTACTATGATAATGGTGTTACTATGATAATGATGTTACTATGATAATGGTGTTACTATGATAATGGTGTTACCATGATAATTGTGTTACTATGATAATTGTTACTATGATAATGGTGTTACTATGATAATGGTGTTACTATGATAATGGTGTTACTATGATAATGGTGTTACTATGATAATGGTGTTACTATGATAATGGTATACAATACCGACAGGTTGATAAGTAAGACACATGTGCAACAGTTAGGTATCTTTATTCCGAAACGTTTCATTTATATAGTAGGCGAAACGTCTCCAATACTGACGGACTAATTACATTGTCTTTGCATCTCTATCGCTTCTGACTGACGAAACGTTTGGGAATAAAGGTATCTAACTGTTGCACATGTGTCTTATTAGAGATAAAGGTGTTGAACCCCTTTAGCCCCTTAATAAAACAGGACCTACAGCTCCTGTTTAAGGATAATGAGCAATAGCTCTTGGCCCTCTTAAAGTGACTGGGATAATGAGAAATGGAGGCTTCATCTAATTGGCAATTACTGTCATAGATGATGGCTCAGAAATGTTGAAGTTGAGTTTGTTGTCATTTTGTTTTCGTTTTACATATTTCAAGTCGTGGAGATTGGGAGCTTCAACAGAGTGAGAAGCTGCCAGGTCAAGCAAACTTGGGAGGTGGAACTCTTCACAGCAGACTTTTGTCTGAGTTGCCATCGTCCTGATGGATCAGCCAGGAAATGAGTTGTCTGAGTGAGAGGAAGAGTGAAACTGAGAAGAGGAAAAAGAAAAACGAAAGAAGAAGAGGGACGAGAGAAGGAATGCATAGAAAAGGAAGACATCCGGAGACCAAATACAGTGTCCAGGGTATCTGATGACAACTAATTACATTCTAGCTGCAATTAATTCGTTCTAGAAGTTTGTAATTAAGAAAATGCGTCAAAAGGATCTTCCGCCCTCCTCTTCCTAAGGTCTTCATTACTTGCTTTGTAAAGTAGGGCGAGCAGTTACTGTCGTGCAGGAAAATGTGCCTGGATATTTAATGAGAAGTGGATGCCTAGCTGATACGTATACTTGGTGGTAAGAGAGACATGCAGGAAAATGCAATCTTTTATTGACAACGTTTCGCCCACACAGCTTTACCAAGCCCCAAACAGATCTACCTAGAGATGATAAGCCTCTACATAAGGAGCGCATCGAGGTGAAGAGTCAGGTGAGAGATGTATTGAAGCTATTCCTTCGATAGCTTGAACACAAGGTAGACATGTATATAGTTGAGAAATGTTTGATTTGAGAATAGCCTGCCTAGCACGGTCAAGTAGACCTGTTGCAGTATTCCTTCATACAATGACCTGATTAACAAATTTCCCGGCAAGAGGCTCAGCCGTTTTTGTAATTGTTTGACATGCAGATGATTGTAGGAGCCTGTGCCTTTGGGTGTTTTCCTCCTTGGCGACGAGTTGTGCGTCTTTGAAATTAAGTGGTTGTGGGAGTTAAGGTGTAAAACAGAGGTTCTTCATGTCCGTTTTGCTGGCCTATTAGTGTCAGAAATTCGTATATGGAAATCTCTGGCTATTTTCCCACGTATATTTTGTCACAATCGTTTCATGGGATCGTGTATATCCCTTCTTTGGACTGAACTTGGTGATATCCCTTGCTGATGATGTCCTCAGTTATAGTGAAGGTAATGATAACTACTTGGAATTCGGTGTTAGAGAGAATGTTGATGACGTGTTAGACAACAGAGTTCTTATTAAAGAGGAGTGTGTATCTCTGGCTGGTGTCTAGTCTAGGCGAGTTGAAGATGTGTGTACACGGTGTCCGCAGTTTCTGACGAAATAACGAAGATGGTGAAATTTATTCGAGGAAAGAACATTCTTGTAAAGACACACAATTCGGGTCACGGCATTTTATTATGAAGTCCTTCATCCACCGAGACTAGCACTAAACACAGACCTCCATTGTTATTCATATCATGACAAAACCAAGCGTGAAAACCTCACTGGATTGTTTCCACTCCCACGTCTCTCGAAGACAAAGTTTAAACTGACCTTTACTAACCACAACATGTCATCACCGACTGCAGAAAAAAAAAAAGTCGATAAGATACTAGGTAACTCTGGTTCTAACACACTCCCAACAAATACATTGAACCTCCCGCCAACAAAACCAGCAACAACCTTTCCAATATCTTAGCTAAAGCCAATATCAGTGTCAACAACATTTCATCTAAGACCATAAAAGACTTAGTCAATAAAAGGAAGCCAGTGAACACCATTGCCGGCGTCCAACCCGTACCATGTATTAAATAGAAAGTCTCTGAGTCTCTTCACATAAGATATTTTAAATGTAGCAAATTTTAATCCCAGATAGCTCAAATAAAGGCTGTTTCGTTGACAAGTGGTGTAAAAATATCGTAAAAAACCGTAAAAGGAAAGTGGATTCAACACTCGGAATATCAACATAATAACTGGTGAAAGACTTGGTTCTCGATCTGCAAATTCTTGTATAACAGATCGATGATTTTACTGGGTCTGAGTTGCTTAGATTTTTCAAACAAAAAAAAAAATTACCTAGAATTTAAAAGTTTTAACAGAGTTTCTCATGAAAGATTAACTTGGAAACTCTAAAATATAGGAAGAATAACGATAAAATATTACAATGTAGGAGAGAATTTTTGTTTGAGAGCAAATTGCAGACAAAAATGGCTGCGTGGAGAGATGTCACAAGGGGGGTGCCACAAGGATCTGTATTTGCCCCCCCCTTTTTTTTTTTAATTAAACGACTTCCGAAAAAAAACTATATTGGAAATTTATAGAATTAAATGAACAAATTAATAAAAACAGGAACCACGACCATAGCTCTGTTCATGTGGCCACTCATATTTAATTGCGCGCGCGCGCACACACACACACACACACACACACACACACACACACACACACACACACACACACACACACACACACACACACACACAGCTAGTCGCTACTAGGTCCACTCTCTCCCTGCTCCAAGGGCCTTATCGTACCTCTTCTTAAATCAATGTATGGATCCTGCCTCCACTACTTTGTGTGCATGTGTGTACTCACCTATAAATAGTACACACACACACGTAAACTCTCTATAACTAATCATCATCATTATATTCTCCTAGCGTATAATTTTTTGTATACCTTTGCACTTGTAAACGAAAACAAAAACGAATTTTAGTGATCTGACATTAATGTTAGAACGAAGGTTGTTATTGTCTTGATCTGACTAGGAGCCGTCGCAATCCACTTCAATCCCTCCATTAGGATCCAGAGTTCGCTTTTGATCCCAGTATTATGATTCAACACTGCTCCATTTGTGCTCTAATATTGGCAGGATTTTTGCAAATAGTTTTCCCCACCAGCGCTTGGACCGTGATTTGGTATTTTGCGATGTGTTTTCCATTAGAACAAAGCTCTTCCATTATTCATGAAATTCCCCGTTGCTTGGCTAAATTTAAATAATAACTGTGAAAAATGGTGGAAAATGGAGAATAAATTGAGATAAAATGTTAAAATGTTATTTGTTCTGCTCGATTTTTTATATATTTAATGCAATGATTGATTAAATTAATCCAGCAAAATAGGACGTTACATATATATATATATATATATATATATATATATATATATATATATATATATATATATATATATATATATATATATATACATATACCAGATAACACCAGATAACACCATAGTATATTTAACAACGGTAGATAACATAGCACCAGTTGATAGCATAACACCAGCAGACGCACACCTATTTGGTGTACCAAACAGGATGAGGTTCGAGGGCTCAAACCCGTGTTGTTTTGGCCCGCCTCATGGTGAGCGAAAATCGCAGGAGGCTCTAGTCGCAGTGTTGTTGTTGGTTAAATATCACTCGTTCGTGGCTACAATACGATATATACTGCTTGTGGAGGCTAGTACACCAAACGGGGAGTAGAATGAAATTAGCTCTGAGGCAGCCCCACCATCGTATGTCCTCGGATCATGGTCCAACACCTAGCTCTGCTGGGTGCATGATCTTTGTAGGATTGGTTGGTCCTGTGGGTTAGAGCGTCGTGTGATTTTCACTCGCCATGAGGTGGGCTAAAACAACATGGGTTCGAGCCCTCGGCTAGTCGCAGTGTTGTTATTGATTGAATACCACTCGTTCGTGGCTACAGCAATATATATATATATATATATATATATATATATATATATATATATATATATATATATATATATATGCAATAAGATCACAGTAAACAGGTGATTTCAGAATATGCAAAACAACCACCGGGAAAGAATAGAGAAATTCCAAGCGCTTTCGTGACTACTCACATCAAGGAACAATCATTGTTCCTTGATAATGTGAATAGTCATGAACGCGCTTGGAAGTTCTCTGTTCTTTCACAGTGGTTGTTTTGCATATTCTGAAATCGCCTGTTTACTGTGATCTTATTGCATATCTATCTATATATATATATATATATATATATATATATATATATTAACACTGGCCGATTCCCACCAAGGCAGGGTGGCCCAAAAAAGAAAAACTTTCACCATCATTCACTCCATCACTGTCTTGCCAGAAGGGTGCTTTACACTACAGTTTTTAAACTGCAACATTAACACCCCTCCTTCAGAGTGCAGGCACTGTACTTCCCATCTCCAGGACTCAAGTCCGGCCTGCTGGTTTCCCTGAATCCCTTCATAAATGTTACACTCCAACAGTACGTCAAGTATTAAAAACCATTTGTCTCCATTCACTCCTATCAAACACGCTCATGCATGCCCGCTGGAAGTCCAAGCCCCTCGCACACAAAACCTCCTTTACCCCCTCCCTCCAACCTTTCCTAGGCCGACCCCTACCCCGCCTTCCTTCCACTACAGACTGATACACTCTTGAAGTCATTCTGTTTCGCTCCATTCTCTCTACATGTCCGAAACACCTCAACAACCCTTCCTCAGCCCTCTAGACAACAGTTTTGGCAATCCCGCACCTCCTCCTAACTTCCAAACTACGAATTCTCTGTATTATATTCACACCAGACATTGTCCTCAGACATGACATCTCCACTGCCTCTAGCCTTCTCCTCGCTGCAACATTCATCACCCATGCTTCACACCCATATAAGAGCGTTGGTAAAACTATACTCTCATACATTCCCTTCTTTGCCTCCAAGGACAAAGTTCTTTGTCTCCACAGACTCCTAAGTGCACCACTCACCCTTTTCCCCTCATCAATTCTATGATTTACCTCATCTTTCATAGACCCATCCGCTGACACGTCCACTCCCAAATATCTGAATACATTCACCTCCTCCATACTCTCTCCCTCCAATCGGCTACATAAGGCGTCATGAAGATTACATATCACCTATTCACGGAAGTTAAAAAAAAATTTAATATATATATATATATATATAATTAAACTTTTGTTTAACTTCCGTGAATAGCTGATATGTAACCTTCATGACGCCTTATGTAGCCGATAAGCTTTAAACCTCATTAACCAAGAACCTCTTGCTAACATAAGGATATATACACTACATAACTGGGATCAAGACCGGGACCAAAAATTTTGACCAATTATTGATTAACGTTATCTTAGCCGGGAGAATCGGAGGCATAAATTAATTTTTCCTGTATTTTTGGAAGACCATTCGTGACCCCTTGTTTACACGAGAGAACAATGTGGAAAACATATCCTCACGAATAATTTATCAGTCTTTGGTTAGTTTCATTATTTTTTTCATTTAATTTTAAGTATTAAAGCAAATAATCCTGTTTAATTAGTTCAGATTATGAACACTAGTTCATAACACGCATCTTTTATTTTACATAATTGTTCATGACAAGTTATGGTAACACTGTCATCAGATTATTATATTGTAATATCAAGAGAACAAAGAACTTTTTTTATGCAATTGTTCTTGTTTCATCTGACCGTTGAATGTCTGTTGTCAGGTGCTGTTATGATCATACTGTTCTCAACAGTCAAATAATTCGTTCAAATTCCTCCTCTGACCCATTATTTTGACTGTTCTTATACCTGATAGAAACTATTACATATTAATTAAATTATTTTTGGGGGGAACATCAAAGTTTTTATTTTGCAATATACGATGTTTTTGATGATGAAATTATTCATTGAATGAAAAATACATGTACAGAAACTTAGTTTTGTTAGGGTTGACTTGTGCTTTAAAAGCTAGAA
Organism: Cherax quadricarinatus; assembly: GCF_038502225.1. NCBI lineage: Eukaryota > Metazoa > Arthropoda > Malacostraca > Decapoda > Parastacidae > Cherax > Cherax quadricarinatus. Next base: position 14,249,128 of record NC_091355.1, on the reverse strand, counting down.
TTGATCTTGATAAGCTAGTAATTTTCTCATCTTACGGGTTTAGCGTTCCCCATGATATTAATAATAGTAATTTTCTGAAAGATGCAAAACTATATTTACGGGAAACCTTGTAGAAAGAAAAGCCTCAACAAGGCTTCATGTTTTGTAAGTTCAGTGGTTCTCAGAACTTTATAGAGGGAATCGGAGGCTTCATCGTACAGCATGTGTATATGAAGTCGATGGTGTGGTGGTATAGGGCACCACAGCTGTGTACATGGTGTGGTGGTATAGGGCACCACAGCTGTGTACATGGTGTGGTGGTATAGGGCACCACAGCTGTGTACATGGTGTGGTGGTATAGGGCACCACAGCTGTGTACATGGTGTGGTGGTATAGGGCACCACAGCTGTGTACATGGTGTGGTGGTATAGGGCACCACAGCTGTGTACATGGTGTGGTGGTATAGGGCACCACAGCTGTGTACATGGTGTGGTGGTATAGGGCACCACAGCTGTCTACTTGGTGTGGTGGTATAGGGCACCACAGCTGTGTACATGGTGTGGTGGTATAGGGCACCACAGCTGTGTACATAGTGTGGTGGTATAGGGCACCACAGCTGTCTACTTGGTGTGGTGGTATAGGGCACCACAGCTGTGTACATGGTGTGATGGTACAGGGCACCACAGTTATGTAAATGGTGGTGGTACAGGGCACCACAGCTGTGTACATGGTGTCGTGGTACAGGGCACCACAGCTGTGTACATGGTGTCGTGGTACAGGGCACCACAGTTGTGTAGTGTGGTTGTACAGGGCACCACAGTTGTGTAGTGTGGTTGTACAGGGCACCACAGTTGTGTAGTGTGATTGTACAGGGCACCACAGTTGTGTAGTGATGTTGTACAGGGCACCACAGTTGTGTAGTGTGGTTGTACAGGGCACCACAGTTGTGTAGTGTGGTTGTACAGGGCACCACAGTTGTGTAGTGTGGTTGTACAGAGCACCACAGTTGTGTAGTGTGGTTGTACAGGGCACCACAGTTGTGTAGTGTGGTTGTACAGGGCACCACAGTTGTGTAGTGTGGTTGTACAGGGCACCACAGTTGTGTAGTGTGGTTGTACAGGGCACCACAGTTGTGTAGTGTGGTTGTACAGGGCACCACAGTTGTGTAGTGTGGTTGTACAGGGCACCACAGTTGTGTAGTGTGGTTGTACAGGGCACCACAGTTGTGTAGTGTGGTTGTACAGGACACCACAGTTGTGTAGTGTGGTTGTACAGGGCACCACAGTTGTGTAGTGTGGTTGTACAGGGCACCACAGTTGTGTAGTGTGGTTGTACAGGGCACCACAGTTGTGTAGTGTGGTTGTACAGGGCACCACAGTTGTGTAGTGTGGTTGTACAGGGCACCACAGTTGTGTAGTGTGGTTGTACAGTGCACCACAGTTGTGTAGTGTGGTTGTACAGGGCACCACAGTTGTGTAGTGTGGTTGTACAGGGCACCACAGTTGTGTAGTGTGGTTGTACAGGGCACCACAGTTGTGTAGTGTGGTTGTACAGGGCACCACAGCTGACAGACTCTGTATTATTGTATGGGTTGGAATTCAGCTTAGTACCAGGTATAAATGTTCGTAAAATAACTATAATAACTTTTCACAGATTTCTCAACACTCCAGTAACATCGTCAAAAACTTGTTGATAAAGATTTACCCTGATTTTTAAGTACGTTTACTTCCTCCATACTTCTCACTAGTCTTGCTTTCAATATTGCTTCCACAGTTGCTGTAAGTATTCTGTTTACAGTTCTCGCTTCTCCATTCACGCTCAACATTTTTCTGTTAAACGCCTTACCATACAATACCCGGCGGGTGTTCTGGGGGTCAACGCCCCCGCGGTCCAGTCCATGACCAGGTCTAGCCGTGAAACAGGGCCTGATCAGCTAGGTTGTTACTGCTGGCCGCACGAGAACCGACGTACGAACCACAGCCCGGCTGGTCAGGTTCTGACTTTAGGTGACTGTTCAGCTTCCTCTCAAGACAGCCAGGGGTCTATTGGTGATATCCCTTATGTTCGCTGGGAGGCAGTTGAACAGTCTTGGGTCCTTGACACTTATTGTGTTCTCGCTTAGTGTACTCATGGCGTCTCTGCTTTTCATTGGGGGACATTTTGCACCTCCTGCCGAATCTTTTGCTTTCGTAGGGAGTGATTTCCATGTACAGATTCGGGACTAGTCCCTATAGGATTTTCCAGGCGTATATTATGACGTATCTTTCTCAGAGATCCGAGCAACTCTACATCATTATGAAAAGAAATAACGAGAAACAAAAGGGAAACTTAATTTATATATCGCTGGGTGCCCCGAAAAGCGGTGGAAGGACAGGCATGACACTAGCAATGAACCATTACTGAAAAAAACAATACAATATAATTGAGAAATATATTTCCATCTTCAAGACTGAAGTGCATACCAAGCTTTCCACGACGTGAAAGCGTCAGTAAACTTGGGTCTCACCTGAAACACCTAAAGTTTGCAGACTTTCTAAACTTTCACCCCTTCGGCAACTTTGTTCTCCACCTCACACAGCTACCGCTCCTCTCGCCTCATTTCACCATATTCATGACTTATCAACAAGTGCGCTGTCTACTGGTCACCAGTGTTCTCCTGGGTTACATGGAATACTTGTAATACCTTATATTGCCAAACCTCTGAAATGCGTTCGTGCTCACTCTCGGGAACTCCCCCTCTCCCCCTCTCTGTCTCTCTCTTTCTCTCTCTCCATTTTGTATCCCCCCACCCCCCTTATCACGGTGATAAAGATAATCTGGGATTTAGAAAGTAAATACGACTACATTTTCATCCTTAGTTTTGAGAGAAGTCTCATTACCCAGCGTGAGCCTTCGTTGATAAATGATTCACCACATTTGTTATTCAGTCGTTATAAACTCAACACTCGACAGTGCTGAAGAGGAAAGAATCTTTTTTAACTGAATGTCGAATTAACTTTCATTTGTATTATTTTAACTGTAGTAAATTTTACGTCATCGGATATTCCTACAGATTAGTTATAAGAAAGTTGAGTGGTGCAATCTCTGGGATAAAATGATATCTCCACATACTCTTAATATCGGATATTATGTTATCCCTTCTTTAATTATTGTAATACATGTCTGTCGTTTTGAATTTCGGAATTTACCTATCATCTACTTATTACGTGTTGGTGGACGTCCCAGTACGGTCATTCACATTTTTCCTTGTGTACAACCTTGATCTCGTACTATCTTTGTGGGAGGAGTTCTGCTTGCTGATCTTGGATATTCTGGGAATGTTGTCTGGATGCTCCTCTAGAGACTAGTCGTTCTGCTTCTTATATTATGAGTGAGCTGGAGGGTAACTGACCTCAAGTCCGCCGCAGATACAGGACTAGTTTAAGGCATATCTCAAAAGTATTTGGTGAAAAACAAGCGTCATTTCAGCCATTTATCCCCCTTTTTTGGAAAAAATGATGTACATTGCACACACCTTCTTTCACAACATTGTTGTTGTGAGAGGTGTGTGATACCGTCAGTATATTTTGGATACCGTCAGTATATTTTCTGTACACGTTACCTGTGTTTTTGCTCCCTAACCTTTGTGTTGCAGAAGCTTCAGTCTTCTGTGCTTGACCCTCCTACACCCCCACCCAACCCACGTAAACATTAGCGTTCCTTGGTGCTGGGATTTTCTAGTGTTTTTAAAGGCTCCAAGTAGACTTCCTTACTTTTGTGAAGTCTTACCTTCATCCTTGACCTTCATCCTTGTATTTTAATCTTTCGCTTCCTCCCAATCCTCAGTTTACGGCTTGGTTACCCATGGATAGAGAAAGCAGGATGGGAACGGGATCTAATTACTTCACTGGCTACACACGGCTGTGTACAATCTTGGAAGTTTTAAGTACAGACTTCGTACTTCCTTTAAGTGGTACTAACGACGATCTCTTCACTTACCTCATTATTACATTCCTGAGGTGCTTGAACGACCTTGATTTACTTAACGGGTAACCTTCACACAACTTATCTATGGCCGGCCTGACAAAATGCGGTACTTTTAATCTAGATTTTACTCCTATTTCAAACTGCCTTTATAGCACCAACATCCATCATCGTGTGGAGAACTCCAGTTGTCCTCTCCTGGATATGTTATGTCTCCAGATAATCTTTACTGAGGTGTTTCATCCCCGAGAAAATTAATTTTCATGTTATTTTTATTTAGCTTTGCTTAGCCCGTTTATTTTTGAGTTTTCATGTTAGATTTATTGAATAAAGACCTTGTTAAAATTAAAGCCCCTTTTTCTATTTATTTTTAATTTGTTGGATATGAGTTTTTTCCCTATTTTTCCCCATAGGAAAGCCCAATAGTAAGCAAGGTTAATTTTCATGCAAATATCTCCAGTACATCCCCAAAAAAACTCACATGACGGCAGATATGCTTGACCAGGATATAAAATGTCACTGATGATGGCACTCACAAAACAAGTGAAATATCCTGCGTTACCAGTAAGGAAGAAATGATTGAGATTCCAAGTAAGATGGAAACACTTACGACTTCTGTTAGTACTGAAATGCATTGCTTATAAGAAAGAAAAAATCATACTAATAATTAAAATATTAATATATTTTTAATTAAAAAATAGAATGCTATTACTGCTGCAACTACCACCACCATTATCACTATTATTATTACTAGTACTACTACTACTACTAATAATAATAATTATAATTTAAAGGCTACATTATTTTCTAGTGTTTTGACCAAACGTTCCAGACCACAAGTTATATACGTGTTTTTTTTTCAGAATAACGATGAGTTTAAATCTTTTAAATCGCCTTTTAATATGTTTTTATCCAGAGCATAATATGACTGAATATTAATTTTTTGTCTATTTCTCTACACATCAAAATTTTATATGCGTAGAATTTAACTAAATCTGTTATTCAGAATTTTCTGCAAATTTAACATTAAAAAAATATCGGTTTGATGCCTGAGGTCCCCTTAATGAGCTAGTAACTACCATCAATAATTAAAAAAAATATGAATACTAATCATATATTTCCAAATTTGAATAATCCTGGATTTTTTTTTTCTGGAGACTTATAACTCGACTTAGAGCAGGATTTAAGATTTTGTAGGTCTCTGGGCTACAGGTACTATGAGGCCCCTGGGCTACAGCAGCTGTGAGGTCCCTGGGTTACAGGTACTGTGAGGCCCCTGGGTTACAGGTACTGTGAGGCCCCTGGGTTACAGGTACTGTGAGGCCCCTGGGCTACAGGTACTGTTAGGCCCCTGGGCTACAGGTATTGAGGCCCCTGGGCTACAGGTACTGTGAGGGTCCTTGGGCTACAGGTACTGAGGGTCCTTGGGCTACAGGTACTGTGAGGGCCCCTGGGCTACAGGTACTGAGGGCCCATGGGCTACAGGTACTGTGAGGTCCCTGGGCTACAGGTGCTGTGAGGCCCCTGGGCTACAGGTGCTGTGAGGCCCCTGGGCTACAGGTGCTGTGAGGCCCCTGGGCTACAGGTGCTGTGAGGCCCCCTGGGCTACAGGTGCTGTGAGGCCCCCTGGGCTACAGGTGCTGTGAGGCCCCTGGGCTACAAGTGCTGTGAGGCCCCTGGGCTACAGGTGCTGTGAGGACCCCTGGGCTACAGGTGCTGTGAGGCCCCTGGGCTACAGGTGCTGTGAGGCCCCTGGGCTACAGGTACTGTGAGGCCCCCTGGGTTACAGGTACTGTGAGTCCCCTGGGCTATAGGTACTGTGAGGCCCCTGGGCTACAGGTACTGTGAGGCCCCTATAAAGCCCTTGTTTTAATCCAGGCCTGGTCACAGTGCGACGAGGTTTTTCCGTATCTTGTGTTATATGCTAGAGCGGTCATCAGGTGGTTCCTGGTAGACTGCTTATTACTGTAGTTTTATAAATGTTATGACAGCTAACACCTAGGTAATGGTGTGTGTTCTGTCCCCAAAACTGGTAATATCACTTACCCAAGATCAAGATCAAGAGAGTTTAGGTAAAACCCCGATGGGGTTTTACCTAACACAGATAAACTCACATATACACTATATTATCATTAACACTATAGACATAACGTAAAACCTGCCTACACCACTTTTCACCTCTTGCCAAAAACTCACTAGTACAATGCTACTAGTTACTTAAAGTCAGGCCATATGAAAACAGCGAGTTTTCATGACCCCACCCTTCTGCCGGCCTTTAGCCTGCAGGCAAAAAAACACTATTATTTCTGTACACTACAAATCTTAAACAGCCCCTCATAAATACCAGGGCCATACCCGTACCATAAGAGTACAAACAAACTCACCAAAAACAACCTATGCCCTAAACCTTGCACAAAACACTACTTAAACAGACTCAATGACTCCTCCTCCCAGCAACTGCTCGCTCCTTACTCTCTTACACACCTCTTTCAGTCGCCTGTACCTAAAACTGGCCGTGTCTAAAACACGTCCGTTTGTTGTTCAATCCAGGTCCACTGACACTATTTTTAAGGATTTTTTTCACTCGCACTATACATTAAACATTACTACACTTTTTATATTTTACAACAGTACCTTGCATAATACCATCATCATCTGCCTACCTCACCAGCATCATCATCTACCTACCTCACCAGCATCATCTACCTCACCAGCATCATCTACCTCACTAGCATCATCTACCTAGTTCACCAATCATCTTTATCCCCCTACCTCACCATCATCATCATTCCCCTACATCGCCATCATCATTCCCCTACATAGCCATCATCATCCCCCTACTTCGCCAACATCAGCCCCCTATCTCACCATCATCTTTCCCCTACATCACCATCATCATTCCCCTACATCACCATCATCAATCCCCTACACCATCACCATTCCCCTATCTCACAAGCATCATCATCCCCTACATTACCATCATTATCCCCCCTACCTCACCATCATCATCATTCCTCTACATCATCATCCCCCTACCTTACCAGCATCATCCCCCTACTTTACCAACATCATCACCACCCTGCTTCACCATCAACATCATCCCCCTACCTCACCAGCAAAGTAACAGACATTAGAGTGCCTGGACACGCACACTGGGTCACGTGACCTACAAAGTGCCTGCAGGGAACCTCGTGATCTGGGTGCCACTGATTTTCTTTTGTTTTTACGTTGAAATTTTTTTTTCAAAGCCTCACTACATATTCCTCTATACTTCTTTTTTTAATTTTGAAGGTTGTTCGTGGAGTGGTTTATAGAAATACTTTTTTTACGAATGAAAGATCAGTTTCTAAAATTATGAATAGAATCAGACCTACTTGCTGTCAGCTACCCACATTTAAAATTGCCAGCCACTACCAAAATTCAATAGCATGTCGTCCAAATGAGAATATATATATATATATATATATATATATATATATATATATATATATATATATATATATATATATATATATATATATATTATGTACATATATATATATATATAATGTATGTCGTGCCGAATAGGTAAAACTTGCGATTTTGGCTTAAATGGCAACGCTGTTTTTCCTGAATGAGGTAAGAGAAAATTTGTGTATACATAATTTCTTAATCATTCTGAACCTTACGAAAAAATATATTTCATTGTGTTTGTTTATTATTAAATTAATGTAAACTTATCTAAAATAGATTTAGTTGGATTAGGCTAAATTAAACTGCGCTTGTTATAATAAGGTTAGACATGTTTTCTAAGGTTCTTTTGGTACAAAATTATTAATTTTTACATGAGCATAAATGAAAAAAAAGTATCTTTAAACGTATAACAGAAAATTTTAGAAAAGACTTAATTTTAAACGAGTTCTTGCTAGTTGACCATATTTACCTAATCGGCACGACATTTTATATATATACATATATATATATATATATATATATATATATATATATATATGTATATATATATATATATATATATATATATATATATATATATATATATATATATATATATATATATATATATATATATATATATATTTCAAAGAGCCAGCCGTATCCCATCGAGGCAGAGTGACCTAAAAAGAGAAACGAAAGTTTTTATTTGTAAATTTAGTAAATTATACAGGAGAAGGGGTTACTAGCCGCTTACTCCCAGCATTTTAATAGCCCTTTATGACACGCATGGCTTACGGAGGAAGAATTCTGTTCCAATTCCCTATGGAGATAGGGAATAAACAAGAACAAAAACTATTAAGAAAACAGAAAAAAATCTTGATAGGTGTGTAAATATACGTGTGTGTACATGAATGTGTAGTGTGGCCGAAGTGTAAGTAGAAGTAGCAAGATATATCTGTTATCCCGTGTGTTTATAATACAGGGAAAGGACACCAGCAGTCCTACCATCATGTAAAGTAATTACAGGTTTCCGTTTCACAGTCACTTGGCAGGACGGTAGTACCTCCCTGGGAAGTTGCTGTCTATGAACCTGCTACCTAGTATATATATATATATATATATATATATATATATATATATATATATATATATATATATATATATATATATATATATTATATATATATATGTGTGTGTGTATGTGTATGTATATAATATGTAATGGTTCAAATTAGTCAATTAGGCCGAACTCCCCTAAAAATGTAATTTTTTTTCCAAATATTCTTTTATAGATTACCTGACATTTTTTTTTTCAGTGGAAATACAAAAAGTTATGTTGGTATCAAACATAACTTTGCCAATTTTACTGAATAAATAATGATTTTCATTTTTTAATTCAATAACTAAAGAATGCTTCCTCTGACTGACTCTAGAATATTCTCTACGATAATTTTGTCCGAATAGGTGAAAATCTGAAATTTTACTGAAATAGTTAAAAAAACATGGAATTGTTGGATTCAAATAAATTACTGGAGAATGCCTCCTCTGGTCGAATTGAAACTTTTACCATTGGTGGGCTTTATTAAAACTGTTACTCACTCTGAGACGTGAAAGTTCAAATTTGGTAATTTTATTAAGAAATTTGTTTCCTCAAATAACTAGAGAATGCCTCTTCAGATCGGCTTTAAACCCTAAATAATGATGTATCTTAACAGGAAGTATATATGTGTTAATTTTAGCAGTGTGGTTGCCAATTTGCCTATTTTTCTCCAATTTTACCAAATTTTATTTTTTACAATCATCAAATATTTTTTCTTACAGAATTGAAGAGAATTTCAACTAGAATGTAAATGAGAAGAGTAAACTTAAATAAAAATCTTCTGGTTTATGGTATTTTCAAATTTAACGAGGAGAGACGTTCCCATTTCTCGGAACAATCTCTGAAGCATTTTCGTTTTCCTTCTCAAAAATTTCGTTTATTGCTTGAGGATGCTTTATTTGATCAATTTCAATATTAATGGGAATAATTTCATGCCATGATGCCCTATGCTCAGTGCTATATAGGTCATTCGCAAGGCACAATACCGTGACTGGAACAATATACAGATAACCCTCACATACGAGAGAGAAGGTTATGACGATTTTTCGGTCCGATATGGACCATATGGACCATATGACAGTGTGACTTGGTAAATGGTCCGAGTCGGACCGAAACGTTGTCGTAAGCTGCTCTCTTTTATGTACATGTTAATTGTGTAGTGCCATTCCCAAACGTTTCCTGTAATAAATGTCCTGTGCTGCCAGCAGTAACAGCCTGGGTGATCAGACTCTGATCCACCATGAGGCCTGGTCTCAGACCGAGCCGGTGGGGGCGTTGACCCCCGAAACCCTCTCCAGGTAAACTCCTGATACTGTACATAAGTGCCTTTTTCCACTTCCTCTCTGCGTTCCTTCCACTTCTCTGTATCCCTTCCCATTTTATCATATTCACGTTACTCCCTCACACTTCATTTCCAGTCCATTCTTCTCCTCACTCCACTTCTTCCCTCTCCTTCCTCTGTCCATCACTTTCAAATCACTCTTATCCTTCCCACTACATCTACTTCTCGTCATTACACCTTCCCTCTCCATCCTCTCTCTCTCTCTCTCTCTCTCTCTCTCTCTCTCTCTCTCTCTCTCTCTCTCATCCTTGAAACATTCTTCCATAACAATTTGTCCTCTTCCCTTCTCTACTTCCTACACTTCTTCCTCTAGTCTGCTCTATCCCTTCCTACCTCGTTCTCTGATCTACTTTTCTATTTACCACTCATCCTTTTCACTCTTTCCCACTCCCTTCTATTCCCCATCACTCCCTTCCCACTCCGCCCACCCTAAATCATCCAGCAGGCCGGAATGGCATCTTGCAATCTGTAAATTCCTAGCATTTCACTTGGACATTTCTCCTGGCATTTCACTTGGATATTTCATACCCACCGGAGCTGCATTTCTCTTCACTCTCTTCACCCTTCAACGTGTTGTGCTCTACATCGATCTATTTACACTATCTACCTAAACTGTTGGATTACTAAACCCGGATTTTTGATCGTTTTTTATTCAATTACATTGGCTTAACAATTTGCAAAGAGGCGAAATTACTTACAAACATTGTCTCTCAGTCCAGAACATGATTCGAATCCTGCTGTGGATTGACGTTCAAGTAACTTGATCACTTAACGTATCTTCATTTTTTTTTATTCTGTAAATAGCGGCACTAAATTTTTTTGGCAATACTGAGATAAAATTAAACATCTCAAATAAAACATTGGAATGTTAAATAATGGGACGCAAATAAAATCTTTAGCAGCGATTTTAAAGAAAATTTAACTTGGGGGAGATTACAATGGTTAAAGATTTTTTTTTAGCTATTGGAAGAGTATAAATTTTTGTGTGGTCGCGTGTTACGGGACAGTAAAGCACATCCAAGTTTCCTTTGAGGAGAGGGACGGACATTATAGGAATGTGCGCCGTAGCTGTGTGACCTAACACACCACAGCCTGGTGTTGTGATGGTGGTAGTGGTGGTGCTAGTGGTAATGGTCCTTGTGGTGTTGGTGATAGTGCTAGTGGTGATGATAGTGGTGCTGGTGGTGCTTGTGCTTGTGGTGGTACTATGATGGTGCTAGTAGTGTCGCTAGTCGTGGTGATGGTGCTGCTGGTGCTTGTGGTGCTGATGGTGCTTGTGGTGCTGGTGCTTGTGGTGCTGATGGTCCTGGTGCTTGGGGGCGGAGCTGTAATGGTGCTAGTAGAGGTGATTGTGGTGGTTAGTGCTGATGCTTGTGATGGTGCTATTAGTGATGATGTTAATCGTGGTGAGTGTTAATGGTTATGGTGATATTAGTTTCACGAACAACAGTGTCTACGCTGTAAGTCTGCAGTTGTGACTGTGTTACAAACAACGGCTGGTACTAGGGTCACAAAAATTACTCAGAGGAAATAATGAGACCCCGGAATAAATATGTCAAAAGGGAAGTTATGTATAAATGTACTGTATATAACACATATTTAGAGAAGTATAGAAGAGGACTCGAACCGTGGTTCATGTGAGTAGCAGGCCCTGCGCTACAACCATTCACCCATGAAGGTTCTGATAGGATGATTTTATAACCAGCTTTTCTGTGACATGGTTGTTTCAGGGGAACTAGAAGTAGCCCTACTGTTTTATCCCGTAGCCTTTGAACCCTAAGGAGTTTGTGTTAAAGGCTTTGATAACAGCTAGGAAGACTTATAGAACTAAACCTAGGATAGCACCTCGGATTACGAATGTGTTAGTTCTCCTTTGCAACGAGAATTGGTACATATCTCAAAACTCCTCAAAGACTCTAACCGTGAACTCTACTTCCCGCATGAATCACGGACGAGTTCCCGTCCTTCCCTCTGTTCATTAGAACTTAAAACCCTAATTTTTAAAGGGGTGGGCCGGTAAGCCAGCAGAAGGCCTCGGTCAGATGACCAAAAGCCCCAGCGGCAGGTCATCATATGACTAAGACCAGCGTCAGGAAACACTTGTCCTGTTTCCTGACAAACCTTACCTAGCCTAACTTCTGCTCATTGACAGTTGACTTGGGTTTAAAGAATATTTATATTACGCAAGACAAGCCACGGGGGATAGGAATCTTCAGCTCAAGATCTTTCAAGTCTCCGTGCTTCATCAGGAACTATGCAATGTTGCAAAAGTAGCAATAGGTGGAATAAGAGGAAGCTTTCTCAGAGTCAGGTAGCGTGGTGACACCAACAAGTTCCTCTCGGATATTGCACCACCACGCTACCTTACTCTGAGAAAATTTCCTCTTCTTCCACCTGTTGCTATTGTTGCAACATTGCATAGCTCCCTATGTACGGAGACATGTGAAAGATCTTAAGGGGAAGATTTCCATTCCCTATGGCTTGTCTTGCATTAAGATCACCTGACTGCGATTGTATTGTGTGTGTGTGTGTACTCGCCTATTTGTACTCACCTATTTGTGGTTGCAGGGGTCGATTCATAGCTCCTGGCCCCGCCTCTTCTATGATTCTTACTGGGTCCTCTCTCCCCCTGTTCAATAAGCTTTAGCAAACCTCGTCTTAAAACTGTGTATGGTTCCTGCCTCCACTACGTCACTTTCTAGGCTATTATACTGCCTGACAACTCTGATGAAATATTTCCTAGCATCCCTTTGACTCGTCTGAGTCTTCAACTTCTAATTGACCCCTTGTTTCTGTGTCCCATCTCTGGAACATCCTGTCTTTGTCTGTAGTGTAATGCCTCGTGTCTATCTCCTTTTTTTAAAAATTGAGACTACATTTGCCTACTTCCATACCTCAGATAATGGATGTGTTGAAGATCTTTGTTAGCGGCACACACAGCATCTCTGCTCCATCTCTAAGGACCCACAGAGAGACATTGTCTGGTCCCACTGTGTGTGTGTGTGTATGTATATATATATATATATATATATATATATATATATATATATATATATATATATATATATATATATATATATATATATATATATGTGTGTGTGTGTGTATATCGTGTGGGTTCTTAGGGAGATTCTGGGAGGAGTAATACACTCGTTGGATGTCTGGGTAGCGTATAATATAGCGAGAAGAGATGAGACCAGATGCCAGCCCTTGTCCAATCTGTAGGTCTATGGGAACTGAGGGCAGACACCTGCGTTTCAAATGAGTAGGACTCGTGACATCATAGCTAGCCAGGGAGCATCTCTATAGTAACGATTTAACAGTATACTACACAGTACACAGTAATACTGAAAGCTCGGCCACATTAACGTATGGTGTCCCGACATACACAGTGGACTGAAGGCATTACGGCTCTGGGCTGATTACTTCTCGCCATATTGTACACTACTTCTCCCAGAATCTCCCTAAGAACCCACACGACAATATATATATATATATATATATATATATATATATATATATATATATATATATATATATATATATATATATTGTGTGTTCAGGGGGGTTCAAAAAATGCCAGGATAATGATTATTAGCGAGAACAAAGACGTTACAAAGAGATATGAGCCAAATGCCGGCAAGAATGAATTGGGCTGGCTGAAATAATTACCACAAACGAGGTAATCGAGTCAGCCTGCCAACTCATTCCTGGCAAGGCAGAACCTCCACAACACAGCTACTGGTCAGCAAGCGATCCCAGGCGGCATCCTGCCTCCAGATGGCCCTGGATACCTATGCTTAGAGGTAGCATATAAGATTACAGTGTTTGTGCTTGGATTTGAGAATGAGGAATAAATAGATAGCATTTCCGTAAGCAACATCGGGTAATAGTATGGCGTTAGTTATGGTGATAGTGCTGATGCTATTGAGGGAGCAATTGGAACTGCAGTACTGCTACAGTGTGACTACAGAAGGGGAACAATGCAAGTAAAGTAGGAATATAAGGATAAACAGTGGGGCTACAGTGATACAATGGGGCTACAGTGAGGGGTTAGTTGTGCTACAGTGAGAATACACTAACGCTACAGTGGGCTTACAGTGATGCTACAGTGGAGCCACAGCGGGGGGTTTGCATACTGGTCTGGTAGCAAGACCAGGGACGCTCGGTCAGAATCGTGTACATGGCCGGGAGGCTGGCCACACAAAAGAGCTTTTGTTGAAAAAGATGAAAATAGATTCTAACAGAGAGACTAGTGGTAGTGAGAGGAATAAAGGATCCAGCGCTGATGGTAGTGGTGATGGACGCAGCGACTGAGAGCTGCCATATTTGGTCGATCCAGCTGGTAGTGGTTCTGGTATCAATAATAAAAAAAAATTAAAGTTTCACGTTTAAAATTTTAAAGAACGGGAATGCAAAATGAAAGTAGGACCAAAATGAGAAAAGAAAATTATGACATTCAGTATCGATTTATATGTGATGTGTGAAAATCAAAAAATGAAATGTGAAAAGCGAAACGTGAAAAGCGAAACGTGAAAAGCAAAACGTGAAATGTGAAAATCAATAAGAGAACTTCGACAGACTAGCTGTTGACACCAAGTGAAAGGCGAGGCTTTTATGTAGGAAGTAATTCTGTTGTCATCCACATAATCACCTGGTTACGTCAACAAAAATATTACCCATTCTCATCTGGTGGTCACAAGCTTAATTGTTGCTTCCAGTTGCTTAAAAACAAAACAGCCGTAGCCCGGTGGTAAGAGTCGCGCCTCTCACCACTGGGGTCCAGGGATCGAATCCCTGGGCTGAAAAGAAAAAAAAAATACTTAAAAAAAAGTTGTTTCGATAGTAATTGCTTCCTTGTATGTGAAGGAGACTCCTGATCTACCAGTTCTCATCTGCAACTTCCATTTGATCTGGGTTACGTAAATACAGTAGAATAAAGTATACATTCGAGGATTGCAGATCAACGGATACAATAGTAAACTTTATTTCTGCAAGTCTATGTACAAGATATACAGTCCTAGCTGACATCAGTGACATACTACTATATAGAAAGTCCCTTGTTATGCTGAGCATTTCGGGCAAATTAGGTCAGTTTTGTCCCAGGATGCGACCCATACCAGTCTACTGACACTCAGGTACCCATTCTACTGATAGGTGAACACGGGACAGCAGGTATCTTAAGGAAATACGTTCTAATGTTTTCATCCCTACAGTGGATCCACCCCCGAATCTCAGCGTGTGAGCCGAGTGAGCTAGCATTCAAGCTGCGGGACACGCCTCTCCTTTCCCGCAGCCCCAGACTCATAGTATATCTCTTGGAATATCCCATAATATCATATAGTCTGTGAACTCGTGACAAATTATGGTGAATGACTGTCAGTGAATGACTGTGGTGAATGTCTGTCAGTGAATAAACAGAAGAATGGACGTGGGACTCGAGATGTGGCCTCTACTGGTAGCATGTGCACTGAGCAACGAGGTTTATAGTAGGAAAATTTCACAGGACCGAGTTAAACGAGCACCATGAATTAAGGTTCTAACAAAGATCTCATATGAGCCCTTGAAATTTCGTAATCAAATATAGGTGAGGTCATGTATTTACGAGTGTATGGAGGCGGGGGTATGGTGACAAGTTTATTATGCTTTTTTTTACATGAATCATGGACAAAATGGGCAACAGGTCCAGCCAACATGTACGTTTCACTATTTTGCTCAAGGGTATTGGCGAGGCGGATCACAGATGCTTCAAAAATTCCGCTCGTGACGCTGTCGTTCTGGTGGTGCAACAGTTGTGCTCTTCCCCAGTAACTGACGTGAGAATGAAAGTTGCCTTGGACTTTGTATCCGTTGCTGGTTTTATCCCTCCTGCAGGCAAATGTCCTTGCCAGTCACCCTGACATGTATTTACGGCAGTGTAGATCACCAATATAATATAAGTTTTAATGGTTGGTACGCTAAAGAAAATGAAGTCAAATCAACAAGACTATTCTTACCATAGCCTGTGTTATCCTGCTGAAGGATAACCTCTTTCTTTCTTGTCCCGCAGCCCAGATAAGCCTGTTAGTCAAACCGATGGATTCGTACTAGTTCCTTGGAAGAAGATCAGAGAGCTGTCATGGGACTATAAGTGTGCATAATGTATTAAAGTTTGTAGAATTACCGACAGTATTTAGGGAAAAGGACACAAGTGTAACTAATGTGACATTTTATTGTAGCAACGTTTCGCTCTCCAGGAGCTTTATCACGGCTTGGCAAAGCTCCTGGAGAGCGAAACGTTGCCACATTAAAATGTCGCATTAGTTGCACTTGTGTCCTTTTACCTAACAACGTGCATAATCTTAACTGTTACCCCTCTTAATTCAGTATTAGCATTCTGCTGCTGCTTTTGCTGCTGCTGCTGCTGCTTTTGCTGCTGCTTTTGCTGCTGCTTTTGCTGCTGCTTTTGCTGCTGCTTTTGCTGCTGCTGCTTCTGCTGCTGCTGCTGTTGTTGTTTATAAGGAGGATCACCTGCTTAACAAGTATAAAGAACTGGCCCACTGGTATTTTGTTTTCCAGTAAGATCAGAAACCATCGGCCCTGGGGAAAAAAGTGTCACAAGTATACAGGAAGAACTGGGTTCCACTAACACTACTATACACGTTGCAATCACTAATTCAATATTAGTTACATACTCGCTCTACACATTTTACCAATGTTCAGGTTATACATCACAAAAACTCATACTGCGCGCGCGCGCACACACACACACACACACACACACACACACACACACACACACACACACACACGCACACGTGCGTAAGTATGTAATACTTAAAATACCAATGGTAACACTGCCAGCGGATACATCACAATAACAGGTTAAGGAGGCTTTGCCTGGCATAAGCTAGGCCTCCTACGGTGCTTCTGGATTATTAGGTTATTATATCATTAAATCACAAAAATACCGCATTACCATTACACTACAAAAGAAATCTCTATAATATGTTCCCAGTCACCTCAAAGTCTTAATTCATTCGTTGCTATTTTACAGCCATAATTCACAAACCTTGTTTGGAATTTTTAAATAAAATCTCATTAACAAGCATTTCTCATTTCGTATAACAATTCGGTGATTTTTTTTTTTTGGGGTCAAACCTTATTCTTCAAAATAATTACCACTTCTTTAAATACTAACAAATTCATTAGACCCAAGAGGCGATAAAATTTCTCGACTAGTCCTCAATAGCTCTGTATTAAAATTTAGTATCTAGAAAGAGCAGGTTTCTCATTTCAGATTTTTCGTACTCCAGGAAGTAGCCCAGAACGCTACCAAAACCTGCGAAATGTTTTCTCATTCCATTTTAAATCCGGGAAAATTACCACAAAGAATTTTTGGTCCCTTTACAAAAAGACAATTTAATCTCAAACACGTAATGCATGCAGTTCTCCCGGTGATGTCATTCTCGTTTCGCAATTTCAGTACCAATGAGATTTTAGTGTTTAGTGTTTTTTTTTTTCAGTTTGTGTACCTAAATAATAAAAGTAAATATTTACCTTCCTGTATGTAATAACATCTTTATTGTGTTTATTTTAGTTAACTTTTATTTAAAAAACAGTGTTGTGAGAGTCTGCAAGTGTGATTTTACTGCACAGAGGAGAGATTTTGGATTCCTGAACTGCTGTCACACTCGTCTGCATATTAATGTTCGTCCAGAAATTAGGAGCAACACCAGCTCAGTTTCCAGACGACGCAAACTCCCACTAAGCTTTCCAGTTTCTGTCAGCCGCTAATGGATTGATTTGGTTTTATAAGAATAAACGATTTCTCTCATTGCTAAAAGCTACGTATTTCCGCAAACCTCATCTCTTTTCTAATACTTCTTGGGGAGAAAGTTAACTTGAAATTAACATTTCAAAATCTTCACATTCAGTAAACCCCACATCTAAACTATAATAATTCAATAAGCCTTCAGCCTTTCTGTTCGTGCACACCAGCCTCTCTTGCTACTGATTGCTCTCGCCGCACCAGAGAGCTACGCTCCACCTCACCTGGATTACTGCTCCCACTTTTGGGAAGACGCGTCCCCAATCCTCTTATCCCTCCTCGATAAAATCCAATCTAAAACGATACGCCTTACCAACGGCCCCGCCACACAATTCCGCCTCTTCTCCTTCCCTCTCCTCTTACCATAAGAGATGACATTCAGCGCCTCTTCCACTCTTGTTGAATTTGGGTAAATTCTTTTTCTTGACATTTGTGCCTAAAGACTTGATGCTCTCTCTGCTTCACGTAACCTGCTTGACTGATACGTCCAGCCACCAACCATCCGTCCCCCCCCCATCCTTCGTTCATCTAAGCAGACGGTTCGTGACTGGTAAACTAGTTAGTTTGTAAGGCTGAAGATGTATCTGCTAATGAAACGTCATGGAGGCAAGAGTTTATAACGATATTAATTGAGATATACATTCATTTCAATGTACATGTATATACACTCTTAAATACACTTGTCTATATATGCAGTGAGAGATACACTTCAGTAGTCTCCCTCCGACTTCATGGGTTACGCACTCCCTTTGCTGTCTTAAATGCGTCAATGAATCCCGTTATTTATTTGCATTGTTTAACAGTTAGCCTTCACCTTGTGGGCCTCAACATTATGTTAAGCAACAAATTCCGGGTATTTTGATGGTATTGAACTACAATACCTACGTACATATTTGGCTGTCTTGCTTTCAATTTGCAAATTTTATACCTACAAGTAGCGCGGCGGTTCTTGCGCGATAACATTAAAATGCCTTTAATGACAAGTGTCAAATTTTTAAGAGACATGTATCCTCTTTAAGAGAAGGTTTAGATTATTCTTCTAATATTCTGGTGCGAGTTTGCCAATTAAATTTCAAAATTTGTAGGGAGGGGGGTATTATTTTCCCAGAAATACTTCTTCTGAATAGCTTAGATCTTTAAAGGCTGATGTCTCATAAAATAATCATGGATTTAGATCTTGATTTAGAGTCGGTCTTCACGGGCATATCTCTTGATACTTTTTTATACATAATTTTTCTCCCTACCAAAACCAGTCTTCACCTCCCACTGACACGATCACAACACTGTAGCGAAATGATGTATCAGTGTATTTTCTCTCCAGAATGGCTTAATTATTTACAATTCTTCTTATAGAAGAACTGTAAAGAATTCGTGTTAAGCGCTAAACCCATGTGGGTCATTTAGCGCAAGACTTTGTGGAGGCTCGATCCCCCGTCTGCTGAGCGCCAGACAGACGCGTCACCTATTTGTATTACCTTGTACAAATAATAGAGGAAATGTAGCATAAATAGCCCTTCCCCCTCCCTCTCTCCGTGTTTCTCTCTCCCCCTCCCTCCATCTCTCCCTCTCTCACTCCCTCCCTCCCTCCCTCCCTCCCTCCCTCCAGCATTACCTAGGCTTTATATGGAGTAAAGAGAGATGGTATTACTGTACCAACTGATATAAATATTTTTATTATCATTTTGTATTGACTGGCATAAAAAATGCTGTTTTTTAGGTGAAACATTATCATAATATAGTTTTGTTTTGCCTTTTTTTCATCATTATTTCAAGCATTGTGTCGGCTTCACGCGTCTCTCAATCATGGTAAAAGCTAACTTTAACTCGGGAGAGTCCCTGTTAATAACTACCCTTTTATTTATGCTAGTTTTTCCGGAAAAATATAAATATTAAAGGAGACGACATTTGCTAGTGCTATCAACTTGTCGACGGGGGAATAGTTGCTCTTGGTGGGGGTAGAAATTTGATTTTTCTGATTTTTTAGAAGAAAAAAATCGCCTAGAAAGAATAGGTGAGAAAAGATAAAACGCAAACCCAGTAACAAAGGTGAGAGTAACAAAAGTGAGAGAAAAAAACAGAAATAGAATGAGGAAAAAAAAAAGACAGACACTAAATTAGGAAATAAAAGCGATAAAACAGGGGAAAGGAAAGGGTGGAAAAACGAAAGCATTTGCAACATTTAAAGCCACACCATCGCAGCGGCAGGTAGGCACGACTATACCTGAGTTCGGACACACAAAAAAACGCCCTCCTCTTGTATCGATTCGTGGAAATTCCAGTAAAAATAAAGGCAGGTTTCTAAATAAGCCAAGAATCTAGTTACGTCCAAACGTACGATTGCTTGTGGTGGAATTTACTCGGCGCGGGACAAAGTTCACTGGCTTCATTTACATATTGGAATTCCATCCTTGGTCCTCAGGTTGAATATCGGCAATGTTGTTGTGAAGTTGAGGGTCAGTTTATTTCTCTGTGATACTGCCACCCACAAGTCAGTACATTCCTCTGGGTTCCTGGAAACTGTAGAAGTGTTATTGGTACCCACGTGTGAAAGTACCCCCAGGGTGTGTGAGTGTATCCCAGGGTGTTATAGGTATTAGTGGGTCAGGGAACACAGAGGCACAATCCGACTATGACCGTAAAAGTGAACTTACTGTTAATAGCTGATAGATGTCGTTCATTTACAGTGTCTGGGTGAAAGTCGAGACGATGTGTGGGGCAGGGAGGGGCTCGTTGATTTAATGCCTTTGTAAGCTGAGACAGAACCAAACTCTCGTCCAGTTATTAACATGGTCAAAGTTGGGGAACATGATATAAAATATCAGTTAACATTAAATATTCATTGCGAAAAGAAATGACACGATATTTGTCAAGTCACCTCAAGCGTGAAAAGACTAGGTTATTCATAAAGTATTTATGAGGTAAATGGTCCATGTCAGGCCGAAACGTCATCATAGCTTCTCTCCTATGTATGGGTTTTTTTGTGCACTTATGAGGTCAATGAATGGGAGAGAGGTGGAGGGTAAGTTCACGTCCTGAGAGATGGAGATCACGCTAGAGCTGCCCTCAGCTGTGTATGCTTTAATGACTTATCGTAATATACTGCGTCGTTCCAGAACTTGTCAGGTTGCTGGCCAGAGTTAACTGTGATAAGTTTAAACCTATATTAATTAATTTCGCAAATAAGACATCTACCTCTGTGAATAACTGCCATGGACCTTCATATAAATGTAAATCTTTCTTGTAATATCACTTTGCATTTCAAGAAAAAAAAGTGTCTATCTCTAATATGATGATAAATTAGACACATGTGCAACTCTTGGGTATCTTTATTGAGGAAACGTTTCGCCACACAGTGGCGAATGAGGTAATCAGTCCCTCAACCTTGAGTCGATGTGGTCAGTCCATCAATCTTGAATAGAATACGGCATACGTGCTGAGAAGGAGCTTATAAACCGTTGGCAGGAGAGGTGCAGCAGTCATAGGTCGTGTAACATTTGTTCAATGTTGAAGTTTCCTCAATAAAGATACCCAAGAGTTGCACATGTGTCTAATTTATCAACATGTCGGTTCTCTGAACCATTCATCTACATATCTCTAATATGTTGAAGGTGTGTGCTTGAGATCCCCTCGTAGATTCCGCGTTACGGCACCGCAGCTGTATACAGTCGGCCCTAAAAGTATTCAGAGAAGTGATTAACTTGCCGCTTGGACGGAAATGTTAAAAAAAAATCCACTGAAGAGAGCTGTAAGCCACTATGTCTACAACTGTGATTTATATATATATATATATATATATATATATATATATATATATATATATATATATATATATATATATATATATATATATATATATAAATTTTGGGAATTCGTTAGTTAAGAGAAAATCCTTGGAGCTAACAGAATGGTAAATTTCATAGGTTGCTCATACCGAGTACAAAAAAAAAAAACGCCAAAATAATGTTTATTGTTAGGCTGGTTGGTAGTGGTGGCCGCCGGTGCTTCTGCCGGTGTTTCTGCTGCATCAGTATAATCTAAGTCTTAATTCTTCATCCATCTCTTCATTAAGCTGTGTTCGGTTCTCGGTACGAGATTAAGTTTCTTCGTCCATTTTTTCATATGTCGACAATGTGGCCAGAGAAAGTGGAAGTTTATCGTGATTTCACTAGTTTAGAAAGAAAGAAGCAGTAATTGTTGTACCGTAGCTTAATAATTCTCAGCAGATAACCTCTGTGATCTCTATGTACGCCATCTGCAATTATTCCATATCATACTGTTGTTTCTTCTGCTTCCATGTCTTCTACTCATTCTCTTGTTCCTGTAACTCTTGCTACACTTTCTTCTTCTTCTTCCTCCTCCTCCTCCTCCTCCTCCTCCTCTTCCTCTTCCTCTCTGTTCCTCTTCCAAGCGTCCATAGCGCTTATCTTCCGCCTGGGTCAGTTGTTATCACGGACATAGACAACGTGAGCAGCCAAGCCTGACTAACTTGCCAAGACTCGCGCCTCCAACCAGCTCAGTCACCCGGTTAGTCAAGAATACTGATTACCCAGAAGACGTTCAGAGAGTTGTGCATGACGTTCACCGTAAAGGTTAGCTCTTGGCCCTCCGAAGTTTGTGCTTCTTAACTGTTTTAGTGTTAGGAGAATTTTAAATAAGGCTGAGTGTATATCTTTCTCAACGTGACTTTATAGATATGGGAAAAATAGTCACAAATAGATTTTTTGGAAAAATAGTTACGAATGGATCTTTTTTTTTTTTTACTTAAAGTTTGGCATCACTTCGAGCAGAAGCGATGCCAAGCTTTAAGAATACAAAACTGGGCAGTTTTCTCTTTGAATTCAAAACACTTGTTATATGAAATTAACTGGCAATTTAAATATAATTATATTATTGCAAGAGATCATCAAGCTAGTGTACGCCTGCCACGCAGAGAAGACCAAAAATGTTAGGTAAATGGACACAGATGTGACTAATGTGATATTTTATTGTGGCAACGTTTCGCTCTCCAGGAGCTTTGTCAAGCCGTTACAAACATTAGTTGCTTCTTTGTATATTTACTTAACATTTTGTCGGTAATTCTATCATGATTACCAAAGTCAAAAATGGTGATGGCCTCTATAGTGGGATTGGTTCAAATCCCCTCCATTGTTAGTGAGTCTTTACAGTTATTCCACTCATAAAAATATCTTGTAATAGGCTGCTTCTGAGATGTAAATAATGGGAGCAATTAGTACATCACTGTGTGACCGCTGGGAAATCAGGATTTATACAGAAATCACAAGAATCAGGAATAATACAGAAATCACAGAAATCAGGATTAATGCAGAAATCAGGATTAATGCAAAATTCAGAATTAATGCAGAAATCAGGAGTAATACAGAAATCAGGATTAATACAAATGGATTAATATAGATAGCAGGATTAATACAGAATTCACAGAAATCAGGATTAATACAGAATTCACAGAAATCAGGGTACTGCAAAAATCACAGAAATCAGGGTACTGCAAAAATCACAGAAATCAGAATTAGAGTTCAAAATGGATGGAAGTTTTAAATCAGTAGTTAACTTAAAAAAAATACCCGATGATTGTCTTCTCAGTAACGAAGAAAAACCTTGTATGATGGAAGAAAACATTCAGAAGACCAGACGCTCGAGAAATGAGCATTCAAATGGGTGGGGGGTGGA
The DNA here is from genome assembly GCF_038502225.1 of Cherax quadricarinatus. NCBI lineage: Eukaryota > Metazoa > Arthropoda > Malacostraca > Decapoda > Parastacidae > Cherax > Cherax quadricarinatus. Next base: position 14,225,812 of record NC_091355.1, on the reverse strand, counting down.
AAACAGAATAGACATGCACAGAAAAGATTCAGAAAGTGTTAAGCGAACGAGACCCTCCCAGGAAGGTTTCACCAGCCAGTGGTTAGCGAAATCCTACTCAAGCTTTGTCGGCTTGACAAAGCTCCTGGAGAGTGAAACGTTGCCACAGTAAAGTGCCACGTTAGTTGCGCTTGTGTCCTTTTATCTATAACACCGTCACTAGTGCTGCAATGGCAATTACCAACACTGCCACCAACACAGTCGTTAGTGCTACAACAACAGTTACCAACACTACCACCAACACTGTCATTAGTGCTACAACAACAGTTACCAACACTGCCACCAACACTGTCATAAGTGCTACAACAACAGTTACCAACACTGCCACCAACACTGTCATTAGTGCTACAACAACAGTTACCTACACTACCACCAACACTGTCATTAGTGCTACAACAACAGTTACCAACACTCCCACCAACACTGTCATTAGCGCTACTATAACAGTTACCTACACTACCACCAACACTGTCATTAGCGCTACTATAACAGTTACCTACACTACCACCAACACTGTCATTAGCGCTACTATAACAGTTACCTACACTACCACCAACACTGTCATTAGTGCTACAACAACAGTTACCAACACTACCACCAACACTGTCATTAGTGCTACAACAACAGTTACCTACACTACCACCAACACTGTCATTAGTGCTACAACAACAGTTACCTACACTACCACCAACACTGTCATTAGTGCTACAACAACAGTTACCAACACTGCCACCAACACTGTCATTAGTGCTACAACAACAGTTACCAACACTGTCATTAGTGCTACAACAACAGTTACCAACACTGCCACCAACACTGTAATTAGTGCTACAACAACAGTTACCTACACTACCACCAACACTGTCATTAGCGCTACTATAACAGTTACCTACACTACCACCAACACTGTCATTAGCGCTACTATAACAGTTACCTACACTACCACCAACACTGTCATTAGTGCTACTATAACAGTTACCTACACTACCACCAACACTGTCATTAGTGCTACTATAACAGTTACCAACACTGTCATTAGTGCTACAACAACAGTTACCTACACTGCCACCAATACTGTCATTAGCGCTACAACGACAATTACCAACATTCCCACCAAAATCTGTTAAAATTATTACCAACAATTCTTTATTGCCAACATTACCTGCAATACCAATTACCACTAATTCTATAAGAGCATAAGAATGGAAGAACGCCGCAGTAGGCCTACTTGCCCAAACAAGGCAGGTCCTTATCAAAGCCATCCATTCCCACCCACGAATTTGTACAACCTTTTCACAAAGCTACCCGAGAATTTGCTTCAGTGCCTCAGGTACTAATCAAAACCAGCTCTTTTCACTCATAATCACCCATATTACTACCACCAACACAACCACTGCTACCACCAACACACTATTAAACCAACACTACTACCAACAACATTACGACCGCTTCTACCAATAACCTAGCCACCACCACAACTACTTACTACCAATATCAATATCACCCCAACAAAAATCTCAACCATCATTAAGAAATTAGGACACAGGTGCAACATCTGGGTATCTTTATTGTAGACGTTTCGCCATCCAGTGGCTTTATCAATACAAATTCTAGGACATAACTTGAAGACAGTAGAACTATGTACAGAAGATGAGGTAATCAGTCCCTCAACCTTGGAGTAGGTGCGAAGAGCACCGTAGTCGTGGAGATTCTGAAGCAGAAGCAAGGAGCCTGGCGCTTATATAGTAACGTCAGGTGTAGCAGACGAGGGCATAGTCACTGGTAGGCGGGATTCACCAGTGGAAGTAAGTCCTTCCCAAAGAGATGGGTTAGTTGTAGAAGTAGTTGTCGTAGTCGTGAAGGTTATGTACATGTCCTCAGAATCAAGATTCCATGATGTTGCAGTGTCTGACAAGTTGTGCAAGAATGGTATATAATACCGACAAGATGAAATTAGGACACAGGTGCAACATCTAATTTCATCTTGTCGGTATTATATACCATTCTTGCACAACTTGTCAGACACTGCAACATCATGGAATCTTGATTCTGAGGACATGTACATAACCTTCACGACTACGACAACTACTACTACAACTAACCCATCTCTTTGGGAAGGACCTACTTCCACTGGTGAATCCCGCCTACCAGTGACTATGCCCTCGTCTGCTACACCTGACGTTACTATATAAGCGCCAGGCTCCTTGCTTCTGCTTCAGAATCTCCACGACTACGGTGCTCTTCGCACCTACTCCAAGGTTGAGGAACTGATTACCTCATCTTCTGTACATAGTTCTACTGTCTTCAAGTTATGTCCTAGAATTTTTATTGATAAAGCCACTGGATGGCGAAACGTCTACAATAAAGATACCCAGATGTTGCACCTGTGTCCTAATTTCATCTTGTCGGTATTATATACCATTCTTGCACAACCATCATTATTACCAGCATCCATATCAAGACTTTTCCCTACGTGAAGTATACACGTTTGAAAAACACTATAAAGACTCTCTTGGAGTCGGTGACCACTTGGTCTTACTCTTTGACTATCTATTAGTGGAGGAGATGGAAAAGAGAGTGAGAACAAAGAAAAGGAAAAAAATATAAGAGGTAATTTACAGAGGAATGGGAGCTTCTAAATGAAGTTGTATGGGAAAGAGATAAGGAAGAACAGCACATGAGATAATGAAGACGTTACCCAAGATATGTCAGGAAGTCAGATTTGTACCAGCAAGGAAAGGAATACTAAGAATACTATTAGAGACACAATTGGGCAACACTTGGGTATCTTCACTGTGGCAACGTTTTGCCCACAAGTGAGGGTCTTGTTACCTCAAACTACTCCTCATCTTCCACCGTTCATCTCTGCACCGGACTGAGGAAGCCACTTGTTAGCGAAACATTTACACAATAAAGATACTTAGGTGTTGCACAAGTGTCTCAGTCATCAACTTGTCGGTTCTCTGAACCATTTATCTGCAACTAAGAATATTAAGTATCATAAGTTTACAAGGTGGCACAGTGAGGCAGAAATAAGAAACTGAGAAGATCAAGGAATGACTATACATGGATAAGAAATATAACAGAGACAATTAAATACAATATAGCAACGAAAGATAAAACGGAGCTTAAGCTGATGTATAGTCAGATTAAACGGAAAGTGTAATAAATGACCAGTTTATTAGTCAAGAAGGAGACATGATATCTAACAGAAGATGTCAGAGACGTATCCATTAGCGCTCTGAAAAACTAAAAAGAGACAGAGGAGCACCTTAAAAGTAGATACACAAGAGAAGTAGGAGAAACTACAGCCTTGCTACGCAGTTACACGCGTCACCAGACTAAATCAGGAGTCACTTAAGTATTTAGTTATTTAAACCCACAAAAAATCAGGAATCGCTAGAGTAGTGAGTTATTGAAACCTACTAAATCAGGAGCCACTAACTTGATTTTGTGTAGTCCTCAAGCTGCATTAGACTTCATATTGCACACTGAGGTTAATTTCCAGTCATTTTGACATGTGACAGTCACGATAGTCAGTAAATACGAAGTATAAAATATAGCTGACTCCCTGGTGAAGCGTATTTTGAACATGTCCTTTCTGCAAAGAATTAGCATCTGACAGAAAAAAAAATTATCTGTAGCAACATGCATTGAAACGCTGAAGCTTTTATAGAGTGAATTAAAAAACAATTAATGGACGTTCTGGAATACGAGAAGATAATTAGAATCGTTCAGGAAACTTTTCTGAAATACATCAAATGGAAGTAACTGAACACTGAAACATTTGTTTACAGAAACTTATCTATTTTATTTTCATTCAGGATTTCCTGATTTACTTGTAAATTAAAAAAATGCAGCTCTTATTTTCTCAAAATTTGGCAACACAAACATCTGTGAAAATAAAATATAAATTTTTAAGAATTAAATTTCTCAAATCAAAGTGTCGGTCAAGACTTAGTGATTATTATATGCATCATATCTAAATTTTGTATTTTTTCTAGCATAGAAATAGATATTGAAAAGCTTGCTAATGGAATCCAACCTTATGTACCACATTAAATATGTTCTGTCCTTTGTATTCTTTTTTTTTTATTTATTTATAAACTTCTCTAAATTTATTTTTCAATTTCATTATCTTCAAAGTTTATTAATTTGCTACGTATTAAGTATTTCCTGGAAGGAGTTACGTATTGTCTACCTACCAGTCTGAAGGGTGTTCCGGGGGTCAGCGCCCCCGCAGCTCAGTCCTTGACCAGCCCTCCCTTGTCGATGTTGTTTATCAATGGTCTACATTATCGACAAGATTGATATCCTTGAATTTGTATTGGTAAAGTCACATGATAGCAGAACGTCTACAAATAAAGATACCCAGGTGTTGTACATGTTTAATTTATCATTATTGTGGATGTTACAATTCATTTTTCTTATATTATTTGGTATACTTTACTGAAAGAAAGTCTGAAAGGCTTCAAACTTTATTCGATGCTGCATCTCACTGACATGAATATTCAGCGTAATCTCATGAGGAATTAGACACATGTGTAACATCTGGGTATCTTTATTTGTAGACATTTCGCCATCCAGTGGTTTTGATGAATGGTTTGAAAAACCGACAAGTTGAAGATTGAGACACTTATGCAGCATATGGGAATCTTTATTCAGGAAACGTTTCGCCACACAGTGGCTTCATCAGTCCAATACAAAGAGGAAGGCGTAAGGAGAGGAGGAGAATGAGGTAATCAGTCCCTCAACCTGGAGTCGATGTGTTCAGTCCATCAATCTTGTAGAATGTACAGCATAGGGCCGTAGACGTGGCTTATATACTGGGGTCTTGTTACAAAGAATTCTTCAACACTTGTTCAACCTTTGGACGAAGACCTACTTCGACTAGTGGATGGTACCACTATGACCCCGCCTCCATCTGCTTCACGTCACCTCACTACAGTATATAAGCCACGTCTACGGCCCTATGCTGTACTTTCTAAAAGATTGATGGACTGAACACATCGACTCCAGGTTGAGGGACTGATTACCTCATTCTCCTCCTCTCCTTACGCCTTCCTCTTTGTATTGGACTGATGAAGCCGCTGTGTGGCGAAACGTTTCCTGAATAAAGATTCCCATATGCTGCATAAGTGTCTCAATCTTCAACTTGTCGGTTTTTCAAACCATTCATCACAACTGTCAGACACGGCAGCATCATGGGGTCTTGTTACAAAGAATTCTTCAACACTTGTTCAACCTTTGGACGAAGACCTACTTCGACTAGTGGATGGTACCACTATGACCCCGCCTCCATCTGCTTCACGTCACCTCACTACAGTATATAAGCCACGTCTACGGCCCTATGCTGTACATTCTACAAGATTGATGGACTGAACACATCGACTCCAGGTTGAGGGACTGATTACCTCATTCTCCTCCTCTCCTTACGCCTTCCTCTTTGTATTGGACTGATGAAGCCACTGTGTGGCGAAACGTTTCCTGAATAAAGATTCCCATATGCTGCATAAGTGTCTCAATCTTCAACTTGTCGGTTTTTCAAACCATTCATCACAACTGTCAGACACGGCAGCATCATGGGGTCTTGTTACAAAGAATTCTTCAACACTTGTTCAACCTTTGGACGAAGACCTACTTCGACTAGTGGATGGTACCACTATGACCCCGCCTCCATCTGCTTCACGTCACCTCACTACAGTATATAAGCCACGTCTACGGCCCTATGCTGTACATTCTACAAGATTGATGGACTGAACACATCGACTCCAGGTTGAGGGACTGATTACCTCATTCTCCTCCTCTCCTTACGCCTTCCTCTTTGTATTGGACTGATGAAGCCACTGTGTGGCGAAACGTTTCCTGAATAAAGATTCCCATATGCTGCATAAGTGTCTCAATCTTCATCCAGTGGTTTTATTAATACAGATTCAAAGACATAATGTACAGTGTAGCTGTAGCTTCGTGTAGACGCTGATTTGCCAGCTTTATAACGTTAAAATGGGAATTATTGGTGTTGGTGAGATGACTCTTGGATGCCTCGGCTGATCGGCTTTAAACTTTCAGTACTGCTGTATTTTGATCAAAGGAATATTCTCATTGTTTTTGGGTTAAGTCCCAAGTTTTTAATTTTATTAAACAAACTGGTATATTGGTTTCTGTGCTGTAACTGAAGAATGACTCATTTAAGCGGCTTTAAAGGATTTGGAACTTTATAGTTAAAAATTTGCCCATTTTATTAAACTGACAAATATGCTTACTCTATACACATCCGCACATAGAAAGAAGCTTAAGGCGACGTTTCGGTCCGACTTGGACCCTTGACAAGTCACAGTAACACAACAAATTGATACTCTACTGAACCACAAAGAAATTAGCTTTACAGCCTCAAGTCTACACGATACATTTTTAGACAATTCACTCTTGCCGTTTAGGTAATAAAACCAACAGCAAACAAAGGAAATAAAGTTTAATTCTAGCATTTAATTATTTTATTACACTGATGTGCTCTGGCATAACCCCGAGCATTCCCGACTGACTAGCGAGTTCATTGCGATCTGTGTATTGGTTCAGTTTTTGCTACTCGTAAACACGTTCATTACTCTGTTAAGTTAGTATGTAACAACTCTGTGGACAAGGACCAAAAGAACATAAGAAAGAACACTGCTGGAGGACTGGCCTACACTAGGGAGGTTCTTCTCAAACCCAAACTCATCGAAGGATGATACGTCTGAGTCTCTTGAGAGTATCTATAACATCAACGGTATATAACACCGATAAGCTGAAGAATTAAACACACATGTAAGAAATGGGTGTCTTTATTATGTAAAGGTTTCGCCCAACAGTGGCTTTATCAATACAATTCAGGGACAGAAAAGAGGACTGAAGAGGTAGAAGATAATCAGTACCTCAGCCTAGCAGGTGTTGTATTGTCAATGCTGCTGCTGACTCTCACTCCTGCTGCTGACTCTCACTCCTGCTGCTGACTCTCACTCCTGCTGCTGACTCTCACTCCTGCTGCTGACTCTCACTCCTGCTGCTCTCACTGCTTCTCCTGACTCTGCTGCTCCTGACTCTCACTGTTCTCTCTAGGCTGGAATACTGCTGTACATTAACATCTCCATTCAAAGCAGGTGAAATCGCAGATCTAGAGAGTGTACAGAGATCCTTTACTGCACGTATAAGTTCTGTCAAGCACCTTAACTACTGGGAACGCTTGGAAGCACTTGACTTGTACTCGTTGGAACGCAGGAGGGAGAGATATATCATAATCTACACTTGGAAAATCCTGGAAGGAATGGTCCCAAATCTGCACACAGAAATCACTCCCTACGAAAGTAAAAGACTGGGCAGGCGATGCAAAATGCCCCCAATTAAAAGTAGGGGCGCCATTGATACACTAAGGGAAAACACCATAAGTGTCCGGGGCCCAAGACTGCTCAACAGCCTCCCATCAAGCATTAGGGGAATTGCCAATAAACCCCTGGCTGCCTTCAAGAGAGAGCTGGACAGATACCTAAAGTCAGTGCCGGGTCAGCCGGGCTGTGGCTCGTACGTTGGATTGCGTGCAGCCAGCAGTAATAGCCTGGTAGATCAGGCCCTGATCCATCGGGAGGCCTGGTCATGGACCGGGCCGCGGGGGCGTTGATCCCCGGAATAACCTCCAGGTAACCACTGCTGCTCCTGACTCTCACTTCTGCTTTTGACTCTCACTGTTGCTCCTGACTCTCACGGCTGCTCCTAACTCACGGCTGCTCCTGACTCACGGCTGTGCTCTCTCACTCTCACACCGTCTCTCATAACTGTGCCTACCTGTCTCACACAGCTTTGGCTTTAGGCTTTTGTGAAGCCCAATGATTTAAAATATAATCTCAAATACCATTTATAAATGAAAGTACCGAGAAGTTTAAACACGGTGAGGTTCAATGTGCCGACTTAAAGGTGAGTCGACCGTACGTGGAGGTAAGGGAGAAGAGAGAATGGCAGGAGCGTCGCCGTATCCTGTGAGAACTCACACCTGCAACCCACTACCTGCTTCTTCTGAGTATGATCTTCACTCCTGTAATTCCAGGTAACTATCGCAAATGTCAGGTAAGAGCCATTTTGAGGCCTCTTGGATTAACAAAACTGTGATCGTGAAGAAAAAGAGGCTTTTGCAGTAGCATATTTTGTTGAGGCTACGTTTCCACCTGTGAAGTCTTAATTAAGTTATACAGAGGATCCGAGCCTTTGACAGCTGATACTCTCGCGTCGAGACGATCTGTGCTGTAAAATATTTGGTATGGTTGGGTATTCTTATTTTTTAACGAAATTGCGAAAAATGGGGGTAAGCCAGTGGAAGGCTCTGTTATCTGATGAATCTTACCTCACCTAACTTAGAATGCCAACATACTAATAATATTTTACCAAGATCTTTTCTGTATGGTTGAAACGAACTTAAGCGAAATTCTGAAGCGGAACGATCGTTTGCAGAGTTAAACAGTGGCCATTGCTGACTGTTTCATCTTTTCCGTAGGTGTTTACATTTTAAGGAGAAATTTAAGTCTGCAAAGTAATTCAATTATAAAACTTCACGGATTATGTATCATTTCGTGAATATAATATTACAACTCAGAACTCTGATGAACCAGCCCATTGTTTCATGTGTGTAACAAGAGAAAGTATTGAAGATATAGTTGATTCTGAATTCTTCATCGAGTCTGTGGAATAATTAGCTCAGTCGTACCATTACCGTAAAACCCAGTTCAGTCATACCATTACCGTAAAACCCAGTTCAGTCATACCATTACCGTAAAACCCAGTTCAGTCATACCATTACCATAAAACCCAGTTCAGTCATACCATTACCATAAAACCCAGTTCAGTCATACCATTACCGTAAAACCCAGTTCAGTCATACCATTACCGTAAAACCCAGTTCAGTCATACCATTACCATAAAACCCAGTTCAGTCATACCATTACCGTAAAACCCAGTTCAGTCATACCATTACCATAAAACCCAGTTCAGTCATACCATTACCATAAAACCCAGTTCAGTCATACCATTACCGTAAAACCCAGTTCAGTCATACCATTACCGTAAAACCCAGTTCAGTCATACCATTACCGTAAAACCCAGTTCAGTCATACCATTACCGTAAAACCCAGTTCAGTCATACCATTACCGTAAAACCCAGTTCAGTCATACCATTACCGTAAAACCCAGTTCAGTCATACCATTACCGTAAAACCCAGTTCAGTCATACCATTACCGTAAAACCCAGTTCAGTCATATCATTACCGTAAAACTCTGTTCAAAATGTTTCCAGTAAACCACTTCAAAGAGTGAAGTAAAAACGTATAATTTCCTGGTAGTCTAGTTAAGTACATTAGTAATTAAAATATTCAAGTAGTTGTTATCCAGATAATTCTGATTTACATACCAACAGGTTGTCCTGTCTGGACTTATTTATTTATTTACAAGTCGGGTGTTATGTCTTACTCATGAGTGATACACAAAAGGTTCTTAGTCAAAGGTGAATTGTAACCAGCAACTCTCAGTACCAAATATTGATCTTTATATTGTTACCATTTATTTATTTCCAAGGAGGAGCTATGATAGCACAGAGCTAAATTAACATGGCAAGCACTGTCAGCACAGAAGTCAGCATCAATTTTGTGTGTGTGTGTGTGTGTGTGTGTGTGTGTGTGTGTGTGTGTGTAGTACTTAAAAAATGGAAGATCAAGGAAACTTTCACTTATGGATCATAGACAATAACTTCAATGAATCAGAGGCTGTAACTTGAACCATCGGTTACAGAGGTTAAGCTTGCTTACAAGGGAGTCTACAGGCTGTACCTAAAGCGTGGATTTCAAGGATTTTAGCTCGCTCACACGACACAGGTTGCTTGCCCACGACTGTTTCCTCGGAGACAAAAATACCTCAATGCCACACAACCAACAGCCTTCAAGGTCAAAGTATAATATCCAAAATGCAAGGCAATTTTCAGCTGACAGCATGGGAAGATTAGCCACACAGAAGACTATCAGCACACTTCCCACAAATTAAATAAATGTTACTGCTTGTATGTGTATGTGGGAGTTGGCAGGTGTTATTATATGAGGCTTCCCCGTCTTGAACACCAGGGCGAGTTGTTCTTGTTTTCTTCTTCTTTCTTCTTGATTCTTCTTCTGCTGTTGCTGCTGCTGCTTCTGCTTCTGCCTCTGCTGCTTCTACTTCAGTGATGGTGCAAATTAACAACAAATATTTAGGGTAAATTCTATCAGAATGCTTTTCACAGTGTATTAGATTAATCCTAATCCTACTTATACAGTTATGTGAAAAGTGTCATATTTTTAATATTTTCCATCTTCTGATAATGGAATGTTATGTTGCCCAGCAGTGAGGTGGACGTTGATACTGCAGATCCAGTGTTGAGTATCCCAGACACACATTTGTTAAGTATCAAACGCTCCTGTCTAGCAAGTATTAAAAAGCCTGAACACCAGGTACAGAATGTTATATACTGTACAACTGATGTTTAATTCGAATATACTTAATTCTGAAAGGAAGAAGTTTCATAGGGTAACCAATGTTTACCTTGCTTCTTATGAATACAGGTTACTGCAAGGACTCCAGTGTCCTGCACTGCTCCCTGGGTGAAGAGGAGGGGCCCTTGGTGTCAGACGTGGTTATTGTTTATCGTTTCTTGGCTAGTCTGACTTTGGTGGCCAGACCATAGTTTGTAGGTAGCCATGCACGGGTTAGCAGGTGGGTAATATTCATTAATTTCCTCTCTTTGTAGGCAGTGATATGTGATGCTAAGTTGCGACAGGCGTTCCGTGATAATTAGTGATGCACTATGTGAGAATGGAACGTTGATTACTAGTGATGCATAAATTTGCAACAGAGGTAACATTATAATTAATGGTATGTCACGTGGTATTGCATCTTAGGCGGTATAGTTGTGTTGCGTGAAGCTGCGGCAGGGGTAAGGTGACAGTGTCGTGTGGGTTGCAACACTGGTAACTACTAATGTATTTTGTAAAATTGCAATAGTAGTGTGAAAATTAGTGATGCGTCGTGTGGGAATGCAATATTAGCAACATGTTTCGTGTGGGGTAGTAACAGTGTTAATGTGTCAAATACAGATGTGTCATACACAGCTGTTGCTCTGATATCGCGACAATCAGTGGTATCCTGTAGCAGCCAGGACGGCAACTAGATTAATAAAGCTGCTGTGATTCCAATTTTGCGTGATTCATTTTAACATTGTGCTGTGTTCTCTGTCGGTCACCCCCCAAAATTTGACACTGCATTTTTAACTGTGAGTTTGATAGAGCATGCTATCCATCACATTCACACGAACACACCCCAGTTCCGGAGTGGTGGTGCTCAATATGCTCCACAGGCAACAAATATATGCTCTGTGAACAACAAATATTTGCTCTTCAATCTATAAATATATGCTCGAAAAAAAGTAATTGCTCTACAGACACAAAATATATGCTTTGTAAATAAGAAATGCTCTCTGAAGACAAATATATGCTTTTCAATCAAATTTATGCTGTGTAAACAAATATATGCTCTTTAAGCAACAAATATATGATCTGTGAACAACATATATGTTTTTTGCCGGCAACCAATATATGCTATTCAGTCAACCAATATATGCTCTGCGGGCAAAAATCATGAATTATGCAGACAAGAAGCTGCAGGCATGGATGTCTCTTACCTCTCGAGCAATCATGGAAAAAACAATGTTTATCATATTAGAATAACTGCAGATAAATCTTCCACTGTTGTCAGGTAGACAAGTGCCGCTGGTTCTCGCTTATCACTTCTCTAAAGTAATAAAATCTTAACGTTTTATAGCATTTTTTGTTGGACATAAATCTCCAAAGACCTCCAAAATGTGCCCTAAAAATTCTAGGTCACTAAAAACAGTAAAATCTAACGAAAAAAATTTAATGCACAATTTGAAAGAGAGGAAAAAAAATGGACAAGGGAAAAAAACAATGGTATGCGATAATGTAAATTAATAGAAATTATTACGAAACATAATTAAGTGAGGGTTAATGTGGTATAGGAAAATGAGATTGAAGAGAAATCAGGTCAAGGAAATTATGGGGAAAAAATCTGAGTCAACCTGAAAGAGAGAATCGATAACAGATGAAAATATAAAGCATAGACATGAGGTAGCTAAGAGAGAGAGAGAGAGAGAGAGAGAGAGAGAGAGAGAGAGAGAGACAGAGACAGAGAGACAGAGAAGGAAAACAAACACTTCAAAAGGAGAGGGAAATAAGAAAATTTAGAAGGCGTGAAAGTGGAGAAGTGAAAAAGGCAAGGAAGGAAGGACTAAAGTATACCTGAAGGAAGTTTCGGGAGTCAGCGCCCCCGCGGTTCGGTCCGTAACAAGGCTTCGCAGTGGATCAGGGCCTGATCACTCAGGCTGTTACTGCTGGCCGCTCGTAAACCGACGTACGGGCCACAGCCCGGCTGGTCAAGCACTGACTTTAGGTGCCCCTCCAGCGCCTTCTTGAAGACATCCAAGGGTCTATTGGTAATCCCTCTTGTGTGTGCTGGGAGGCAGTTGAGGACACAATATGTGTGAAGTAATCAACATAACAATCAAACTGAAAAAAAACAAGTGCTAACACCTGGAAGAAGAGGTGCACAAAGAAACAAAATAAAATATATGGACTAACGAAATAAGGATAATGAAAAGATGGAAATAAATGGTATAAAATACCGACACAATGGAAATATAAACACATATGCAGTATAATGTGATCCTTTATTGACAACGTTTCGCCCACATAGTGGGCTTTTTCAAGTCACAAACAGATCTACCTGGGGTGGAAGGTACGTGAGTATTTATAGTCCATAATGAAAAGACGTTGAGTTTATCCGGATTGAAGACAGAGAATTATAGAGGAAGAATAAGATTAAATGGACGAGAACATAAAAACAAAGAAGAGGAAGGTGAAGAGTATAGGGAAAATGAGAGAAATGAAAAATAAGAACTATTATATCAGATAAAACTAAGAGTAAGAGAAGATGGACACGGAAACCTTATCCTTTTTCTGCCTGACTGAACACCCATATATCCTGCCTATTTTCTTGCCACTCTAATATCTTAGCTAAAGGAAAAATATTTTCATAGAAGAGATTGTAAATTTTGTCTACGTTAAGTTAGTTTTATGGAGACTGAATCACTGGAATGGTAACTTAAGTTCAACCTCATAATTGTCCTTAGCGATTTATTGTTAGTATAGAGGAGAATATTTATTGTTGAAACGTTTCGCCTATACAGTAGGCTTCTTCAGTCAAATACAGAGGCAACAGGTGTAGTGAAATGAAGATGTAATCAATCCATCAGCCTTGGAGAAATAGTATTTGAGGTGGTTAGTCCCTCAGCCTGGAGAAAAGTTCAGCTCTGTGGAGCTGAAGACGCCTACTGTGTAGGCGAAACGTTTCAGCAATTAAGATACCCAAATGTAACACGTGTGTCTCAATCTTCAACTGAGAGATAATGTTTCTATTGAGAAAAATGAATTAACAGATTGGTAATTAAGTTTAATATCGATACATGCCATGAAATGGAAGTTGGAGAAAGAGTAATAAGACCCAATAAATATAGACTGTGCAAAATTTCCGAATATCATAGAGAAAATGAGTTTAAAAATTTTTATTAGCAGATCATATACATGAAATTTGCGAAAATTGTCTATAAATTTAACTATAAAATAACTTTCAGATGTATGTTTGGAACAGTTCTGAAAAAGATGTTTACAACATATATTAACGAAAATTAGATTATGTAGCTGTGTTAATCGCTCCTTTAAAACAAAGGAATCAGAAAAGAAAAAAAGAAAAAAAAATAAAAGTGAGAAATGAATTACAATGTGATGATGAATTCGCTAAAAATGCCCACGATGGCTAAGATGAAAAAATGGTAATAAATAAATTGGTTAAACAAGGTAAAAGGCTTTTGATGTAAATTATGAAAAAGTGGTGCCAAAGGGTTATTTTTTATATAGGATTCATTAATGAAGACATAAAAACGCGAGCATAATCCAGTCTCTGTAGCTTCAAATAGGTAATTACACTTCTGATATAGAAGAACACACTCCTCAGTACCTATGACCTGCTAGAACACCACGCTTACTCACTGGAACACTCCTTAACACACCTCTCACCCAGCATAACACACTTTTCAACACAAATCTGACACTGCACAACACTCTACACAAGTCACAGACTAATCAACACCCGACTAACCCAGCACAACACACTCCTCAACCCACAACTGACACGGCAAACATTCTCTCCAGCACACCTCGAACCAGCAGAACATGCTTCTCCTTATAACTCACTCAATCTCACTACAACAAACTCACCTTCACCACAGCATACTCGCCACTAACGCACCCCGCTAGTTCACCAGGCAGAACATAACCAGACAAAGAAGTGCGCAGCTCAGAGCCATTACCGTAAAAGGCCCAAGCGTTTATGTAAATATCATTACAGCCATAAATTCGGGGTGAGAGAGCGTACAGCAACAAAGGGTCAACAAAGAACTGCTTCATATATCCTGGACACTCACACAAATGGACGACGCACGTACGCTGCACTAAAATTATCTGCTCCATTTTCCATTAGTTTAGAGTTTTATGCCCTGAGCTTATGCGAAGGGACGTAGCACGTGTCCCTGTAGTGGTGGGTGGCATGAGAGCTTTATGGACACGTAGGCTATACTGTGTGTCGTGTTGGTAATGTGTAAAGCTATAAGTCGCCTGCTGCAGAATGTGTCTTGAGAACCAGCCTTGACTCCGTAGTTATTTAAAAGTAAGGTGCGGTAATACAACCATACATATACCATAGCAAGCCTTTATTTTGAAAGTCAGGTGTGGTAGTATAACCACATCTGCACCACAGTAAGACTTTATTTCGACAACGGTTCACTCACACGATAACATATTTTTCAGGACAGCTTATTTCCCTTGAAGACAAGCTCTCCTGTGGGAGATAGGAAATCCAGAGAAAGATTCTCTGATGTAAATAAATCAGTATTACCATATTTGATTGTTTTATATTTCGTTGCTAGACCTGTAAGATGCAAAAGAAGCAAATTAAAATATAACTTATGTAATCATTATATATATATATATATATATATATATATATATATATATTTATTATTATTATTATTATCACACTGGCCGATTCCCACCAAGGCAGGGTGGCCCGAAAAAGAAAAACTTTCACCATCATTCACTCCATCACTGTCTTGCCAGAAGGGTGCTTTACACTACAGTTTTTAAACTGCAACATTAACACCCCTCCTTCAGAGTGCAGGCACTGTACTTCCCATCTCCAGGACTCAAGTCCGGCCTGCCGGTTTCCCTGAATCCCTTCATAAATGTTACTTTGCTCACACTCCAACAGCACGTCAAGTATTAAAAACCATTTGTCTCCATTCACTCCTATCAAACACGCTCACGCATGCCTGCTGGAAGTCCAAGCCCCTCGCACACAAAACCTCCTTTACCCCCTCCCTCCAACCCTTCCTATATCGTGCCGAATATGTAAAACTGGTCAATTAGCAAGAACTCATTTAAAATTAAGTCCTTTCTAAAATTTTCTCTTATACGTTTAAAGATATATTTTTTTCATTAATGTTGATGTAAAAATTTATAATTTTGCACTAAAAGAATCTTAGAAAGCATACCTAACCTTATTATAACAAGAACAATTTATTTTAGCTTAACCCAACTAAATATATTTTAGATTTGTTTACAGTAATTTAATACTAAACAAACACAGTGAAATATATTTTTTTCGTTAGGTTCAGAATGATTTTGGCGAAATTATTGCATACACAAATTTTCACTTGTCCTATATGGCAAGATGAGCGTTGCTATTTAAGCCAAGATCGCAAGTTCTGCCTATTCGGCACGACATATATATATATATATATATATATATATATATATATATATATATATATATATATATATATATATATGCAAGGAATTCGCGAGAGCATGCGAAATATACACAAACACTGATCTCTGGCTGAAGGAGACTCGAACCTACGAACCTTAGGACAAGGTACGCAGTGCTTTACCAATCTACCCACACTGGACAATACCTTGGCGTGTAGCATGCGCTACACGTTTGATCCAAGGCAGCCAGCTTTCAGGGAGAAGGCTTACAGCTTTTCATCTCATCCCCTGCATGCATCAGCCTTACTAGAGATTTGAACAATGAAAATATATATAGATATATATATATATATATAGATATATATATATATATATATATATATATATATATATATATATATTATACACATTTCCCGGCGGAATACATGAACTGCTCTATTTCAAGTTCCTGTTAGAAGCGTCGTAGCTCAGCGGTAAAGCGAGTGTCTGGTTTCAAGTTGGAAAAATTCAGATTCAGGAAGGATATAGGAAAGCACTGGTTTGGTAATAGAGTTGTGGATGAGTGGAACAAACTCCCGAGTACAGTTATTGAGGCTAAAACGTTGTGTAGTTTTAAAAATAGGTTAGATAAATACATGAGTGGGTGTGGGTGGGTGTGAATTGGACCTGACTAGCTTGTGCTGCTGGGTCTGGTGCCGTGCTCCTTCCTTGAGTGGAGGTGACCAGACTGGGTGGGTCATTGGGTTAATTCGGGGGGGGGGACATGGACCTGCTCCGCATGGGTCAGTAGGCCTGTTGCAGTGTTCCTTCTTTCTTATGTTCTTATGTAATAACGGGTACCATAGGTATCAGTAGTGATGACACGCATCTTCATACTGATAACCAGCTCAACACTACACACTCCACTGCCACAATTCTGCTTTGAGGCTGACAATTTATCCTGTGATTCCAGCACCATTTTCACCAATGCAAACACTGTTATTACCATTACCGAGGTCTCCCGGCACCAGTATCACCACTGCCAACATGAGTCACCATTATCTTGGACTCCCGGCACCACTGTCACCACTGGTATCAGCTTTACCCAGGGTTTCCAGCATCATTATCACCACTGTCATCACTTCATAACACCCATCAACCCTCCCACACGGCTTCTGGCGTCTCCTACACATACTGAGCGACTTTTCAAACAAATTTAAAACGAGAAAGATTTTTATTATGTTAGAATGCTAGAGAATTTTGGAAAATCTCACGTTTGACACGGATAAATGTGTGTAAAATGATACTAGTCTTTGACAGCTATTGTCTGGTTACTAAACTACATGGTTAAACTGAAACTCGGTTTCATTTTAACCACAGTATGTTGTAAGTGAATGAACATCTCAATCCGTATTTTCTTTTTTTTTATACAGCGCTTTTTCTTGAAAAATTAATCTTTGTCTCTGATCCCACATGTCGGTAATACTTGAGTATTTTTATGGAAAATTATCAGCTTTATGGAAAAAAGATTATTTATTGGGGATGTAGACTTTTTGTAGCCCTTTAAGTGATACGAATTTTGATATAACATCTACCATATATTTAAAATATTTAGACATTCAAGCATTTCACTATTTTATTTTACATGTGGTTTAGGATGTGTCCTGGCAAAGGAAAAGAAATTGTAAGAGTTTATAAAGATCTTTCCATTGGTTACAGTGGTATCAGTAGACGACCAACTCCAGGAAATACGTCTCATCTGCGTTTGTAAGTCACAAAGCTGTGGAAATCCCCAGCAAGTTCCGCTAGTTGCAAAAATCGTAAGCACACTAAAGAGTGGGTTAAGACCCAGCTCCTGGGATTTGTTATAATTTTGTTTTGGAAGTGTAAAAGTTGTTGGAGTAATGGAATACCTGGGGGAAGTGAAGGTAAACAGCTGTGATTCATAGAAAGAAGAGGATAGCTCAAATTCCCTGGATCAAGAGCCCTTTACTGGGATCAAGGCTTTTTCAGTTTGTAAAGAAAGCTCACTGTTTGGGCGAAACGTCAATAAAGGATCTTGTTAAAATGCATTTGTCTCTCTTTTATTTCTCGAGTTTGTTCATCTAAAACTCTCGGGCATTATGGAAGTGTTGATCTCCTGCTTCTGCATGTTACTGGCAGCATTTGAAACACATGCTGCACTCCATACTTTTCATATTTGCATGAGCTGAGCTAGAGGGGGCTGGGCTTGTGGGATACAGGGAGAATCTCCTGGGATCGTGTAGCTTTTGATAATGTATTCACCAGGTATATGAGACGCTATGACTTCCAGGCGTAGAATGTAGTTGTAGTTTGAGATATAATGAGCTATATTATGTAACTAATATACCATAGAAGTCTTAACTGTTAAAAAATAAATTTAAGTTACATTTTAGATAGTAACATTTTCTAAGTGAAGAGAGTTATTGAAATATATTTATTTTTCAAAACATTTCATAATAAGCTAGTAATTCCAAGCGAATGTATTCCCAAATTTTAAGCAAAGAAAGTCTGCATCCAGCTTTTGCTCCATCTCTGACTTATTGATGTGTAGGTTATTTCAGATGATAGATATTCAAGTGATCTGATATCTAAAATGCAGTGGGTATATATATTCCCATCCCAGTGTGGCTTTCGAAAGACGAGTTCCATCACCGTCTTTCATCTTAGTCAGTATCTGGTGCCTGGCTCAAAACATCATATTATCTCTTTCACATATAAATGGCTTATGATGCTGCAGAGAGACGAGAACTCTCTCGGATTCTCCATGATTTTGGATTCGAGAAAGGATGCATTCAAGACTCCTCTCGAATTGAAGGTTTTCAGTAGGAATGGTTGTACCGTTAATCTATCCGGAGTTCTTGGCAGGATCATCCATACCTGATCACTTTCTGTAGGTTCTTAGGATTTTTTACACAAACGAAACCAATTTTTGGGGTTAGTAATTACCAAAAACTAACATGGAGTTCTCATGTCAGTTCCCACATCGCTTCATATATGCATATCATAGGTCTTCTGAGACACCTGAGCCACATCATTTAGCAAGCTGGCTAGCGGCATACACATCATTACACACAAAAGATCTGACGTCTCCCTCCGTCTAAACAAAATTAAGTCAAACATTCTAGGCCATTTTTATTTGAAGAAGAAACCATCGATACACCGGGCCGCGGGGGCGTTGACCCCTGAAACCCTTCTCCGGGTATACACTTCCTTTCTTAGTTGTTTCACTATGCTAAAGTAACAACGCACTTCGTTGCAACACTTGTCGGGAACTCGCCAACCAACATGATCTTAACTTCCACTCACACCACGACACTAAGATTAAATGCTGTATTTTCATATATTATTTTCCTAAGAGTTCTCCGCATCAGCAGTAGCGAATTTCTTGAAAAACTCGTTTTCTTCGAGTAAATCCTCACCAAACTACATTATAATCAACATTTCGTCAGGACTGCCGATGACGTGCCCATATCATCATCAGTTTGCTATGCCTGGATTCAACCGAAAAGATATACTTAGTCCTCCCCAAGAACTCGACTGTCAAACAAATTTCCAAGATCTCCTCCATCAGTAAACTCAGTATCACCACCACTGCCTCGGCCTTCAAGGACATTATCACACAAACAACCACCATAACGCATTTTTTCGGCATACACAATCTAACATTTCCTGGGACATCCACAGACCTTCGTAAACGAATTTCAGAACGTTAGGTAAAAGGACACACGTTCAACTAATGCTACATTTTTATTGTGGCAACGTTTCGCTCTCTAATACCCATGTATATCCTCTATTACCTGTATTACTTGTAACGGCTTGACAAAGTTCCTGGAGAGCAAAACTTTGTAAGAATAAAAATGTCACATTAGTTGCACGTGTCCATTTACCTAGCATATTGTCGATAATTCTACCAACATTATTAGAATTTCAGAACACCAGTAGGCCAACAGAACACCAGTAGGCCAACAGAACACCAGTAGGCCAACAGAACAGACGACCTCAGCAAAATGCAACATAAATCTAATAACCACTTAATGAATTAGAGCAGCGCACTACTAATTGCCAAGAAGGATAATACCCAGAGAAGAAAAGTAGTTGAAGTTCCACTCATCAGCGTCTCCAAAAACTTCCACCGGAATAATTTCTTCTACAATTTAGATGAACCTCTGGCCAGAGAAATTCTAGAGCGTTAGGGAAACAATATGACCTTGGCAAGGTAAGGTAAGGTTCGTCAGGAAATAGGACAAGTGTTACTTGACGTGGGTCTTAGATGATGACCCGCAGCTGGAGCTTTGAGTCATCTGACCGAGGCCTTCCGCAGGCTTACCGGTCCACCCCTTTGAAATTATGGTCACAATTATAACCATTAAGTATATATGTGACCTGACGCGCCCCTCGCTCGCTACTCACTACTGTGTATTTGCTCACCCATCTCTAAGATACGATTTTGTTCGGATTTTTAACCCCGGAGGGTTAACTATCCAGCATAACCCAAGAAAGTGCTTCATCTAGGACTGTGATGCTACCCACACCAGTCGACTAACAACCAGGTACCTACTTGCTTGCTAGGTGAACGTGGACAGCAGGTGTATCTGTTTGCGACTTGTTCAGATCTACTGTGTGGCGAAGTGTCATCAATAACGGTTCCATATAACTGCATTATGTTTACCAACCTTCTGCCCAAAGAATATTTATTTTCTGGTCGTGCTAAACGTATTTCTACAAGAATATTACTCCTTTTGTTTCAGTCTTCTGCCTACAAGATACCACTGCCGTAGTTTAATTTCTGTCTACATGAATATCACTACTGCCCTTTCATATTGGTCTACAAGAATATTATGTTTTCTGTCGTGTCATCCTTCCGTCTACAAGAATATTACTCAGTTTCACATTGCCTTTAATAATAAAAATAAATTAAATGTTTTGCTTTATTTAGTCAAGTAAACATTTTCTGATATTCTCTTATATATCAATATCGGCAGTAATTTATTTCGTCAGCGTCAAAAGTGACTTTTAAGTATTAATGGCGCTTGAGTAATAAAAATTCTTGTATTTTTTTATTTATCACTCGTGAAGAAATATTGTCTTTTGTAATTCTTCCTCCGATCGAAACTCCAGCACATCATTAGTCTGTTTTCCCTCTCCTCGATATACTCTTCCCTCTTCGTATTCCCTTTGTTCTTTACTATCCCTCTCATTGTCCAACCGCCCTTCCCACTCCCATCCGGAGTAATTAAGGAAGCTTCCCCAACTGTAACTACGGATGAGTCAAGTCAGCAGAAGTCAGTCAGGAGTGGTAGGCGACGCTGACACCGTGAAACTTCAACCAATGGCAATACCATTCCTAATCTTTTTCATTTAACTTGGACTCAGTGGTTTGTGATGTTTGGATCAAGTGTGCTCTTAAACGCCACTTATTCTTCCCTAAATATAGTTTGATCTAACAAATTTTCTATGGAATTTTTGTGAAGTTGAACTTATACTCGCTAAAATTTGTACCTGTCTCGTTGGTACTCGCGCGTCAGTTTTCTTGTAAGATGTCTGCCCATATTTTAAGGAGTGGGGGGAAGGGGGAACAAACAAGAATTATATAATCCGTTAAATTGAAGAATGACATACTTGTGTAACATTTTAAAATCTTTACTGTGGAAGCATTTCGTCAGCCAGTGGCTTCTTCAGTGTAGTACAGAGAAAAATGGTGAAAGATGAAGAGAATGAGGTAATCAATCCCTCAGCCTAGAGTCAATGTGTTCAGTCCATCAATCTTGAGAAAAGTACAGTATATGCTGTACTATGGCCCACTGATAGTCCATGGAGACTCTTTGGTGGTCTACAAGATCATTTTCCAAGGTCACATGGAATGAGCAGGCCCCGCCATTAAGCAGGCATTTCTCTGCCATTCCCATACAATAACTTAGGGCCACCGGCAGCTTAACCAGGCATCCGACACTGAGTGTCAGTGTGGCTGTAGTCGTCGTCTTGAGTGGCTGCTGTGTCGTTTGTCCGGTATTGAAAAGGTGTGGTGTGGTTTGATTATAGTTCTGTTGCACAGCAAGTCTCACCCTCTCTGCATCAGAACCGAACCTAAACAGGTTTAAATTGTTTTCCCACTTATTGTATTTTTAGCTAAAATACGTAAATTATCACACTTTTATTGAAACTGCTGCTACAATTGCATTTTATGGGGAAAACGTAAGCCAAATCACATTATTTTATTTCAAATAGTAAACCTTAATTATTTTTATAATTCATCGATTTCTCTTTTTTCCCTGCTTCTATATATATGTACTAGTTTTCGTCTCTGTATTAGGACTGAAAAAGTCACTTGTGGAGAAAACGTTTCTTCTAATAAATGTCCTTAACTGTACCTAAGTGTCTTTATCCACAGCTCAGATTATTCTCAGTACTCGATCACGAACATGAATTACGAGAAGCTAGAGAAAGTTATGTCACCAACAGGCGACAACTTTCACTGGTTAACACACATGATGGTGTATGACCATGTCACTACACATGAACTAGTAGACAGAACAGTAAAAATCACAGAAGCACAATGGACACAAATCAATCCTGAGCAAGATGTCACCTTAGTCGTACATGAATCACTACATGTCCCTACTTATTACCCTACAATACCACATTTTGATACAGTAAATAATGCATATTACATGTTCCTAATATATACCCAATAAATACTTATCCCTAAGTCTGACATATCTCAGATTTTTAAAGCACATCGGCAGTTCCCCATCAAGGCAGGGTAACCCGAAAAAGAAGAAACACTTTCATCATCATTCACTCCATCACTGTCTTGCCAGAGGAGCACCTACACTACAGTTATAAAACTGCATCTTATCAACACCCCTCCTTCAGAGTGCAGGCACTGTACTTCCCACCTCCAGGACTCAAGTCCGGCTAACCGGTTTCCCTGAATCCCGTCATAAATGTTTATAGATTTGTGCTAAACCTAAGCAAAGTCTGCAGTAAACGTGAATCTGGGTCTTGCTATACCAGTGCATAAAGTGCACTCCTAACAGTCTCTGTTCTATAATTAACATCTGTGTTGATTTACACTTCTTTAAATGTAAACAGTTCTATACTGAGAGATCTCGAATAAATTATTTTAATGTCTGGCTGACTGTCTTTTTTCTTTTCTTTTTTTTTTTATAAAAGTTATTAGAAAACCGAAAATGTGTTAAGTGAGGGTGAAGGTCGGAGGAGAGTGCTAATTCAAATAGATGGTTTGATCAAAGTCCAGAAAACTTTTAAACGAGAATTAACTGGTTGAGAAGACAGAGATAGAGAGCATTAGAAGGTGGAGAGAGAGAGAGAGAGAGAGAGATAGAAAGATATATGTATGAATTTGTGTGTGTGTGTGTATTGCAGTGTAGTACATAGGAAAGATAACAGGAGTTTATCTGCATACAGAGAAAAAATCTTTTTCCGTATTCGATAAATAGAATGGATATTTGATGTGAAATATTTATAGTACTGCAATAGTAGGATTAACTACTGCAACTACTAGTGTTATTCCAGTGGCCAGGTCTCCTGTGTAGCTCAGGAATTTATGCCAAAGTGCTGGTAACCACTACCGGAAGTATAACTAGTAGAGATCTATATAAGTTGTGTGTTTGTTCAACAGTTTTTCGTAAGAAATTATTGGATTTGGTGTGAATACCCACATCTGTGTTTAACTGCTTGCCATGGAATTTTATGTTACTGTTTATGGTAAAATTTTATCTGCACATCACAAAATCTTCGTTCTTATGTCGAATTTGTCGAGAATTTTAAATGTTTGTTTGAGGCCAAGTCTAATGGCTTCTGTTTTGTAGTGAGAACAAGTGGAGAGATTAAAGTCATTCTTCGTAAAGTTTGTTTCTTGATAATGATAAGAGTTTTGTTGGTCTGCTTTGCCCCTTTTCCAATTTACCGTCGTCTTTTAAATAATCGGGGGACCAGAAGTGGATGGACTATGCTGAGTGGATAATTAAAGTGCAATGAACACTTATGAATACTGAATAATAACCCACATGGAGACAGACAGTCGGAAGATTGATTGGTCTGTATATTTCGATCCTCTTTTGGGATCCTCTTCAGCGTCATCTTAATTTTGTTTCGACCGCTTTGCACTCGAAATTTCTTGTGAAACTAAGCATCTATTTGGCATTGCTGCTTGCAGCAAAATATTGTTCAGCAGGTTTTAGATTGTTGTTTATGTAATATAGCACAAAACTCTTAGTGCTTCCCGTTCTGTCACCCTTTGTGTGTTTATACATGCGCTTACTGAAACCTCTTTCCATTTCGCCCACAAAACTTTTTTCCGGACATTGTACGGGAGGACATGTACATCCTTGACAGCGTCGTCACTGGGGCTAACTTTTGCTAATCTGTTAAGTGTTATATTTGTGTGGCACATTGATGTCACTCGACAACACAACTCATTTATTTCAGCCTCTGAAAAAAGGCAGCACCACTCATTCTCTATAGAATTTAAATGTGGAAATCTGAAGTGTTTAAAGATTTTTCTGTCAGTGAAATGAGCTTGAGATGAATGAGGGTAATGTAGATATCTGAATCTGTTAGGAATTTTAGATTTTTATGAATAACTTGGTTGACCCACAACATATGGATAAATACTTACAGGAATAGCGACGATATTTCGAAGAAGGTAAGAAACTTCTGACTACACTATGAAAATATCATCTATAGATTTCAACCAACTCTGAGTAAGAAGTAGTATCTATGGTAATCATTCAGTCTTAAAGAATTCTATAAACGAATTTACTAAGAGAATTTCCTACTACAAAAAAATAATTTCAAACCAAAGTTTTACCATTTCTAATTACAGATTTTTCTTTCGCATATTTTGCAGTATATGAGTGTGCGTATAGGCCAGATTTAGTGCTTTTATCAGAATTTAAAATTTCCGACCATTTAATCATCGTTCCTGTTTAACAGGTCTTTTTTTCAAAACATGTGTACTCTATTTTTACACAGCCATTTCCTGCCAAGACAGGGAGATTCAAAGAAAGAAAACACAATCACAATCGCTCATTCCCAAGTCGTCTCTACAGAAGAACTCAGACATCGCAGTGCCAATGATCCTTCAAGCAGTGACTTCCTCATCCATCCTTCTGACTGCCTGGGCTGTACTTCCCCACATCCAGAAACCCAGTCTCGCTAACCAGTTTCCCTGAATGCCTTCACAGATGTTTTCCCTGTTCATACTCCAACCGCACGTCAAATCCCAAAAACCAAATGCATCAAGTAGGAATTGTTTGGTTGGAATAATGATGATGGAGAGGCTTGTTTGTTAAGTGTTCCCTTGGGTGTGTTGTTGACTTGTTGGTGGGGTTAACGACGCCGCCTGGAAAACTCAGAGGCAACACAATTTTATTATTACTGATGAAGACAAATGAGGGACTTGTGCAATCCTTACCCCTTCCCCCTTGATATCCCCCCCGTTTTCTCTCTCTCTCTCTCTCTCTCTCTCTCTCTCTCTCTCTCTCTCTCTCCGTATGGCCCTGAAATCAATAGTGCCTTCCATGGTAAGCTGTTGTGTGTAATACCTTGATTTACTAATTCTTTTGCACACTGCAGGTGTAGTGATCTCATAAGAGTCGGAATATCATTCTTAAGGATTGTTAGTGATAAATCCTTATCCGAGACTAATGAAACAAACATTTTCTTCCTTGCTAACATCACCGAATTATTGATTAAGAGGAAACGCATCTTCCTCTCTCACTGGACATGACGAGTATACATGAGGATACTTGGCGGTATACATACTACTGCCAGTGGACAAGGTCAACTAGTGTAGTGTTCTTGGGCAATGAGAGTTCTCTCTTACAAGCCTTAGTAATCAATAAAAAGTTTATCGTCTCGTACAACATGGAAGGAAGGTTCAACAAGCAATTCCTTGATCTTCCACGAGTCACAAGGACAAGGTCACTGTCGAATACAGTCAACTACACCAAGCTCAGAGGAATTCCAGCCGACGGTGATATGTGGCAGCTCCACTTATTAGTAAACAGAATCTCCTTATGAATAAATTCGTGTGCCCAGACAATTAGTCTTGTAACAAGAGGCAGTGGTTCACAAAGACACATGAGCAAACACTAGAACACAGAAAACGTTTCGGTCCTGTCACCTTGATGAAGATTAGCAGAGCAGTTTTCGGTGACTATGTAATGTTAGTCTCCTATGATTGAGTTATTGACCTCATTCTCATGCATGCCAAGGAAACTATTATTATTGAATATATGAAGAGGACACTCATACTTCGTTACATATTAGTTACGCACTAGTTCATTTTTATAAATATTGTTTCCTGCCTCCCTCCCTCTCCCTCTCCATCAACAAGTTATGTACACGTAACATACATATGAGAACGAAACTTATATCTTGTGATTCATGAAATCGTAATAACACGATTACAAACCACAGAACGGGTGGGGTTTGAATCCAGGGGCGAGCGAGTGGTAAAATTCCCGGCCAGTGCGTAAGCCACTGAGCCAGGTGTCTATAATATAATTCATCCAACTAGTTGGAAATTCACTGTTTCTCAGTTATTTTGCAAATTGTGATGTCACCTGATTACTGTTAACTTATTTCATGCGTATATATGTTGTGCCGAATATTTAAAACTTGCGATTTTGCCTTAAATATGAACGCTCTTCTTGCCGAATAAGGCAAACGAAAATTTGTGTATGCTATATTTCGCAAAAATCATTCTGAACTTGTCGGGTCACCATCTGGAAAAAACCCGGGTCGGGGCATACTGGCGAATTATTCAAGTACCCAACGAAAAAAATATATTTCATTGTGTTTGTTTATTATTAAATTATTGTAAACTTATCTAAAATATATTTAGCTGGATTAGGCTAAATTAAATTCGCTTCTTATAATAAGGTTAGATAAGTTTTCTAAAGCTCTTTTGGTACAAAATTATTAATTTTTACATTAACATAAATAAAAAAAATATATCTTTAAACGTAAAAGAGAAAATTTTAGAAAGGACTTAATTTTAAATGAGTTTTTTCTAATTGACCAGTTTTACCTATTCAGCACGATATTATATATATATATATATATATATATATATATATATATATATATATATATATATATATATAAGAATGTATTTCAAGCTTATCTAAGTAAGAGTATAATTTTATATATGCAGATATGACCGAGAAAACAAGAGGCTTGGCGGCCACGTAACAAACAAACTTATGGGGTTTAAAGTATTCTTGACTGGTGCTCAGCAGGTGACGTGTAGCCTTCAAGACCCTTGTATAGCCGATAAGCTTTAAGTCCCATTAACGAATCAACCAACCGTCCGTATAACACTGTCAGGTGTGTGTGTGTGTGTGTGTGTATACTCGCCTATTTGTACGCACCTATTTGTGGTTGCAGGGGTCGAGACTCGGTTCCTGGCCCCGCCTCTTCACTGATCGCTACTAGGTCCTCTCCCTGCTCCATGAGCTTTATCATACCTCGTCTTAAAACTATGTATGGTTCCTGCTGTGTGTTTATATGCATCGGGTTTACTTTAAACCCTATTTTAGTATTCTTGACTGGTGGTTAATGGGTTAAATGCAGCCCTAATGGCCTTAGTGTAGCTGATTAGCTTTAAACCCAATCAGGGTTAAAAGATCCATGGCAGGTGGAGCACAGCTTTGCATGAAGCCTTAATGACCCTCAATAAACCAGTCAGTCAATTCACATACACGAAGTTGAGCACCTTTTTCCGTACATATCCTTGTTACCACATAACAATACTGGCAGTACGGAAAAAGACATTTATTAGAAGACATTTAATAGAGGACATTTATCTGGAACTGTACATAAGTGTTTTTTTTTCACATCTTATCAGTATCACCAGAGAATTTTTCAGTACCTGTAATAAATTCACTACAGTCTCAGAAAAACATTAATTGTATGTTCTAAGTTATTTTCTGATAATTATAATATTAACTACATATGGGAGTCATATAATATCCAAAATACTATTATTTTTTAATATTCACCTTATTTTTTTATTGTATCTAAAATGCCATAAATCTTAGAAGAAGAAAAAATGTGGGTTGGTGTGGCGTTATCACAGGGATCCAACAAAGTTCTGAATATGCGGAAACTTTAGCTAGCAACTCACGCTGTGATCAGCTGACGAGCAAAACATTTTCCAGCACAGTTTGGGGAAAATGCCGTGACTTTCAAAATACTTGCATTTAACTTTTATTCTCGTGGCGCGCATATGCAGGCTCGCACGCGCGCCGCGCATACTCTCTCACACTCTCACACATACACATACATTCTCATACTCTCACACATGTACTTTCACACACACATACATACACACATACTCTCACACATACACACATACTCTCACACATACACTCAGACATAAACATACACACAGACACACACACACACACAGACACACACACACACACACACACACACACACACACACACACACACACACACACACACACACACACACACACACACACACACACACACACGAGATACGATAAAGCTCTTGGAGCAGGGAGAGAGTGGACCAAGCAGCGACAAGCGAAGAGGCGAGGCCAGAAGCTGTGACTCGACCTTTGCAACCACAAACAGGTGAGAACACACCCAAGAACATAAGAAAAGAGGAACACTGCAGCAGGCCTACTGGCCCATACTAGGCAAGTCTTTTTCAAACCCAAATCCACTAACGAGATTATTTCCAACCCATTTTCAGTGCTATCCACGGAACAAGCTGTGATAATCCTATTAACTCGTATGAAAATCCCACTTAAATCCAACCTTCACTTCCCCACACAGATGTGCAAGTCCCACTCAAATCTACCCCCCCTTCCCCCCCTTCCCCCCCCCTTCCCCCATACACACACAGACTCAGAAGAGGGAACCACAACAAGCAGCGGCCACAATAACAGATCAGTCAATCTGAGGTTTAACTTGGAACAAATTGCAAAAGGAAGTAATTTCTTTTGTAGCTTATTTTACAAGCAGTAAAGAACAACATATAACAGTGATGAATATAAATAGTGAAGCATTTTTCATTTTTTTTAAGGAATGACTCAAGACCTGAAGGTTTTAATACATTAACATATAAGCGATGATCATTTTTCATTATTGCTTCCTTCGTGTTCACCTTCGTGTTCACCTTCGTGTTCACCTTCGTTGTTCACCTTCGTGTTCATTTTTGTTATCGTTGGCACGATGAACATCTTTTGCTTAATAAAAATTACTTTTATCAAAGTAATATCTGGAGAAACTATAGTTTTAAGATTTCGTTGCTGACGCAATACATCATCTGAAATGAAGTTGTTCATTGTAATAAATCACTTAATATATCCGGTGATGAGCACTGATGAATCAGCAGATGAGTTCTGTTTGAAAGTGACAAGTTGATGAGTAAGATATATGTGCAACATTTGGGTAGCTATATTGCTGAAACGTTTCGCCTACACGGTAGGCTTCTTCAGTCAGAAACAGAGGCAGCAGATGTAGTAGTGAAATGAAGATGTAATCAATCCATCACCTCAAATATTATTTCTAAAAGTTAGATACTGGTTACATTATCATCATTTAACTACTCAGTTGCTGCCTCTGTATTTGACTGAAAAAACCTACTTTGTAGGCTTAAAAATTTCAACAATATTGATGCCCAACTGGTGAATGTCTTTTTAGAAGCATCCCCTGACCAGACCCGGCAATAACAAATCGATGAAACGACTGTGTAAATTACTTAGGATAACCCAGAAAAAAGTCTAAAGTGACTGGCTTCCATTGGTTGAAATCCTGGTTATGAAGGTCGTCGTCATTCTGGTGTTATTCACAGGTATTGAGCAAAAATTTGTATGCAAAATCTGCTCAGATCTATGTACAAGAGATGGATCAACTAGAGAGTTAGCAAGTGGATGTGTTTACTTTCAAAGTGAACGCAGTTATAAGTCCGGTTTATCAGCAGATTTGGTTATCGAATAAATGCTAATGAAGACAAACACATGCTAGACAAATGGAGTTCCATGGAACTCAATGGCTCCTGATAAGTCAGACATGTGCAACAGTTAGGTATCTTTTATTCCGAAACGTGTCGACTGCAAAGTATGTTTCTTCAGTCGAACAGAGAGGAACCAGCAGATACAGTAGAGATGTAAAGACGATGAAATCAGTTCATCACCCTCAAAGGCGTAGTTTTGAGGTAGTCAGTCCCTCAGTCTGGAACAATGTGAAGCTGAATTAACAGAATGGAGACTTATATACTGCCAAAGGCGAGGCACAGATAACCTTGACGACAGAAGCGGTGGGGTCAACCGGTAGTAAAAAGAATGTAATCATTCAGAGGCAGTGTAGCAAACGTACTGGGTAGGTTTGCTGCAATGGCTCCTATTTATGCATGCAGGCATCAAGTTATGGAGCCATGCAGTAGGTGAAGGATACAGAGTACTTGACAACCGGGTAACAGAAAGATATGACAAAAGTAAGACAGGCAAAACACGCCAAGTTTCTTCTTAATAGAGACCCACTCTGTGCAGATGCCACTCTGCGTAACATTGCTACTGGAGCTACAGCTGACACAACTGTAAATGATTACAAAGCAAAAGAAGTAGGTAGTAAGCATGTTAAAGTAACAGACACTTAGATTCCTGCTAAAATGAATTGCGAGCCCATGAACTTAGGTCCAATATTGCCCTTTCAGCGTTTGATAATATCTGCTAAAGTCACCCATGGTGTATTTGATTATGATAAATATTTGGTTTATTTGATTATAATAATAGAACCCATAGCAAACCAGTGCTAAATTTAGCATGTTAGTGCTGACATAGTACAGTGGATAACGCACTGGCTTGTTTTATGATTGGCTAGCCATGGACTAGCCAATAATAAAACTAGCCGTTAGGTGTATTCCCATAAAAGTTTTGATGCATGTGAAGCAAGTATACAAGCAAGTATACGTGTCTCCTAGTAAATTTGTTTCAAATAATGCCTATCAACATGAGAAAAGAACAGTTGTTAGTCAACCAAATAAGAAAAGGTTTATTGACATGCTCAGTGAGAACGATGATGAGAGATCGTTCATGAAAAAAGTAATATCGATTTATTGTCATTACAGCAGTAAAATTTGCATCGTCGTGTGCCACGGCGGTCATGGGAGAGGACGATGACTTCTTTACATTGATTTCATGTTGACTTCAATTCCTTCGATCTTTTCCTTAGACTTACATAATATCCAACAACACCCAGAAACTCAGGAAAAGTAATGAACTGCAGTGTGCTTTGAGTCTAGACGCGTGCAACTTGCTTCCAGTTGTGCAAGCAGTCTGTGACTGCAACACATCACGTTTGTCTGGAGTTGGGTAAAGGGTTGCTTTGATTAAACTTACGACAAACGTTCATTTCAAGAGCCTAACAGAAACATTCAGCAGAGCAGCAACCACAGAAGAGGTTCCAAAAACGCACTTTTGCGCCAGTATTGTAGTACCCAGGTATGGGACTGGATGCCCAGCATTACTGACTTCATTAAGTATAATTTCTTTGAGAGTTGACATCTTGCCAAGAGAAGCTGAAGCAGCACATCACAGCGACCGTTGTTATTTCTAAATAGAGAGGTAACAATTTCCTCTACATATTCTTCTCTGAATACAGCATCTTTCTACCCATTATTCTCCTCCTTGGAGACTGGGGAAACTCTGCCTCGCACCTTCAGCTTCCACCTTCCTTCTGGTTCCTCAACCTCGTGTATTCATTTTTTCCACAATTCTTATCTCCTGTCTCTATGATTTTTTACCCTCTTAGTCCATCCTCATCTCTCTCCCTTTTACTCTCATTCCATGTTTACATCCTCTCTCTCTTTTTAATAGAATCTATAGACTATTTTGTTCTATTCACTGGTACTATCTATTTGCCTTTACTCCTTGCTTTTATATAAATGCTCTTCCTGTGTGACTTTTGTACTCCAGCTTTTTTTCCTTACATATTCCGGCTATTAACTAGATTTTCAATATATTTCCATTTTTAGATCAATTTCCCTATTTCAAGTGCCTCTTATACCCTATCTCATTTATTCTTGAAGACCCTCGTAGTACAACGTTCATCAGTCTCTTTATTAAAACACCCACACATTTCCTTTTCATCAATACCCTAACCGGTTCTCATTACCGTGTTCTTCACATTTAACTCTCTCCCTTTTCCCTTCACTCCATCCCTTCTGCTATCTTCCCTCTATTCTCATCCCTTCCTCTCATTTTCATCTGCCTTCTACACGCTACCCCTCTCATTTCCGTTAACCCTCTTTCTCTTTCTTCTTGCAAATATCACTTATCACTTTGTTCCCATATTTTCCTGTCGTCTATGCGAAGCTTGCAACCACTCTTCCTCCCACTCCCATCATGGCTGCCACTGAGTGCTGGCTGGGTACACAAAGAAAGATGCGGTCTCCCTAGGCGTATCAGGTGGTCCACCAACACCCTTAAAAGTGCCTCACGACAGATTGTTTTACTTTCCTCAGGTCTCGTTGTTGATGGGCTTTTAGTGATGGTGTTTCGTAGGGAGCGGGAGCGCTTATGCTGGTAGGGTAGACTTTATTTTTTTTTGTTTACCTGGGGATTGCTGCTGTGGAACAAGAGTGCACACAAGAACCAATAAGAACCCAGAATGAAGCCATTTTGAAAACAAATCCACAGGGTTTTAAAATATCTCAATCATATCCGTATAACTGAGTCCCAAGAGCGTAACTGCCAACATTTTAGTGGGTTTATAACTGTATAACATCTCGTGTTCTAATGCAAGGAATGCACACAATGCTCAATATGTCTGGGAAGGTTTCTAGGGTTGGAAGCTGCACTCAGAACTTGGTAACTTGTGGTTTTTGTTAGGAGAGTTATTTTTGTTCGGGCGAGGTTTTTAGGTAGAGGGGGATTCTTTAGAAAGATTTCTATGAAAGATTTTTAAGAGGATTGGTATGTATGAATGGAGCTTTTTGAGGCTTTTGTTGAGATTATTTTGCTTCGTTATTGGAGAAGTATTTTGTAAAGGCCTCTTGTTGGGGAGCTGTTTGGTCAGTCAGGTCAGTATTTTGGTAAATTCATCAGGGAGGGCTTTTCAACGGACCGGATTTTTTTTTTTTTTAGGAAATGCTATTTACTGGAGTGTTCGCTATAAAGGACACATATATGAATAATTTTGTCGTACGAATTCATTTTGCAGGTCTTTTTATTTTTAAGAAAAACATCTCGAGGAAAGCTTTCACGGAGTGAACTTTTGTGAAATGAGGTTTTTATAGGCAAAGTTTTTTTTTTTTGTGAAAGGGAACGATTTTTAAGCAAACATTTCAGGGGGAATACTTTCTACACTTGGCTTTAAAATTACATTGTTGATGTAGGATTTTCTCGAGATGGAATTATGTAAAGTGCAGGTAGAGAGGATTTTATTGTGATTTTGAGTAAAGGACTTTCGGGAAGGAATCCTTTGCAAAAGAGGGTGATAATGTGAAGAAATTTAGTGAAGATTAATTTTATTTGATGGTTTTTGCGAGCGGGACTTTGGTTAGGTCTTCTGTGGGAGGGTTTATTTTATTATGAGTTGGACTGATACGAGAGTGGGAATATTTGAGTGTAACTTAGCTCTGCTTAATATGGGACAGTAAGCCTACTACAGTTCCTTTCACTCGAGTTCGTATATTTCCTGTAGAGAAAACATATGGGGAGGATGTTTCTGTGGGAAGATGTTTTGCTGAGAACTTAGTGGAAGAGATTTGTGTGGAAGAGAGAGGGAGTGTTGAAATTATTTTCATGAGAATACTTATTAGAAGCTTTATGAAGTGACACTTGAGATTTTCGTCTGGGTAGGAGATTTTCGTCAATTGATTTCAGAGAATGTTTTAACTTATTCACTAGAATACAAATTTACTGGTTAATGAAAACTAGGTATTGAATACGTATTGTTGTAACACATTACAGCTGTGAATTTTGTTTCTTGGTTGAAGATGTAAGGAGACAAAATAGCTGGCTATTACTGAACAGAATCTATTGTTAGTCGCAACTGAAGCAAACACTTGATATACTAAATATTATTACTGATCTCACACTTGTCCAGGAAAAATATGTATGTCAAATGTACAATAATTGGATTGTGTAAAATAACCATTGTGAAAAAATAGTAAAATTAGAAGCGCTATCACGATTTCTCACATTTTCAAGGACCTTGATAAAGTGAGAAATCACGAAAGCGTTTGGAATTTCACTATTTTTTTCATGGTGGTGGTTTTGTATATTGTGATATCACTTGCTTACTGTGATCTTATTGTAATAATTAGATTTTTTTTATTTTTTTGTAAGCTGCATGTTTGTTGGGGAACGGTGATAAATCCCACCAGGAGACTTTAACCGCATTGTCTTAAGAAGAAAGGGCGTACCACTGTCTTTTCTTTCGTACTGCTGCTAAGGCCAACTTGCTTTTGTTTTCTGTCTTTTTGAAAACGGTCTTTTGTTGCACCTGCAAAATATCTCTTTCATTAATTGTTTCTTTTCTTTGAGCGGAACATTTATAGCCATGTTTTCTTTTTTAGGTAAGAACTCAATACAAGTAAATATCCGTGTTTGTTTCTTCTGATGTTTATATAATCACTGAGATCGCAAACTACAAATTATACATAAACAAACAATGTATCCACAGTAAATGGTAATAAAATTCCACGCGCTCTCGTGATCTTTTAATCACATTATCACGAATTGGTAGACACAGTAAAGCAAAGGATGTCTTATATTGAAAAGGAGATGCGTCTTACACCAGAGTCAGATGTGCTTCACACACACACACACACACACACACACACACACACACACACACACACACACACACACACACACACACACACACACACACACACACACACACACACACACACACACACACCATAATGGTGTCAGAAGGGTAGTGCCCCTTATAGACTTAAGTTGCATAATACCCCAACACTGTCAGGTGAACAGTGACATGTCAGGCAGAGTAATTAGGTTTGTCAACATGGCTTAAAATTCTCATAGATTTAATGAATTATGGATGCCTCTAGCTTATTAAGTCATGAACTTGCGTTCAGACTGACTAAAGAGTTAATTTTTATACAAAATGATTCTTTTTATATTTTCTTCAAATATGATTTCATTTAACAACACTTGTTTTTAATCAGACGATAAGGTGACTACAAACACACAAAGCTCCCAAGAATACGTAGAACACTAAATATTTAACCATGTAGATCCATATTATGACAGACTCTTTCAGTTTCCTCAGTGGGAACCTAAGAAAGGAATGCTTTAACATCAAGCCTGACAAGTTTCCCACTTGTCTTGTATAAACCATTCAATAGTTCACTGGTGTTGAGACCGTAATTTGAAGAGATATGGAAATATAAAAGCAAAATTAAATTTTTCCTGCTGCTCACGAGTGCTGCCGGAATTAAAGGTTATGGCAGAAAAACTCGTTGATTCAATCTAATAGGGAAACTCTTGTGTAGAGGTGCAAGTCACCCTTCTGGTGGGTTTTCAAATTTTGAATGTTGGTGTATCTGACAGAAGGCAGGTCAGTGGTATGTTATTCTGCTGCGTAGAAGCTAAGTTGCCAATTTAATATGAAAACTGCTGTACTGAATTCTTCTCAATAATATGGAAATACCTCATTAGCCTCAAGCTATTGATAATCGAGTAACTTTACTAAAGAAAAATTGGGATTTTACTGGGCTCAGTAGTTGTCAGTTTGTAGTTATTTCAGTACGATAATTCAAAAATGTCCTTTATCGTTTTAACGAGCATCATATTTTCCGCACAGCTGTAAATTATGAAAACGATGGTTTGATTTACTAGGCTGTGAGTGTTAGCATTTTCCATTTTAATTTCTATTCATTAACCTGGCAATACCTCTTTTTATCGGCTTCAAACTTTCATTCCTGGTGATTCTTAGAGGAAGGTTTTCATCGATTTTTTTTTTTTTGGGGGGGGGGCAGTGTAAGTGTAAATTTGTTTTAAATTAGAGTTTGTGTCTGCCATAAGCTGAAAATTAATTTATTGATGGACTTCAAATTTCAGTACTGGTGTGTCTCAGTTTTGGAATGCTGTTGGGCATCGTAGGCTCCAATTAGCTAATGTGTAAAAGAAAAATCGTGGTATTATACGTAATAACCTAGATAACTAAGGAACTGGGGACGTTACAT
Source organism: Cherax quadricarinatus (assembly GCF_038502225.1). Classification (NCBI taxonomy): domain Eukaryota; kingdom Metazoa; phylum Arthropoda; class Malacostraca; order Decapoda; family Parastacidae; genus Cherax; species Cherax quadricarinatus. The sequence goes on along the minus strand of NC_091355.1, from coordinate 14,189,611 downwards.
CAAACTCGCTGAACCTAGTCTCTGACCCCAAGTCTCTGACCCCAAGTCTCTGACCCCAAGTCTCTGACCCCAAGTCTTGCTTTAAAGACTGTTTCGCCAACTGGGATAAATTTTATGTAAGCGAGAAACCCCTTTAACGCCTACGTTAACGTAAATATATATGAAGCATGAATTAAACCAACATCGTCTGTGTCCCATGAGAGCCTTCATTCATACACTAAGGACGGGAGCGAGGCATAATTAAAAATTCCGGAATTCAAGGCCAGAAGGAAATTTCTTGAAGCAACCATCATCCATCTGACCAATATCGGGCGAGGTAGAGCTACATAAACATTGGCAAAATTCTTGGCCCGCATTATGATGTCCAGCAGATGCAGTGGAAATATAAAGCCAAACCCACTGAACACACGTCACTCCTCCCTAGACACTAACCTGACTCTTCTCATCTAAAGTGACGTCATTCTGTATGCTTGGAGATGTTTCATCCAGAGCGAAACATTGTTAAATAAAACTTTTTTTATTTTGTCCATGTCTTTGACTGGCCAAAACAATCAGATTTATTGCTGTGATAAAATTTTAGTGTAAATTTGAAAATATTAAAATTGAAAGCAGGCTACTACACCAGGAGTTACACACACACACACACACACACACACACACACACACACACACACACACACACACACACACACATACACACACACACACACACACACACACACACACACACACACACACACACACATACACACACACACACACACACACATACACACACATACACACATACACACACACACACATACACACACACACACATACACACACACATACACACACACACATACACACACACATACACACACACATACACACACACACACACACACACACACACACACACACACACACACACGAGTCATGGTACGTAATGATGTATCACAGTGGGCACCTGTGACGAGCGGGGTCCCACAGGGGTCGGTCCTAGGACCAGTGCTATTTTTGGTATATGTGAACGACATGACGGAAGGGTTGGATTCAGAAGTGTCCCTGTTTGCAGATGATGTGAAGTTAATGAGGAGAATTAAATCTGATGAAGACCAGGCAGAACTTCAAAGAGACCTGGACAGACTGGACACCTGGTCCAGCAAATGGCTTCTCGAATTTAATCCTGCCAAATGCAAAGTCATGAAGATAGGGGAAGGGCACAGAAGACCCCAGACAGAGTATAGGCTAGGTGGCCAAAGACTGCAAACCTCACTCAAGGAGAAAGATCTTGGGGTGAGTATAACACCGAGCATGTCTCCGGAAGCACACATCAATCAGATAACTGCTGCAGCATATGGGCGCCTGGCAAACCTGAGAACAGCTTTCCGATACCTTAGTAAGGAATCATTCAAGACACTGTACACCGTGTATGTCAGGCCCATACTGGAGTATGCAGCACCTGTTTGGAACCCGCACTTGATAAAGCACGTCAAGAAACTAGAGAAAGTACAAAGGTTTGCGACAAGGTTAGTTCCAGAGCTAAGGGGAATGTCCTATGAAGAAAGATTAAGGGAAATTGGCCTGACGACACTGGAGGACAGGAGGGTCAGGGGAGACATGATAACGACATATAAAATACTGCGTGGAATAGACAAGGTGGACAAAGACAGGATGTTCCAGGGAGGGGACACAGAAACAAGAGGCCACAATTGGAAGTTGAAGACACAAATGAGTCAGAGAGATAGTAGGAAGTATTTCTTCAGTCATAGAGTTGTAAGGCAGTGGAATAGCCTAGAAAATGACGTAGTGGAGGCAGGAACCATACACAGTTTTAAGACGAGGTTTGATAAAGCTCATGGAGCGGGGAGAGAGAGGGCCCAGTAGCAACCGGTGAAGAGGCGGGGCCAGGAGCTAGGACTCGACCCCTGCAACCACAAATAGGTGAGTACACACATACACACACACACACTCACACATACACACACACATACATACACACACATACACACACACACATACACACACACACACACACACACACACACACACACACACATACACACACACACACACACACACACACACACACACACACACACACTCATGGAGCAGAGAGAGTGAACCTAGTAGCAAGGGCCGAGTCATAGGAACTATGACTCGACCACTACAACCACATACAGTTGAGTACACACACACACAGGCTGTTCCATGAGACAGTACCTGACCCCAGCATATAAAAACCCTATTTTTAAATTATTTTTCCTGAAATGATGTTTACATAGCGAGTTTCATTGAAAATATAAATGTAACGTCAATTATTTTATTCCCATAATGTAGCTAACATTAATATATCAAGATCGCCTCGCCAGGCGTCGCCTCACAACACAGGACCAATCAAGGTCAACTACAGAGATAACATGAAGAGAAGCAACGCAGTCACTTCAAGAGAAACCATCTCATGGCAGAAACGTTGTCACTAAGGGCTGATATACACTGCCTAATGTACAACCAGTCTAAAATTCTCAAATCCAATTTATTTTCTCCCGCTTCTATAACGTTAAAGTCATTTATCCAGATATATGATCGTTGATTTTTGAGTGACGTGGTATTGCTGAAAAGGGTGATTCAGCTCGTCCAGCAGAGTCCAGTATCATAGTTAACTGTTTTTGTAAATTTTGATTTGGAAGTTTCAGATAGGTTAATAGTAGCAGTAGTAGTAGTAGCAGCAGCAGCAGTAGTAGAAGCAGCAGTAGTAGAAGCAGCAGTAGTAGCAGCAGAAGTAGTAGAAGCAGCAGTAGTAGAAGCAGCAGTAGTAGCAGCAGCAGTAGAAGCAGCAGCAGCAGTAGTAGAAGCAGTGGCAGTAGAAACAGCAGCAGCAGTAGAAGCAGCAGCAGCAGTAGAAGCAGCAGCAGTAGTAGAGCAGCAGCAGTAGTAGAGCAGCAGCAGTAGTAGAGTAGCAGCAGTAGTAGAGTAGCAGCAGTAGTAGAGTAGCAGCAGTAGTAGAGTAGCAGCAGTAGTAGAGTAGCAGCAGTAGTAGAGTAGCAGCAGTAGTAGAGCAGCAGCAGTAGTAGAGTAGCAGCAGT
>NC_091355.1:14176540-14181540 GCF_038502225.1 Cherax quadricarinatus | reverse complement strand
TTCCTTCATACTGACTTAGTTTCGTGAGTACTGACAAAGTTTCCTTCATACTGACTTAGTTTCTTGAGTACTGACAAAGTTTCCTTCATACTGACTTAGTTTCTTGAGTACTGACAAAGTTTCCTGCATACTGACTTAGTTTCTTGAGTACTGACAAAGTTTCCTGCATACTGACTTAGTTTCTTGAGTACTGACAAAGTTTCCTGCATACTGACTTAGTTTCTTGAGTACTGACAAAGTTTCCTTCATACTGACTTAGTTTCTTGAGTACTGACAAAGTTTCCTGCATACTGACTTAGTTTCTTTAGTACTGACAAAGTTTCCTGCATACTGACTTAGTTTCTTGAGTACTGACAAAGTTTCCTTCATACTGACTTAGTTTCTTGAGTACTGACAAAGTTTCCTTCATACTGACTTAGTTTCTTGAGTACTGACAAAGTTTCCTTCATACTGACTTAGTTTCTTGAGTACTGACAAAGTTTCCTGCATACTGACTTAGTTTCTTGAGTACTGACAAAGTTTCCTTCATACTGACTTAGTTTCTTGTCTGTTGATTTAGCTTTACTTTAGCAAAAAGGCTGAACTGAAACAATACATAATTCGGTCCAAGTCGGACCGAAACGTCACCAAAAGCCTCACACTATGTACGGGACATTCGTATACAAACCTCACAGAGCTGGTTACTGTGTACCGTTTGACTGGAGACTTACGTCCGACTCCTCCAGAAACATACATATTAATTTTATCAATAAAAGGGTAAATAAAATGGGTAACAGCGAAATTGCATTTCCCAGTACACGAGGGATATTGTCATCGCTCTCTCCATACTGGAAAATAAAATATTGCTACAACAATAATAACAATCCGCGCGGAATTAATGACACGTTAGATTAAATGTGATGTTTGTTTTTTATGGGAAGTATTTACCAACTTTGTGCGAATTAAAAGTTATTTCTCTTGATAATTTTAAAACTAAAATTTACAATGATTTAATTTTTTTTGGGGGGGGGGGGAGGGAAATCGAACACTAATATTTTTGGAATCTAATTACTCGAGTAAAATGGCTGAATTTAGCTTTAAAACAAATTAACGTGTTCACTAAATATATTGTAGCATGTAACAGTGTTTGTGCAGACTTTTATTTGGTGTTCAATAACAGTGTTGTGTGGGAGGTTCAACGTAGTGAGGAACGCACTGCATCAGCAATTTCCTGCTCGTGGATCTACTGTCAAGTTCTGAGAGCTACTGTCAACGACAGCGTCGAACTAGATAAGTCTAGGTGTGCCTAGACTTATTTAAAAACAAATTGCTAGATTACCTAAATCCTAGTTTATGTTCCCCATTCCCAGCACAAGTAGTTACTTCCCGTGATGGGGAAGAGGGAGAGGATTCTGTTTCACATTCAACAGACTATATCAGCTTTTTTCTTTATGGCATAAGATGGATGACAAGAATAGAGTCGTTGTAGTTGGATAGAACGGGAAGGGAGAGGAGATATGTGGGTAAACAAGGAGTTAATAAAAAGGCTACGTTACCTGTTCACTTTGAATGGGTTTTAAAGGAGTGGTTTTAAATCACAGTCATATGAATATTTTCTGGTATTGTCGGTGGATACCTATGGCGGAATTTTCCTTGCCGGAGTAAATGTTTGTGAGACGCTAGACTAAAATATTCATAGAGTTCGAAGCTCACTATAAGGATGATTTGATTCTCTGCTTCACCAACCAGTGCAGTTTTTAAAGGCTGGTGGCAACCTCCGTAACAACATTATACATTTCTTCTAACGTTCTCGTTCAGCATGAACATTAGTGTGTTCCAAGGAAAGACTGGCCCCTCTCTGTTCTTTACCTGGCATCTAAAGCGAATATCGATGTGTTTAGTGTTCAGTAATGCTACACACGACTTCCTGTACCTTCTTGTGCTACAGTTGCAACAGCAGGCGTGAGCCGACTGATCGTAAGTGTCGCCTTTCTTACGACAAAAAGCGGCTTTCTGGGAGGCTTGATCGCGTTCTGTTGTATACATCCCAAGACTCTATGCAGCTGTCCGCGCGCCACCTACCCTGGGGAGCTCCCTCACGCCCGCACCCACACAGTTTACCACTCCTGCAAACGTGCCTAGACTGACTTCTTCGACCAAGCACATAAGTTCACTCTCAGAGCAGAGACCATCACCACCACTTTTCCCATCTACTGTTGACCCCGCCCTTCGCCCACTACTTTAACATACTCCTATAGACATTTTCTTTAATGTGGTGGGAAAGGGAAATAGGGATTAGAACATAAAAATTGAAGCATCCTTCAAGAAAGAACACAGCCTCTACATCCCAGTCCCTCTCACCCAGCGGAGGTTACGTAAGAGGACAGTGATTCTAAATTTTATCACTTGGCTACACTTGGCTAATCATCGTTATCCTGGAAACGGTAAGAGTTTAATATTTTTCACTTCACATTTCTACAGCATAAAAATGAAAAAAGTTAGTGATTAAAACAGTACTATCATATCTAATTAAGCATAAATAAATACTCCCACAACACCGAACTCTTACAACAGAAAACGGATATTATTAGATGTGAAATTACAGAAGCCATTAAATTTTAATTAAAAATTTTTTTTTACTGAATTTTCTTCTCTCGAACGTGAAATTTGGTCTGAACATTTCTTAACATAGACAACCTAACACATTCTGAAATGTTGCTTGGAGCTAGTTTGATTTTTTTTATGTTTTCCAAAATAAAGAAAGTTTGTTCTCAAAAGTACATTAAGAGCTGACAAGAATTATGATATAAATGGCTTCGTCAGCCAGTGGCTTCTTCAGTCCATTACAGAGAAGAACGGTGGAAGATTAGGAGGAGTAGTTTGAGGTAATCAGTCCCTCAGCTTGGAATCAATGTATTCAGTCCATCAGTTCTCAAGATTGATGGACTGAAGACATCGACCCCAGGCGGAGGGACTGATTACCTCAACCTCCTCATCTTCCACCGTTCAATGGAATGAAGAAACACTAGGACAGAAGCCAATATGTCCTAGTGTTTGCTTACGTGTTTTTCTAAGCCAATTAAAACATTGTATTAGGAAAAGTTTCTCACTGGGAGCTTTTTTCGATTAGACTGAGAAAACTCCCAGTGAGCGAAATATTTCTTAAAATGTTCGGGTGTTACACACGTGTATTTTATTGGGATAATAGTCTTCTAAATTGTAGTCCAGCTGAGAACATTTCCAATAATGAATTTAAAACCTTACTCGTCTTCAGTTTCTGATACATTAGTTAAATGGACACAAGTGCAACTAACGTGACAATTTGTTGTGGCAACGTTTCGCTCTCCAGGAGCTTTGTAAAGTCACACACACATACACACACACACACACACACACATATATATATATATATATATATATATATATATATATATATATATATATATATATATATATATATATATATATACATGCATACATACATATCGTGCGAATAGGTAAAACTTGCGATTTTGGTTTAAGTAGCAACGCTCTTCTTGCCGAATAAGGCAAGCGAAAATTTGTGTATGCTATAATTTAGTAAAAATTATTCTGAACCAACGAAAAAAATATTTTTCATTGTTTTTGTCTATTAGAGTATTGTAAACTTGTCTAAAACATATTTGGTTGGATTAGGCTAAATTAAATTGCGCTTGTTATAATAAGGTTAGATAAGCTTTCAAAGGTTCTTTTAGTACAAATTCATTAATTTTTACATTAACATGAATGAAAAAAAATATATCTTTAGACATATAAGAGAAAATTTTAGAAAGGGCTTAATTTTAAATGAGTTCTTGCTAAGTGACCAGTTTTAACCTATTCAGCACGACATTTATATATATATATATATATATATATATATATATATATATATATATATATATATATATATATATATATATATATATAAACCATAACTGCAACCATGTACAGCACACATGCAAGAGCTTGTACGCGCGCGCACAAGACACACACACACACACACACACACACACACACACACACACACACACACACACATACTAAAAAGCACTAAACAGATCAAATGTAATTTGACAAGTGCCTTTAACAAAGTATAACTTGCATGCTCTGGTGTATAGTGACACAGAGACCGCCGTCAGCTCAGTTGAAGCACCATATAAGAGACTACGACCCATGTGGGAACGTTAGACATGTTTCCATATACCTGATGTCCCGTCTTCATCCACCACTAAATAAAGGAACACTGCAGCAGGCCTACTTGCCCAAACTATGTAGGTGTTTTTCTAGACTAACCATTAAAACCCCACCCACCCACTCACTTGTCCCACCTATCCCAAGAGCTTCCCAAAACTCAAACCCAGCCCTTCTCAATTATATAAAGGCACCATGAATAAATCCACATAGTTCATTTAAGTCTTTAATTTATAGTGTTCAAACAGGTCTTACTCCTCAAGCATCACTGACGACTTAATTCACTTGAGAAAATTACCTTTCAGTTTCGTCTGGGTCTGGCGTAAAGTTAGAGCGAAAACGAAGGATAAGTCGACCATAAAGTGTGACACAGAATGGTGGTGATGAGGTTGTGGGAGAAGGCAGCCCAGGAATGACTGGAGTACATCAGTTCACTAATGACAATCTAAGTGCAAGCCGCATCAGCGATATTTAAGAGTATTGAATTGCCAGGATTTAAGTGGCAGGTTTTGCCATAGTTTGTGGTGATGGAAGGGGGACGGGGGAGGGTTAGGGTCAGAGGAAAAGTGGGTGAAGAAGTATTGGAGAGATGATGAGGCATCTTATGTCCAAGAAATGCAAGAGATTCGTACTCTGAATTGTAGCTGTGTAATTTAGGACAGCGCTCACAGTGTTACTCAGTGTTATACGGACGACTGCTAGCACAGGATCAGGCTGCTAGCACAGCCTGCTCCTGTTCTTCACATTGCCCATTGCTGGGTTAAGCCCTGGCTGGCTTTTTCTCTACGCCTGAAGACACTCCTCACCAG
>NC_091355.1:14109040-14171540 GCF_038502225.1 Cherax quadricarinatus | reverse complement strand
GATACATTGCCATATGCCAAGACATTTTCTACCATTATGCTGAGAACAGAAATTCAGAATAAATTTTCTTTTAGGAAGGTCAATAATTTACGAGAATGAATAAGACATGACGAAGAAATACAAACGTTCTATCTGCTGGAGATATATTGGGGAAAGTCTTCAGAAACATTCTGAAGATTTATTGAAGTCTCACGAGTGATGGAGTCAGATATATTAACTCTCTCTCTCTCTCTCTCTCTCTCTCTCTCTCTCTCTCTCTCTCTCTCTCTCTCTCTCTCTTGCTCACCTATTTTATCCCACTTTCACTCTCCACCATTCTCACTCTTTCTACTCCTCTCTCATTTCCACTATTCTCACTTCCCCTCACTCTTTCCCTCACTCTCACTTTCCTCTCACTACCCTTAGGCAGTTACTTTCATTGGTTTCCCTCACTCTCATTCGCCTTCCTTCTCTCACTTTCATTCTGGCATGTATTTATAACCATAAAATCCCGACAGTCCACAATAATCTATGAGCCTTATAAATTACGTATTTGTTCCCACCTGTTAATTTCTCAAACTCTTGCTGTCATTACAATCTTCTATTAATTTGTTTCTAAGTATCAGAACACCTTCCAAAAATATAGAAAAATGGATAGCAAAACTTTTTAGAATCATAGGGATTCTCAGTCAAGTCAAAAACAGAAAAAAAAACAGAAAAAAAAACAGAAAAAAAACAGAAAAAAACAAGGGGTCTTAAGAGTGAGCAGGAGACCTTCACAGCACCACTGGAACAGTGGAAAATACATTGGTGATAGGTGAATGGAGAGAAGAATTTGTGATGTATAAGAAAAAATAATCGAACCGCAATTAATATTTAATATAGTATTAACAGCAGCATCAACAACGATAATGACAGCAACAACAGTAACAACAGCAACAATAATAATACTTGAATCTTCACGTCAAAGAAGAGGAAAAGTCGTAATGAAGAGGTAAACTTTTTACACGAACTGGAAGGACGCATCAGAAAGCCGCCACGTTGACAACACGGACGTGATGACTGGTGCCTCTGTGGGCTTGTAAACATATGCCTCTACTTCCCTCATGTAATTTACACTGTGTATGTACTCATGTTCATGTGGTTCCTGGCGTCGATCCACAGCTTCTGGCTGTGTGTGTGTGTGTGTGTGTGTGTGTGTGTGTGTGTGTGTGTGTGTGTGTGTGTGTGTGTGTGTGTGTGTGTGTGTGTGTGTGTGATATGGGTTAACGCTGTGGTACTCTGTGATTCAGCCAACATTTTATCAGCGAGGCCGTCCATGCCACATCCCTCGCTGCTCTGACTACAATTTATCGATGTTTCCATTGCAACACGAGTAGAGGAAATTGGATGAGTAAAAATATAGCTGAATATCGTTTTTCTCGTGGTGGGGTGGGGGCGGTAGTTATTTTTTTTTTAGACTAGCAGGTGAGCAATCATTGATTTATAAATATGTATGTTTGTGTTAGTAATTTTTTTATCCACACTTGGAAAAAAAATATTTTTTTCCCGAACTGTTTCGTATGAGTAATTTAGTACTGTGTTATTTTGGAAGCATAAACACATATGCAGTTTAATGTGATCCTTTATTGACAACGTTTCGCCCACACAGTGGGCTTTTTCAAGTCACAAACAGATCTACCTGGGCTGGAAGGTACGGGAGTATTTATAGTCAAGACTCTATAACCCCACCCAGTGGATCATCAGATGCAGTATTCTTCACCTGACCTCAACATTCTGAACCTGACTATAAATACTCCCGTACCTTCCGTTGTCAATAAAGGATCACATTAAACTACATGTGTGTTTGTTTCCATAGTGTCGGTATTTTATACCATTTATTTTCACTGTGTTATTTTATAGGCGATTATCCAGAGTCTGGAATTACAGTCAGAGATTGGAGATTCATGTACGTATTTCGTGTGTGTGTGTGTGTGTGTGTGTGTGTGTGTGTGTGTGTGTGTGTGTGTGTGTGTGTGTGTGTGTGTGTGTGTGTGTGTTGTGTGAGCGCGCTCTCTTGTGTACTCGTGTGCGCGTGCCTGCACACACGCGGGCACGCCTTTTAACAATGACTTTTAATAATGGCAGTTCTTCCAGTTTCTGGGCTAATCTCTTGTGCGGTGTTGTATTAAATACCTCCTGCAGTCCAAGAAGATGCAGTCTGCCCACCCCTGTCTTTCTTGTTTTATCTCCGTGACTGTCATAAAACTCCAGTAAATTTGAAATAAAGTATTTTCCATCCCTAAATCCATATTGATTTTCTTGATAAGAATCTTCTCTCCGAGTGCTATAATATCCTCCCACTTACTATATTCTCCAGAACTTTTAATATTTTGCATATCAGAGACATCAGCTTGTAGATTAGTGTCCCTAGTCTGTCCCCTTTTTCATGTGGAGATGACATTTGTCTCATTTCAGTTTTCCGACATTGTCCTGATTAGAGAGAATGGTTCTCTACTTATGCCTTTGTGACACAGTGGTTCTGCTGCTCCTCTCAGCATCCATGGAAATGTGTTATCTGGTCCCATTACTTCTTTTACATTAAGCTCATTTAGTAGTCTCAACACTTTTGTTGTGCTCATTCTGTCTAGTACCTGTTGATATGATCTGACTACAGTTCCTTCTGGTAACTCTCCAAAACTTCTTCGAATCTTTTGCTAAGTTTTTAGTAAAGTTTTCGGTTTCGGTCATTCTTCGTTAGTGTCCCATCATTCTTCAGCATTATCACTTGGTCTTTCACAGATGTCTTTTTCTTATGTGGCTGTGACGTAATTTTGGTATTATTTTGGTCTTTGATGCTGAAGATGCTGAATCATTCTCAAAATGCCTTTCAGCCTCGCTTCTTGTTATGCATTTTCGTTTCTAGCTATTCTACTAGTTTCTCAACTGTCTGTAGTTTGATTTGCTCTCTGTTTCTTTCAAGCTCGGTTGCTTCCTCCTCTGGTTTCCCTGTATTTCTTTTTTAAACCATCGGCCTTCTCTGTTTTTCATATTTATTTTCTTCATGTTTGGTACATATCTTACCTTTGCTTCTTGTTCAGTGTTGCCCTCGTCTCTTTCCCATTGAAAATTTCTGACGCCATCATCGTCCTCTCTTCTGTAGTTCCATTTTCTGTTACTCCAATCCTTTCTTCATTCCCATTTTCACCAAGCACTCAAAACTTAATTCCGCATTGTCACTGACTCTTCGTGGTTCCGTAAGTAGTTTTAGCTTTGTCTTAATTATTTTCCTTAAAATCCACAGCGAGTCTTGCTGACTTATCTTCTCCCCTATTTCTTGTTTCCTTCACTTGTCTCAGAAATTTTTCCTTTACCACTTCCATGTGTTTCTCTGTCCATGTCCTTGTCCTCCCTGCTTGTCCTAATTTTTATGGTTAAATGTCCTAGTACAATGACGCAAACTTGGCTTCTTATTGCCGCCACCTCCAATACAAGAATCATTGTCCAGATATTTTGATCATGCTTCTCCCTTGGACTTCATTGTTTGATGTATTATAAATCGCTGCCACGATTGCTTTCGTCTCTCCAGACATTACACCATAAGAACATAAGAACATAAGAAAGGAGGAACACTGCAGGAGGCCTGTTGGCCGTACTAGGCAGGACCACCCGTTATATAATCCCTGAAGGTCCCTGTTTACAGATTTTCAAGTTCCTCTAATTTCCACTGGTTTCTCACCAGTGTCACTCCTCTTCATATGCTTTTCTTTTCTTGCTATTTAGTAACCAACTGAGAATATTACATTTGCTATTATTCCTGAATGTTTCGTTTCTATATTATCTATAGTAGTGAGGTTTTCAAATGTTGCTCTGTTTCATGGCTTCACGCTTGTTGATGGCTCCATAAGCATTTGAGTTCCACACTGTGTGTGTGTGTGTGTGTGTGTGTGTGTGTGTGTGTGTGTGTGTGTGTTACTATTTGGTCCTAGGCACATGTCGATTAGACACTAGGCCTGTTGTATATGAGTGTGTGTGTGTGTGTGTGTGTGTGCACCCACCCAATTGCGGCTGCAGGGGCCGAGACTCAGCTCCCGGCCCCGCCCCTTCACTGACCGGTACTGGGCCCTCCCTCTCCCCGCTCCATGAGCTCCATCATACCTCGTCTCAAAACCAAGTATGGTTCCCGCCTCCACTACATCACATGCCAGACCATTCCACCCCCTAACAACTCCGTGGCTGAAGAAACACCTCCCAACATCCCCCCGACTCCCCCGAGTCTTCAACCTTCAGCTGCGACCCCCTGCCTCTGCGTCCCATCTCCGGAACATCCTGTCTCTGTCCACCCTATCTATTCTACGCAATATTTTGTATGTCGCTATCACGTCTCCCCTGACCCTCCCGTCCCTCAGCGTCGCCAGGCCGACCTCCCTCAACCCCTCCTCGTAGGACACTCCCCTTAGCTCCGGAACCAGCCCTGTCGCAAACCCCTGCACCTTCCCCAACTTCCCGACGTGCCCGACAAGGTGTGGGCTCCAAACTGGTGCTGCGCACTCCAGTATGGGCCCGACGTACACAGTGTACAGAGTCCCGAACGACTCCCTACCGAGGTATCGGAACGCTATTCTCAGGTTTGCCAGGCGCCCATATGCCGCAACAGTTATCTGGTTAATGTGTGCTTCCGGCGACGTGCTTGGTATTATACTCACCCCTAGATCTTTCTCCTTGAGTGAGGTTTGCAGTCTTTGGGTACCTAGCCTATACTCTGTCTGCGGTCTTCTTTGTCCTTCCCCGATCTTCATGACTTTGCATTTGGTGGGGTTAAATTCTAGGAGCCAGTTGCTGGACCAGGCTTGTAGCCTGTCCAGGTCTCTTTGTAGACCTGTCTGGTCCGCGTCTGATTTAATTCTCCTCATTAACTTCACGTCATCTGCAAACAGGGACACTTATGTGTCTATCCCTTCCGTCCTGTCATTCACATATACCAAGAATAGCACTGGTCCCTGGACTGACCCCTGTGGGACCCCGGTCGTCACAGGCGCCCACTGTGATACCTCATCACGTACCATGACTCGCTGTTGTCTCCCTGTGCCCTTCATGTTATACATGCCTGATCCTCCAGCTTCTGTACTAATCTCTTGTGAGGAACTGTGTCGAAGGCCTTCTTGCAGTCCAAGTGTGTGTGTGTGTGTGTGTGTGTGTGTGTGTGTGTGTGTGTGTGTGTGTGTGTGTGTGTGTGTACGTACTCGCCTATTTGTACTTAGCTATTTGTGGTTGCAGGGGTCGAGTCCTCACTCTTCCTCCCTTTTTTGGAGCTCTATCTCCCAATCTTTCCTCCCTGGTTCGTCCACCAGATCTCTGGTTTTCCGCCCTCTAGGGCCACCCATTTTTTTTTTGTTTTTTTTTTTGTGTGTGTGTACTCGCCTATTTGTGGTTGCAGGGGTCAATTCACAACTCCTGGTGTATGTGTACTTATTTGTGGTTGCAGGGGTTGAGCCACAGCTCTTGGGGTGTGTGTGTAAAAATAGTCTCAGCTCTCGAGTCTGCCTCTTAACTAGCAGTTACTAGATTTAGTCTCTCCTAGCTTCCTGAGCCCTATCATTACTGTTCTTAAAGCTGTGTATAGATTCTGCTGCTGCCGGTTTTTTTCCAGGTCATTCCACTCCCCGACCATTCTGAGGCTGAAGAAAGCCTTCCTGACATCTGAGACTCATCAGTGTGTTTGACTTTGAAATCTGTTCTCTTACACCCATCATTCAGTCTGTCCCTGTCTTCCCTACCAATACCTTAGTATTTTATACGTCGTTATTATATTTCCTCTGGTGGGTGTCTTCTAATGTCATCAGGTTTAGTTCCTTTATTGTTGGTATCCGCCCTATGAGAGTGCTGGTATCCATGGTACCCATGCTGACAGAGGGCTGTTATCTACGTTACCCGCGCGGAGAGAGCACTATTATCCACAGTACCCGTGCTGAGAGAGCGCTGTTAACCACTGTACCCACGCTGAGAGAGCGCTGTTATCCACGGTACCAACGCTGAGAGAGCGCTGTTGTCTACTGTACCCACGCTGAGAGAGCGCTGTTATCCACTGTACCCGCGCTGAGAGAGCACTGTTATCCACGGTACTCACGCTGAGAGAGCACTGTTATCCACGGTACTCACGCTGAGAGAGCACTGTTATCCACGGTACTCACGCTGAGAGAGCACTGTTATCCACGGTACCCACGCTGAGAGAGCACTGTTATCCACGGTACCAACGCTGAGAGAGCGCTGTTATCCACTGTACCCGCGCTGAAAGAGCACTGTTATCCACGGTACCCACGCTGAGAGAGCACTGGTATCCCTGGTATCCGAGCTGAGTGAGCGTTGACACCCACGATAAATGAACGGTTATTCACAACAGCAGTTAAAGGAGTGGAATTTATTAGTCTGTCTTTGTTTTTAAACGAGCATCCGATCCCCCGCAGTGCCAGTTCGCGCAAGTCATAAATCTCCAAGTCGGATTTATCTACGCAGTGGCTCGTGTGAGATTTATGTGAGATTTTGCCCAGATGAGGACAGGGGAGATTTTCAACTGTAGATCCGTTTTCTTGTGCCCCACAGGACATGTGATAGCTGATGTCTTGATATGTGATGATAGAAGTCTTAATCATAAACACACATGTAGTTGCAGAGGTCTTGATCATTCTCACGTATGTGGTAGCTAAAGTCTTAATCATCCTCACATATGTTGTAGCTGGAGTTTAAATCATCCTCACATATGTGGTATCAGAAGTCTTAATCAACCTCATATATGTGGTATCAGAAGTCTTAATCAACCTCATATATGTGGTAGCTGAAGTCTTAATCAACCTCACATATGTGGTATCAGAAGTCTTAATCAACCTCACAGGACATATACAACAACCAAGTTATTCGAGGTATCCACAGAGCATATTTAATTGTACTTCTTAATTTCTTCTTAATTTCTTCTTAATTTCTTCTTAAGACATTAACAAATAGTCTTTCATTTGTCCTTTCAAAAGTATCGATTAACACGCTTATTTTAGAACTGCAAATCATTAGAAACATAAAATAGAACCAAAATTTGTGTAAAATGTCAAAGACGGAGAGGAAATAACAGAAATGAGAGAAATAGGCAAGAAATTAAACTAATTATTGCTTTGCTGGCAATGTCTAGCTGTTAATTTCTAAACGGAAGAAAATATTGGACCAATTACTGGAAGCTTTAAAGGAATTCGCGTAGGACATTAATTTGCAAGCAGCACTTAGTGGAAGTTTTGTAATGCGATGATAATCCGTCAGTTTAGGCAGTAGGACGGTAGACAACAACCTCCAGGAGAGGTAAAACCTAACTAATATGAGCACAAAATGGAAAGTCGTTAAACGTTTTGCACTCTGGCGAGATCCCAGGTCATTTATTTCCGCATCATGAAAGACTAAATTGAGAGGTAAATTCTGCAGATCATTTCTTATGTGTTATACACTACGTGTATGCGAATGTGTTTATGTATAAGTATGCATGTATAAATTCGATTATTTGTTTTTTTAACGTATTTCTTAATAGATACTATAAATACATTTATCAGTTACACATTTTATGTTAGTGATTCTGTATCGCCAGGAAGCCTGGCCTCAGACCGGTCCTACATTGGAAAGAATATATTACTGGAGTTAGTGTGTTCTTACCTGTATCTCACTGCTTACAAAGATCGAATTTCTCGTAAGTTCTAATAGATTCAGTTATTATTATTATTATTATTATTATTATTATTATTATTATTATTATTATTATTATGTGAAGCGCTGAACTTGTATGGGTCATTCACGGCAAGGAGTGGAGGAGGCTTTCGTGTTCCCTAGTGAGTTATTGTGTGCCTAAATTATTTACTGTTTCTAGCGCAAAGCTGTTGTCCATCATCCTCTATTTATACATTTGGAAGGTTAAAGTTTCTAAGGGGACTAATGTTTGGTGTAGGATTGTCAAGACTTTTAACACAGCCATTTACCTTTAACTGTTCAGTGAATTTGTTGTTGCTAGCAGTGGATAATTACCCGCAGTAATTACTTACAAAATACACGTTTCACAGAGATGGACCCAATTTGAAATATATTGGTTTGAAATTGGGTCCATTTTGAGACACCCTGTCTATTTAGAAGTTGGTAAATCATGAGTATTATAGGTAACACAGAAACTGTGAAATTGTTTTGTCTGAGTGTAATTATGGTTATGATGTTATGACAAGATGTGTTAATGTTGTGAAAGGAAGCTGGACGCTCTGGAATTGGGTGAAATTGGGATACAAAGATTAGGGAAGTGTGAATTAGGGAAAAAAACTATAATCCCATTTAGTTTGGGATTAAGACATTCGTATCTATAACATTCATGTACACTACACATAGCTAAACATTTGTACGATCTATGTAACCTAACATTCCAGGTCTGACCGAAACGTCGTTGTAAGTTTCACTCTCCTAAGAGCGGGTTATTTATGTATTATATATAGATTACCTTACAGAGTCGCTATGTACTATACCGGCTTAAACATGACTCTACCAAACAATGCTTAATTTTTTTATGTACTTTATAGGTTTAAACATACGCATTTTTATACAGAGCAAACTTGGCTCTACCGCCTAGTATACCGTGTGAGGTTAAACCTTGCCCACGCACATGAGGCAAAACTTACTTATGTACCATACTGCATAATAGGTGCAACACTGAGGTCGAGCGCTGAGGTCGAGCGCTGAGGTCGAGCGCTAAGTAGGACAGCTTGAACCCATACCAAGGAACATGATCCGCCACTTTAAACACCCGCAGGACTAAACACACACGTCAAAACCGAAAGAAAATCGACTGACTGTTTGTCCTCGTGCTGGCTATATCGCATATCCCTAGTCTCCAGACCAGTATGCAGCAGCAGCAGCAACAGCAGCAGCAGCAAAAAGCAGAAGCAGAAGCAGCAGCAGCATAATTCTGCTCCAACTGAAATAGACTCGCTACACATATATAACCCTAATTTTTAAAGGGGTGGACCGGTAAGCCAGCGGAAGGCCTAGGTCAGATGACCAAAAGCTCCAGCAGCGGGTCATTTTATGACTAAGACCCGCACCAGGAAACACTTGTCCTGTTTCCTGACAAACCTTACCTAACCTAACCGGACGCGCCACAGTTTACTTTTAAACCAAATATTATTCACTGCAAATCATAACACTGACTACCTTGGTATGCACATTGAACAAAGTAACTCAGTAGCTTTGGTATTTACGTATCGTGGGCTGAGTGAAGAGGCTCTCCAAAGTGTTTCAAATAGATGGACCCAATTTCAAAGCATACTTGAAATTGGGTCCATATATGTGAAACACCTGGTACTTTGATTCTTAAAATTTGAATTAAATTTCCAACGTTTACAATGATACATGATCCTTGGTGTAAATAGGCTTGTTCATTTTTTTAATCAGTTCGTAACTAACTTTTAGTCGTTATCAGTATTGTGGAATATTTGTATGAAACTGTTAGTAAAGAATAAAATTTAAAACGAACATTTTTGTATTACATTTCTATTTTTTTCCATGCGATCGGAATGACACTAGCATTATCCATAGCATATTAAAAATCACAAACCATACCACGGGCGGGGATAGAACCCGCGAACAGAGAGTCTCAAAACTCCAGACCGTCGCGTTAGCCACTGGACCAGCTAGCCACAATAAGATTCGTCCAACTAGAGTTCGTCACGGCCACGCTAGCTGGAGATTCGTCTGTAAAAACTTGCATTTGTGGTCACAGTGGTGCCTATGCTAACCTTCCTATGGTGTAGAAATATACATGGAGAGTTTACCTGGAGAGAGTTCCGGGGGTCAACGCCCCCGCGGCCCGGTCTGTGACCAGGCCTCCTTAGGTCAGTGTCCCAGGATGCGACCCACACCAGTCGACTAACACCCAGGTACCCATTTTACTGATGGGGAACATAGACAACAGGTGGAAAGAAACACGTCCAATGTTTCTACTCTGGCTGGGAATCGAACCCAGGCCCTCACCGTGTGAAGCGAGAGCGTTAACCACCAGGCCACCAGAGCCCCAAGTTGGACGAATCTTATTGTGGCTAGCTGGTCCAGTGGCTAACGCGACGGTCTGAAGTTTTGAGACTCTGTGATCGCGGGTTCCATCCCCGCCCGTGGTATGGTTTGTTTGCAATCGTGTCATTACGATTTCGTGAGTCACATTAAAATCACGTTTTAATGACACAATAAAACAATCTCTTACTCTCCCTTCCATGGTTATGTACACTGAAAAGTGTATGCAACCATAGAGTTCTCTTGCTTCAGGATGTATCAGTATACTTAACTGGTGGTGTACAGGTGATATGCAGCCTTAATGCCTCGTATACAGGCGGGCCTCGCTTATGCAACAGGTTAGGTTCTGGGCTACTGCTGTAAAGCAGAAATCGCTGTAAGGTGAATCATAGCTTTTTTTCACTCTCAAATGCATAAAGTTAAATATGTTTACACTATCATATATTAAGTGAGCAATATAGCTAGGTCTAAAATATGATGTACAGTGCACACAATACTTACCTTTAAAATATTTTCGTCCATAGCTTATAGTGAATAGTGACTATATTTATTGTAGAAAGCCTGAATAAATGAGTGGGTATAAACTGCTGTAATAGCAAAACGCCGTAAAGCGAAGCACTGTACGGCACTAAGCTGTTTACATTTTTTCAACCTATAAACAAACCAACTTCTCCCAGACGTTTCGCCCGTCTATTGCTAATTTACATATCACACATGAACATTTTTTTTTAATGACACCTTGTTGAAATATAGAAATCGTTAAAATTCGCTCCCTTATTTTTAGTTGAAACCTGGTTGATAGTGAAAGATTTAGACTCGTGAGTCACCCTGACAACCATAATTATGTGCTGGTTATTACCTGAGGAGAATTTAGTTCAGTTTTTGTCCCCAGGGTATACATTTACGAAGGGAGATTTTATGTAGCAAAATGCGTAGTTACATGAGTACCTGAAATACTACGTACAGTCAAGTGTATATCAATTTTTGTACCATGAACATCGTAATAAAGTGTACATCAGCTTCAGTAGCTTCAGCACCACAGTAAAGTGAATATCAGCTTCAGTAGCTTCACCATATTAAATAACAGCTTCAGTAGCTTCAGCACCACAGTAAAATGAATATCAACTTCAGTAGCTTCAACACCACAGTAACTTCCGTACAACAATACGTATCCATTGTACTGTACAATTGCATCTTCAGGGTAATATTATTTAGCTGAGGATATTAATAATACTGTTTTATTAACCTCGAGTGGGTTATGTAGAGCTACTCGTCACACACTACAGCAAGGAAAAGCCGACTCTGAAATTGAACCTCAGTAACCTGTGACTCAAAAGGGTCGCATATGTAGACAGCCTGTACTGTCTGCACAGACAGCCCATGCTGTCTGCCAGCTTAGTTCATATTTCGCTCCACTCAAGTGTTGCCCTCTGTAGCCAGGCCTCTCGGTGGGCACGGCAGCCTGCCTGCCCTTGCCTCGCTCTCACTCACACAGCAGCCTAGCAGGAAGACACAATGCCTACTCCTAGCTATCTCTCGTGGGATGGCCCTCCCGGGCCATGCGCACAACACACAAGCCTGTGTACCCACCATGACTTAATAAAGTAAGAAGCCTCTGAAGAAGTTTATCATTAACCACCCGCTTACAGCCTACCAAACAAACCATTAAACATTGGTAGCAGTGGTGGTCGCAGCAGTTGTTTGCCCGGAGAGAGGAAGGAAGAGGGATGAAGTCATCTTCACTTCATCATCCCATGCAAGAAGCATCAGTCTCTCAACGAGTTATCCTGAAGTCGTGTCTGCATGTTTCAGCATCAAGACACAGGTACAAGCAGGATCTAGCCGAAATTTGCCGAATTTCCTTGAGAATTGTAAGTGGTGTCCCAGCGACCCCACGCTACAGCGTCCCATGCTGTTTCTCAAGTCATGTGTCCAGCGTCACTTGTATGTTGCAGCTGTTGTTCAGCTCAGCACAGCTGTTTCAGCAACCCAGAGGTGAATTTTGTGGTGATTTCTGCGTCCAGTGTGAGCTTCTCCATGTGTTTGTGGGTGGGGGAGGAGGAAGAGGAAGTGGCCGTTCCTCACCTTGCCCATGCTCACTCTACTCACGCTCACCCGTCTACCATACACTCACCACTGCCCACTCCCTCTGCTGTGTTTTCTGCTGTTTTCCATGTGAATTCATTGCCAGAGCTGTGTGTCCAAGTGCCCGAGGCCACTCGAAGCTGCGTGGATCAGCATGCCACGTAGATCACGACGCCACGTGGATCACAACGCCACGTGGGTGTGGGCGATGTCACGTGGATCTACAAACCACGTGAGTTACCAGATGTCCCAGGCCACATGCTGTGGTCTGCTGCCCGCATCACGTTAACATCACCGATGATGCTGCCTGACTTCATGACATCACGATGTCTGCTGACGTCACCTCACGATGTCTGCCTGATGTCACCTCGAGATGTCTGCTGACATCACCTCATGACATCACATGATGTCACCATCGAGTGTTCAGTAATTATTTTAGTATTGTCGAAAAGACTGAGAGAAGATATATGTCGTGTTAATTAATTCCTCTCAGTCAGTGTTCTCACATTTTAGTATGTCTTAGAGTCAGTTTTATGCACAGAAAAGCATCATTTGCTAGTTTAAGCCATGTTGTACCGCATGTACCGTGGGTGTGTAAAGTTTCCGTGTGTCCAGTGAGGTCTGAGCCAGACCTGAGTAGCACCGCTGTGTTAAGTCACCCGTGTGACCAGTGTGTTTGACAGCTATCAGACAGCCCTGAGCCCGAGCCCTCTTGTACAGAAAGCTTATATGCTCGTCGCTCGTGATGTTCTGCAGAATTGTACCTGTTACGATTCCCATTGAGATTTGTTTCACTTCACCTCCAGACCTTCAGAGTGCAGTTATATGTAGAGAAACAAGTCTGGGGATGCTTAGACTAACCTCTGCTATAACTCCAACTGCCGAGAGAATGACACTCGTCAAGCCGCAGTTAGCCCTGTCGGCAGGCGCTGTGTCAGCCTCGTGTCACAAGCTTCAGTGAGCAGCCTGCACAAAGAAGATGTCACTTTGACTGCTAGCTCTCTCACTGCAGTCTGGTGTATGATGTTACGACTCCCAGATGTTTCGCCCAGTCGTCTCTGCCACGACTCGCTCCACAACTCGCTCCACGCTCGCCGGCAGTGACAGCCCAGCGACAGTACCAGTCGAGAAGTGTCCTCCTGAGTCGCTTGCCAGAAGTCCTGCCCAGTTGCCGAGGGCACCAGCATGTCGTGCCCCAGGTTGAGTGAAAACCTGCAGCGACTCCTACGATGACTGCTTCACCGCTCCAGAGGAGACCATACCCTGTTACGTCACAGCTCAGCCGCAGCGATGTCTCCTGTGTTGCAGTATCTGTCCAGACACAGGAAGGCATGCAGTGATGCCCATAGACGCTCACTGCCTATGACCACGATGTTTAGCACACCTCACATGTTTTTTTCTTCCCTCCCTGTAGGAAGTTTTTTTTTTTCCATGTCCATATGTATATATATGTTTTTATTTTGTGTTCTGTGCCCTGTTCCTACAAGAGAGAGACCGAGTTCCTTTTACCACCAGTATTGTTGCGTCGGGACGACGCCCAGTAGGTGGCCGAGCATATGTAGACAGCCTGTACTGCCTGCGCAGACAGCCCATGCTGTCTGCCAGCTTAGTTCATATTTCGCGCCACTCAAGTGTTGCCCTCTGTAGCCAGGCCTCTCGGTGGGCACGGCAGCCTGCCTGCCCTTGCCTCACTCTCACTCACATAGCGGCCTAGCAGGAAGACACAAGGCCTACTCCTAGCTCTCTCTTGTGGGATGGCCCTCCCGGGCCATGGGCACAACACACAAGCCTGTGTACCGACCACGACTTAACAAAGTAAGAAGCCTCTAGTGACTAGTTACAGTAGTGACTAGTGACTAGTGACAGTAGTGACTAGTGACAGTAGTGACTAGTTACAGTAGTGACTAGTTACAGTAGTGACTAGTTACAGTAGTGACTAGTTACAGTAGTGACTAGTTACAGTAGTGACTAGTTACAGTAGTGACTAGTTACAGTAGTGACTAGTTACAGTAGTGACTAGTGACTAGTGACAGTAGTGACTAGTGACAGTAGTGACTAGTTACAGTAGTGACTAGTTACAGTAGTGACTAGTTACAGTAGTGACTAGTCACGGTATTGGGCCTTTTTTATTCTTGATTATAATTCTAGCATACGATAATGAGTGAATGGGTGCAGATTGCGACAGGTCTTAGAAGGAATATCAGTGTTCTCGTGATACATTAGATGACAAGTGCTTGCAATGTGGGAGAATTATTAGCAGACACAAAAGCATGTGGATTTTTTGAGCATGAAATTGGGAGAAAAGGGGATGCTGTTGATGCTATTCTGCAGGACGTGAGTTATTAATGACATTCTGTAGGACGTGAGCTGTTGATGCTACTCTATAAGATATGGTGAGGAAGGACAAGAGTGAGACATTGCCACGGCTACACACTCCCTCACTCAACTACTCACTAAACCTTAACTAAATCCCTCTCTAAAGCCCACACAGACCATCATATACATGCAACAAATGAGGCAATCTGAAGTCAAAGGATTCTCTATGTTTATACAGCGGCTGCATCTAGACGATCAGATGGCAGAGAGGCAAATGAGTCTTTAATAGTACTAGGGGTAGAAGTAGTGTGTTGTGACGGCTTTAACAACTTGTGGTAACACTGCTCAGTGAGAGGCAGTGAAAATAACACGAGTAGTAAAATAGAAAAAGAACTAATTTAATAGAGTTGCAGCCCACGTCTTCCATCTAGTTTCATTTCTCATGTAAATTCCAGGTTATTTTTCAGTACTGTTTGGTATATATTTTTTGCCTAGTTTTTCATGCCGGCAGAGGCAGGGGAGAGTTGAACCTTCTTTTCTATTCTTAATGTAGTTCTTAATTTTCCCAGTAGATAGCCACAATGTGGAGTGACAAGTGTTCTGTTGTCCGTCTTTCCCATGTATTGTACTCCCGTGTAGTCTCATCATAGCCTTCACATGAAGTGTTGTATATACAAGTACTGCTGCTAATTGGATGTGTGTTCAGACCTGATGTTATAAATGGTCTTTGACGTCACGGCTTCTACGTTAGTACCATTGCTCGTCAGTGCATTGTTGAGTAGATCTGTTGCAAATTCAAGGCTCTTGTATGAGTCGTTGTCTTTTGAAGAGGATATAGTTTTTGGCCCTTTGTAATCTCGGATGAATTATGGATGGAAATTGTAATGCCGAAGAGATGCTGATAATGGTGTCACATGCCTCGTCTAGACATTCAGGGCTGGAAACCCTATAAGCTCTGAAAAAAACTCGTTTTGTCTGTCGTAATAAGAGAAGTGTGGTAGATCGTTTTCTACAAATGGGTTTCTGGTAAACCTTAAATTTTAGCTGTTCATCTATTTTAAAAGGCAAGACACATAGAGGGTGGCTCCTGGTTCAAGTAATAACTCCCTCGGCTCATGTCTGATATCTGATATCGATATCTGATATCTCATATCTGATATCGATACCGGGATTAGTGGAAATTATGGGATTTTTTCCCCTACACTAATTACCGCTGCTCACCGGGCAAGAAGTAGGTACCTGGGTGTTAACCGAGTGTTGTGGGTCACGTCCCATGAAGGGATTTAGTATATATTAGGTAGCCCTGCGCTTTGAAATGAACTAAGATAGGATAACAGCTCTTAGCTTATACAATTCAGCCTAATAAAGGTTAAGACCGTAGCACAGCCAGGTGACGGATATCAAAGTACGTTCCGTCTCCAGAGAGAGCATGCAAATGCTTACTCGCACGGTACTTATGAGCGATCCTTTCCCCCACTTGTATGCCAGAAATTGCTTCATCTCATCTTAGACAACCTTCCTGCACCTAAGTGTGTGTGTGTTTGTGTGTCATAGAGAGAGAGAGAGAGAGAGAGGAAGAAAAAAGAAGGAAAGAAAGGTGAAAGTGCGAGGGAGGGAGGCAAGGGTGAAACAAAGAAGAAAATAAAGAAAGGGGAGAGAGTGAATAGAAAAAGGAATGGAGGTAGAGGAAAGGAACGTATTAGAGGGAAGGAAGAAACGGTGTATTGAAGGGTCTGAAGAAGGGTTCAAATGGAAACCTCTGAGGGCCTCCACTCTTTTCATTCAGCTTCCGACATCATTACCAAAAGTCTCTTATACTGTCATCTCCTTAGTAAGGTTTTATCTGCCCTGCAGAGCTACAAGATTCTGCACATTGTCGTGTGGAGGTTACACCAGGCCACGTGAGAATTCGCGTTTCCTTGTGTCTTCAATATTATATTCGCGTTTCCTTGTGTCTTCAGTATTCGCGTTTCCTTGTGTCTTTTCAAGATCCTATTTGTTTTTCCTTGTGTCTTTTCAAGATCTTATTTTCACGTTGTCTCTTGTCTTTCCAAGATCATATTTGCGTTTTCTTGTGTCGTTTGAAGGGCCTATTTGCGCTCATCCTATCATTTTTTCCTTCTCTATCGCTCTACTCTCCCCGTGGTTGTTTTGTATCCTGTATCGCTTGGTTTGCGATATTTGCATAATAATAATAATAATAATAATATTATATATATATATATATATATATATATATATATATATATATATATATATATATATATATATATCCATGGGGAAGTGGAACAGAATTCTTCCTCCGTAAGCCATGCGTGTTGTAAGAGGCAACTAAAATGTCAGGAGCATGTAAAAATTACTAAATTTAAAAAGAGAAACTCGTTTTTCTTTTTGGGCCACCCTGCCTCGGCGAGATACGGCCGGTTTGTTGAAAGAAGATTATATATGTCGTGCCGAATAGGCAGAACTTGCGATCTTGGCTTAAATAGCAACGCTCATCTTGCCATATAGGACAAGTGAAAATTTGTGTATGCAATAATTTCGCCAAAATCATTCTGAACCTAACGAAAAAATATATTTCACTGTGTTTGTTTAGTATTAAATTATTGTAAACAAATCTAAAATATATTTATTTGAGTTAGACTAAAATAAATTGCGCTTGTTATAATAAGGTTAGGTAAGTTTTCTAAGTTCCTTTTGGTGCAAAATTATAATTTTTTACATCAACATTAATGAAAAAAATATATCTTTAAACGTATAAGAGAAAATTTTAGAAAGGACTTAATTTTAAATGAGTTCTTGCTAATTGACCAGTTTTACATATTCGGCACGATATATATATATATATATATATATATATATATATATATATATATATATATATATATATATATATATATATGAGAGACAGACAGACACAGACAGACATTGTATTATCGCTATTCTTAGCTTGAATACGTTTTTCCCGGTCTATTTCTACATAATCTATGGTTCATTTTGTATAAGGAATCCTATTAATACAGTTATTAACATAAATATGCTGTTCTAACTCTTCCAGAGTATCTTGATATTTGTGTTTATAAGAACCCTTGCACAAAATGTTGCAAATTCAATGTAGAGTAAACTAAAAAAAAGTATAATTGGACTGAAGTATTCTTACGTCTTAGTGTACAGATGACGTGTAACCGTAATAATAATCGTGTAGTCGACAGGCTTTAAACGTAATAAATCAATCATCTCATGGCATGTATGTACACTGCATCTACAAAGAGCGGTACGTTCTCAGGAAATGTACACTTATAGCTTACTTTAATTCCTGTATTAGTGCGTTGAAGTATTTTTGCCTGATTGTGTACAGGGGACGTGTGGCCTTCATGACCCTCGTGTAGTCGATAGGCTGTCAAGTCCATAAACACCAAATATCTAAGAAGCCTACCAGCCAACATCCCCCAGCAAGATATGCACACAGAGAGGTGTATATCTCATTGTATACATGCTAAGCAATTGCTTTATTTACTATTTTTCTAGGAATCTATGTATCTTTAGCATGTAATCCTTGTCTCGTGTAGTAAGCAGTTTTTAAAATTAATATATTAATTACATTCCACACGAGACATCTTAATTACAGCATTCCACACTGCTGTACTGCCCATATATTGTTAGAATATAATAATAATAATAAAAATAATAACTGGGAAGTAATAACAGTACGGAACACATAAAGAATATTAAACAAACCTTCGTAATGGTGGTAATTTATATGCCGAGAATTTTTTTTAAGTCCCTCGTGACGCTGGTCGGAGTCGTATGATGACTCGCTCAGCGAGGCTTTCTGGTCTGATGGGCCCACTCAGTAAATAATATTAAAGATCACATCGTAAGATTTAATGGCAGGACCTCAATCCCACATAAAACACCAGAGTTGTGTCCAAAGACAAGCGACACCTGAATATTACGTCAATATTTCACTTGCCAACCCGAGGCCTTGATATTTTGTTGAGAACCATTGGTAATACATTATAATGATGACTGTCTCCTAGGTGTTATGTTTGTAGCCTTCAGCTGATCCACCTCTGCTAAGTCTGTGTCAGAATGGCAGACTGGTAGATAAAATGTTTTATTTTGGGACCAAACCTTGCTAAATTTTGCTATGTATAGAATAGATCAAATTAAATTTATTTATTTATTACTTAAAATCAATTATATATTTTTTTTCGTTATGTTCTGATTGATTTCCTCTGATTTATCACAAAAATAAATTTTAATTCTGTTAATTCTAAATAGGCCCAACTCTGCGATTCGTCTTAGTCGGCGGAACAGAATTCTTCCTCCGTAAGCCATGCGTGTTGTAAGAGGCGACTAAAATGCCGGGAGCAAGGGGCTAGTAACCCCTTCTCCCGTATAAATTACTAAATTTAAAAAGAGAAACTTTCGTTTTTCTTTTTGGGCCACCCTGCCTTGGTGGGATACGGCTGGTTTGTTGAAAATATATATATAATATATATATATATATATATATATATATATATATATATATATATATATATATATATATATATATATATATATATATATATATATATATAGTATTTTCTATTCTTGTTCTGTGTCGTTGTTGCGTGCCATTCAATCAAAAATACTTCACAATTGTTGCACAAGAGAGGCGCTATGCGTCTTCCCATAAGATGAGCACATGTGAGTCTTGTGTACCTATAAGCAGACAAGCCAACACCGTTTCCCACAGCCGACAGTGACAGGAGGAGATCGACCAGAAACACAATTGTGGTTTGATTAACTCGGACCACTGACGCTGCCAGGGATTTCGAACGCACCGAGAGGGAGTATCGTGAAGACTCCCTCAGCTTAACTTCCCTTGGGGCTCCCCCTGCTTCTACACTGAAAAGTAAATCCAATCCATTTCTTCCCGTACTCCATTTCATTTTTGAAATCTCACACCTCTTGTACGGCCTCGCGTTCACTTTTCGAGGATCTGCAGTTGTACACACATGCTGATGCTGTATACAACATTGACTCCAGTTCCTGTGAGAGAGTTTGATTTGTAGCGTTTGTTTTATGCTGACCATCTTACCCAGTGATGTCTAGTTAAACTAATTAGCTTTTTCAAAACTCTTATTAAATAATTACTTGATTTACCAAAGCAAAATACTTATGAATTCATAGAGCAATAAATATACAAGACAGGGTGTCTCTTTTGTAAATGGTTCAAGTCGGACCGAAACGTCGTCATAGGCTTCTCTTTCTCCTATGTGCGGGTTATTTGTGTAAATTTGTTTCGATTACTTCGCTATACAAGGAAAGCGTATATCACTGTCTTATCTAGTGTGACTAAGTCCAGTTGCAGCTCCTGGATCTCTAGAGGGGTAGTGGAAATATAGCTCCGTAGTCGCTTAACAACTTGAGCTGCAGAACCTGAGTGCTTTGAGCTGCTGGTGCTCTTGTGCTGAGGTACCGAAAGCTGGGTTTATATATTACTGAGGACCGGGGTTACCTCTCTCATCTCTCTTGGTGACTGAAACAAATCTAACTCTCACTCAGAAAAAAATTCGTTAAGAGACCTTTACTTTATCACTGTAAGTAAATAAGCTCCAAGTAGCTACTTTTGTAGTAAGGTTTAGCTGTCTTCTCCTACAGAAGTACTTCCATGGCTACTTTTTGGTTTAGAAAAACACATGAGCAAACCCTAGAACATGTTTATTAGAGAACTTCTCGGTCTTGAGACCTTTATCACTTGTTTTCTAATACATGTATATGCCCTAATGTTTATTAACGTGTCTTTCTAAACCAATTTTGTCTGTATTACCAAGGTTTATACCATGGCTATTTGTAAAGCAATGGTTACATATATGGTAATGGTTCCCCAGATACTTATATGGAAATGTAAATATTCATATATCAAGACACACTGCGCCATACAATTTTCCAAAATATTAGCCATATGTACCAGCTGATTGACGGTATAATGACGCCATTAATATCTACACACCTAGTATGGTTTAAAATTCTGATACATTCCCTGGTGACGTTCACTGTAGCTAACATTGGTGACCTACACTGTAGCTAGCACTGATGACCACTGTAGCTAGCACTGGTGACCTACACTGTAGTCAGCGCTGGTGACCTACACTGAAGCCATCACTGGTCTCCTACACTGTAGTTAACACTGGTGACCTACTCTGTAGCTAGCACTGGTGACCTACTTTGTAGCTAACATTGGTGATCTACACTGTAGCTAACATTGGTGACCTACACTGTAGCTAACACTGGTGACCTACACTGTAGTCACCACTGGTGACCTACACTGTAGTCAGCGCTGGTGACCTACACTGTAGCTAGCACTGGTGACCTACACTGTAGCTATCACTGGTGTCCTACACTGTAGCTATCACTGGTGACCTACACTGTAGCTATCACTGGTGTCCTACACTGCAGCTATCACTGGTGTCCTACACTGTAGCTATCACTGGCGCCCTACACTGCAGCCAGCACTGGTGACCTACACTGTAGCCAGCACTGGTGACCTATACTGTAGCTAACACTGGTGTCCTACACTGTAGCCAGCACTGGTGAAATACACTGCGGCCAGAACTGGTGACCTACACTGTAGCTAGCACTGGTGTCCTATACTGTAGCTAACACTGGTGTCCTACACTGTAGCTAACACTGGTGTCCTACACTGTAGTTAACACTTGTGACCTACACTGTAGCCAGCACTGGTGACCTACACTGTAGCCAGCACTGGTGACCTACACTGTACCCAGCACTGGTGACCTACACTGTAGCTAGCACTGATCTACACTGTAGTCAGCACTGGTGACCTACACTGTAGCCAGCACTGGTGACCTACACTGTAGTCAGCACTGGTGACCTGTAATCAGCACTGGTGACCTACACTGTAGCTATCATTGGTGTCTTACACTGTAGCTATCATTGGTGACCTACACTGTAGCTATCACTGGTGACCTACACTGTAGCTATCACAGGTGTCCTACACTGTAGCTATCACAGGTGTCCTACACTGTAGCTATCACTGGCGTCCTACACTGCAGCCAGCACTGGTGACCTACACTGTAGCTAGCACTGGTGACCTGCACTGTAGCTAACACTGGTGTCCTACACTGTAGCTAGCACTGGTGACCACTGCAGTCAGCACTGGTGACCTACACTGTAGCCAGCACTGGTGACCTACACTGGAGCCATCACTGGTGACCTACACTGCAGCTATCACTGGTAACCTACACTGTAGCCAGCACTGGTGACCTACACTGTAGCCAGCACTGGTGACCTACACTGTAGTCAGCACTGGTGACTTACACTGCAGTCAGCACTGGTGACCTACACTGCTGTAGCCAGTACTGGTGACCTACACTGTAGCCAGCACTGGTGACCTACACTGTAGCCAGCACTGGTGACCTACACTGTAGCTAACACTGGTGACCTACACCGTAGCTTACACTGGTGACCTACACCGTAGCTTACACTGGTGACCTACACCGTAGCTAACACTGGTGATATACACTGTACCCTCCTCCACCCTCAACTATTATGGAATCTTGCAAAATCATTTGCACGAATTTACACTTAATTTTTTGTACTGTATCAGTTTGTTATTGAGAGAATCTTATTTGATTTTGAGCCAATTAATCACCGTAATTAATAAGAGAAGTTGCTTTACTCAGCAGGAAAATGTAATATGCACCTCAGGTGTCAGAAATTTTCCTAACCACTTTCTCATTTTCAAAATTCACTGCATTGTGTAGTTAATATACTTTGACGGGGAAATTTAATCCAGTAACTAAAAGAGCTTTTCTTAAATAACAAAAAAGGCACAATACTGTGAATGAAACAATACATAGTTAACCTGCACATAGGAGAAGTGTAACTTGTAAATGGTCCTAGTCGGACCGACACGTCGCCATTTACTTCTATGTGCGGGTTATTTCTGTATTGTTGTCTTAATTTATATTCATTTAAATAATGGAGGATACAGTAAAATATGATCACATAAATGTAAATAATATATTTATTAATTTAATTATTATCCAGAGATAAATATCTGTCGTGTCAGTTTAGTAGACAATGTTCACGTCTCTAATTCAGTCAGTATGATAACTAGGCAAAAAAGCTGTAAATTCTGTAAATTAAATTTTGTTTATCAGTATTAATAAAATACTAGTTGTTTAACTCGAAATGGTATTTAATTGTACGTTGTAGATTTTGTAGATGTCCCGTAGCTCGGGTGGTAGCGCACTCCTGCACTCGGGTCCCTGGTTCAACTTAGTACATTGGCTGTATTTCCTTAAGACACCTGTTGTGCCTGTTTACCAATAATCATGGTCGCCGCTGGTGCTTCACTAACATCATGGTCACCGCCGGTGCTTCACTAACATCATGGTCGCCGCCGGTGCTTCACTAACATCATGGTCACCGCCGGTGCTTCACTAACATCATGGTCGCCGCCGGTGCTTCACTAACATCATGGTCACCGCCGGTGCTTCACTAACATCATGGTCACCGCCGGTGCTTCACTATCTTCACGATCACCGCTGGTGCTTCAATATAATCATGATCACCGCCGGTGCTTCACTATCATGGTCACTGCCGGTGCTTCACTATCATCATGATCACCGCCGGTGCTTCACTATCATGGTCACTGCCGGTGCTTCACCACTTCCCCAAAGTTCCGCAGTTTTTAATACATATTTCAAAAGGTCCTGAGGTTTCTAAAGCATCATATGCTAAGCTCCAGAAGTTGGCCCAAATAAACTGTTAAAGATGATGGAGAAAGTCCGAGGGGAAGAGATAGAGGGAAATGAGTTAGGGGAGGGGAGGGAGGGAATATATGAGGGAGGAAATGACGGGAGGAAGGAGGAAGAAAGGGAACTAGATCTAGTAGGAAGGAGTCCGGCAGGGCTATCTAGCCTCGGTATGCTTGTAAGTGACTAGAGAGTCTTGTCGGGTATTTTGCGGCTGACAGTCATCCCGGGAATTATTTAAGGGTTGTTCGCCTCCTCCCGTTCTGGCAGCACACGCAGCTGGCTAACTTAGCCAGTATTTCGTGACAAAAAGAAAGAAAAAATAAGAACAGACGCGAAACGGCCTAATTTGGGCTGGTAACTACATCCGGCTGAATACAAATGTCGCCAAGCATGCTAATTTCACATGCAAAATGGCGCGGAAACAACATGCAGGAACGAAGTAAGTTAAGGAAAAGTACAGTTTCGTATTCGTCTACAGTGATATCGTGAGTAGTAAAGTTCCCTCTTCTAAATATAGTTTATATGTATATCACTAACCACCACGCCGTGAAGTGACACCGTTATCTCTTCCATGTATATATACATAGCTATTCATGCATACGTATATGAATACATACGGCATGCATATGCTTCAGACGCCGCCATGGATTTTATATTTCCCATTTTGCGTCTGAATAACTGATACTGTCTTATCAAAAGACTGCATATTGTTTATCTTATTTTTTTTTACTGTTTAATGTAACTTATTGGGTACATTTTAGTTTGTGTTACGTAATATTAAATATGTTCACACAGACACACACAGCCAGGAGCTGTCACAATCACAAATAGGCAAGTAAAACCCCATCAGTGCCTATTACACCCAACACAGGGCCCAGAGACAATGATGGGAGAGCTCAGCTCACTGTAGTACAGAAAACATTATGCAGTGGAACGCACAGGGACTACAGCAAGACCCTGATCACTGCCACAGAACAGTTGAATTTGATCGACATCTACATCGAGATTCTCGACGGGTCATCTTAGGATTAAGCCCGGTGTCAGGACGCAGTTCCTGACGAGTCATTCAAACAGTACCTCTTACATACCTGACAGATGTGCAACATACAGTAAGACTAGAAAACTCAAGCCAAAGTATAGTCGACGAAAGAATGCTCAGGGTGTTTGGTACACAAATGCTGATGGATTATTAAATAAGAGTTATAAACTAAAATAACGAATAGCAGAGGTAATTCCAGACATCGTGGATATCAGACACGAAGCTAAACGAAGTGATAACAGAACCAATATTCCCAGCAGGATATCAGCTTAATATGAAACATAAAGAAAACAGAAAAGATGTAGGAGTAGCACTGCTATTCTGAAATAAGTGATGTTTAAAATAAGAGGTATACATGTATATTAATTAAATATCTACATACTTTCCCATCTTCAAGCTGGGAGACGAATCAAAGTAGTTGTGATCTACAACTAGCCATTAAACATTAGAAAAACAAAAGAGGAATATGAAGACAACAGCAGAGCACTGATTGACACTATGAAGGTACAGTAGGGAGAGTCCTTAGAAGCTAAAACAAAACTAGCCATCAATGACCTCGATCGCAAAGAAATAGCGAGAACTGGGACCCACGTGAAGTATAAAAGGAAGTGGAGAGCTGAGACACGTGGCTGAGTAAAACTTTGTATCTGTCTGCAAAAGACAAGAGACAAGAAAATAAGAACCAACAAAACTGGATCTAGTATTTACCGCAAGTACATTTAACACAGATGACATAGAATAACGAGAGTTTCATGGGTTCTAGCGACCCTCCAGTACTAAATTTCAAAAGCCTTTTAGAGTTAAACGATCAGGGAAAAACGGCAGATGGAGGGTGTGAGAAACCAGGCTTTAGAAGAAAGGACCTGAAAGGGATGAGAGAATTCCTGAATGCAGTGGCAAAGGGAACTGAAAGGAAAGCCGAATAATGAAATGATGGAGAAGCAGCAGCAAAGACAGTCATTGGTTCAGACAAAGATGAAGAGAGGAAAACAGAACATTAGCATGATAAACTATAGAAAGCAAAGTAGAGAGGAAAACAGAGTGGCGAGCAAAAGTTCCAGGAAAGAATTTGCAGTTGCGAGAGGAGAGACTGAGCAACAATTTGAGACTAATGTAGCAGCAAAAGCTAAGTGTGAACCAAAACTGATTCACATCAGAAGAATGATGGCCTTAAAAGATCAGGTAGTCTGACTAAAGAAGTAATGAGAGCTCACGAGGAGTGGTAAGGAAGTCTGCAAGATACTGAATAAATGATCTGAAGAGTCTCAGTGTAAACAATGGCAATACTAGAGAGCAAAAGGGAACGAGTACACTAACAGGTACTAGACACCATACACACAACAGTGAAAGAGGTTAGGAAGCTTTTGTGTGAGCTGGATACATTAAAGGCAATGGGTCGTAACAAGGAGTCACTAGACTCTGTAAGAGGGAGCACTAATACTATCAGACCCATTAACTATCTACAAATCAATGGAAATAAACAGTTGCCAGAGATATAATAGACAGATAATATGGTTCCCATATTTAAGAAAGGAGACAGCAAGCTTTGACCTACAGACCAGTGTATCACTGACATACAAACATAAGTTAATGGAGAAGTTAAGCGCATATCTTCTCCATTAAGTAAAATGCAAAAGAATTTCTAATAATTTAAGATAAAATCACTTACCTTTTAATATTTGGTCATATTTCCCTGTGATTTAATTACCAATTTCAGGTGGTTAGATACAGAATCAGAAAATGTTTTAGTCCAATTTTTTTTTTAAACCATATTTTTTTTTAGCTCAGTTTTAGCCCTGATGTGTTTTTGGAATAGAGCTTTTTTATTTTATGTCAATAATTTTTGATAACATTGATATTGTTCTGTTGTAACTATTTCTTGACCTGTTTGGATATGTAACAAACGGCACTGTCTTGCACAAAGCATGTCGTGTCATGAATCTTGTGGAATGTGAGAAAATGTTCCTTAAGAACATCTGCTGAATGTACAGACTCCAGTAATGAAAGTGTGTTGCGTGTAACTCAACATCATCTGCCGAGTTTGCACTTAATGCTACGGAAACAAAGCAGCAGGTGTAGGGAAGCATTCCCAAATGTTTCCACCCGTCCCGGGACTGAATCCCGATCGCTTTGCGTGTAAGCTGAGGCCGCTACCAATTGAGCCACGAGCACCTGTAAAGTATTTCTGCAATCAGGGAGCTTGCTTGATGGCTACTCGATTTTCAACCAGTACGTCAGTCGACTCCCACCTCCTTCGGAAGGAAAGCTAGACCAGGACTGGACGGAGGACTCGTAGCTAACAAGGGGAATTTTACCAGAAGGGAAATATCTCCAATATTGCTCCAGAAAGAAATGAAAGGTGGGTATTTAGGTTCGATCGGAGAAAGAGATGTAAATTTTTAGGATCAAGAACCCCTTAGCCAGCCTCAAGAATGAGGGCGGTACCCCAGAGGATGCTCGAAGCACCAACATTTTCAGCACTGGCGAAGGATCAGAAAGAAGTCTATGACAATCGGAAAACGACCAGGTAAACTGTTTCAAGGAAGTCTCGACTATCAAAAAGTAAGTTTTGTCGCTCAGTAGGGAAGTTGTTGACGATTTTTCGAGAGACGAAGGAACGTATCCACTTTTACAAGGGCAAATCCTGGGGCACAAGTTGTATGGGAAGGTCGTCTGTACAACTGGGATTGTGCAGGGTATTAGGCACACCGGCAAATGAAAATGGTTCGTAGTCTGAAAATTCGTAAGAGCATTTGCTTGTCTGTCTGTCTAAACGCATGCAGTGCATACTTCATTACGCAATTCATGAAGTAGAAATATCTAGGCTGATAAAATTAAAGAACTGTAAAGCGATTTTATTTTCTATTATTATTATTACTATTGTTGTTTTATATGGGAAGCCCTAAAGCCTTAAGGATCATACAGCACTTAGGTAGTGAGAGTTAGTCAAGTTTGATGTGAGGATTACGAGAGTAATGCTCCACTACCTTTCCACTCCCTGGAAAGGTAGTGGAGCATTACACTCCCAATGTTTTACGTTTGAACCTTAAATTTGTTTGCTTAAGTCTCGGGGCCGAAAACAGATTCTAAAGGTAGGGCATTCCGGTGGGTAGACTTTTTTTTTCAAGAGAGAAGGAAGCTGTATGGAATAAAGGAGCCTCGAGGAGTGCTGGTGAGAAATGGGCAGTAGATTATTGGAACCTATCATAAGAAGAAGGATCAGAAATTCAGGACTCGATAGGTTGGTTGCCCACCTTCGGGAAAGGTATTGCTCTCTAAGAATGTTCAAGATATTTCATTTCTGCATTCCCCGAACTTCTAGAACACCAAACAAATGGAAAACACTGAACTTACTGACGGCCTCAGGGTTTTAAGGCCGCCATCAGATATCCTGGAAGCATGTACAGGGCCTAAGGATACATAATCTTCTACATTTCCTTGACCGCATTCGTCCAGTAGACAGAGTGCCACGCCTCTTGACAAAGGTCATTCATATTCGCTGCTCATGGAAGCATGTGGTCCACAAGACTGACCACGAACTAATTAGAGCCTACAAAGTGAGAGTTTAGGCACTGAACGGTCAACTTACTAACCATCCCCCCCTCAGGAAGAGCTATACCAGACCTATCTCTTACCTTTAACCACACACACACACACACACACACACACACACACACACACACACACACACACACACACACACACACACACACACACACACACACACACACACACAAATAAAGGCTTATCCAAGCATGCAAGAACTAGGAATGTACAGGGTCTCTACCCACGTCAGACAAGTGGGACTGAGTAGCTAATTTCTGCAGGCCGTATCACCCTGGCGAGTCAAGTCCCTGCCAGTGCAGCAAAAGACGACGACGTAAGTTGTAATATCCACACCATGAAAAGGAGTCTGCCCTCAGGGATATTAAAATATTTCATTTTTTGAAACTTCGTTTTCGTAGAGAAAATCTTCTGTTTAATTCATTTCAATGGTATTATATACAATATGAGGTATTCTGTTCTGTAATATCTATTGCTAGGCTTCATTTGTCTTTAAATCTAAAAACAGTTGCCTTCTCCTCTCCTTCTAGTCCTGTTTTTTTTCTTTCTTTTACACAAGTTCTACAATGTTAGGTTTGGGGTTCCTAACTTTATTTACAAATTAACAGCTATTACCTACATCAGCACTTACCTTTATCTACTTTCTCTGCTATATCGTAAAATATACCACGTATATGCAATAAGATCACAGTAAAAAGGTGATATCACAATATGCTTATTAACCAAATTGAAAAAATAGTGAAATTCCAAGCGCATTCGTAATTTCTCCCATTATCAAGAAATATACGGTTATTATACTCAGTGAGAGAACTAGTGCTATTCCCTAATTCTACAAGTTAACCACTCAGTAGCATTATGGCTAATTCTCAAGACTCCAGTTTCCGTTTCTGGATAAAAGACGAGAGGTGTTCCAAAACTCTCCTTGATAGTTCACTCTTATTTGAAATTAATTTTTCCCAGGAGTTGCTCACTCTAGTGATCACACTGCTGAATGTACGTAGTAATGCATTTGAGTCCCCATGTTCTAAGAGACGGATCAAGATAGCAAATAATAGCTATTAGCCATGTGCGAGTAAATTTGTAATTTTTTTGACCTATTAAACAACAGCTTCCCTTCCCTTACTAGCAGTTTGAGGTAAATGCAGGTAATTTTTTAAGTCATAGTTAGGGGAGTTTGGTGATAGAGGTGCAGGGAAGTGAATGGCGTGGTAAGAGCTGGGGCAGGGCTTTTGAGGGAATGTTAAGA
The DNA here is from genome assembly GCF_038502225.1 of Cherax quadricarinatus. NCBI lineage: Eukaryota > Metazoa > Arthropoda > Malacostraca > Decapoda > Parastacidae > Cherax > Cherax quadricarinatus. Next base: position 14,142,481 of record NC_091355.1, on the reverse strand, counting down.
GCTTTTCTGGATACCGTCTATCATCGACCACTGCAACGAGCTTATCCTCTCCTGCGCCCTTCTCTTCTGCAAGTGAAACTTTTACCTTGGTGGTTATTGCATACCCATGTTGCCTTGTTCCTGCGACGGCATGAAGGGGGAAGGGAAGGTACGTTCAGCCACTTCCGTCCACCCTGGACCCTTCACTTAAGTGATTTTTCCATTGTGACTGTAAATGGTCCAAGTCTGACCGAAACGTCGTCGTAAGCTTCTCTCTCCTTTGTGCGAGTTATTTGTGTATTCCAGTCACAGTATTGTGCCTTTTCGATTTTTCTTGATTTTCCTTCCCTATTCAGCTGTGGCTCAGACAGAGGAAAGAGGCTAATATTTCCACGATGTTGTTCTCTAAACTCTTCCGTCTTCCTATTGATTTAACACTTTAAAAGTTTTAAAGAGTATGAGTAATCTAGGTTTCAACTTCGAGCTTTGTATCCTCATTTGTATCTCTCATGCTGAAATGCCTTTCTTTATTTTGTATGATTATTTAAGAAGTTTTTCGTAATCATGTCTTCAGTTCTCCGATCTTCTGTCGTCACAGGGTTATGCTAATTAGTGAAACCAGGATAACCTAAGAAAGAAGCCGAACATTGCTGCTTGAAGGGACACCAGATAGATTTCCACTTCTTAACTTGTTGTTGAAAAATGGTTGATATTAAAAAAATATTAGTTAACGTTGCAAATATGAATGCTGCTGCTGGTGCTGCTGCTCCACCTCCTCCTCTTCCTCCTCCTCCTCTTATCCTTCTCCTCTTCTCCTTCTCCTACTACTACTACTACTACTACTACTACTACCTCTTCACGAAGTCTCCACCCTCTGGCCCTCTTTTCACTACCACTGCTTCCTTTTTATTGCCTCCTATCACTGTTGCACTGTTTTTTCTACTATTACTGTCATCACTTTAATACTCTTCTCGTTACACTACCCCCCTCCCCACCTCTCATATTCCGGCTGCCTTCCCTTCTCGTTTGTGTGTGATTAGTAGTTCAAGACAAACCAAAACGTCATCATAACTTTTAGTCTCATGTGTTCGGGTTATCTGTATAGTGCCAGCACACATCACCTGTATAAGACAGGTTGGCATTGTTACTATTATAATCAACATGGCTTAGCACAGTCATTGAAAAACACGTTACAATGAAAAATCTTACCTCGTCATTCAAAGGAATTAAAATATTTCAATGCAAGAGTTTCTTTCAGAAATAAATCCACAGTATAACAAATACTAATGGAAAATTCCCCAGCAGGTGCTCAAGGTGTGGTGTATTGTGTCCCATGCTCACAAAGTTCTAAAATTTACCTTGGGCAAACTGGTAAGAAACTGGGGGTTTGATTAAGCCAACGTCACTCTTCAGTTCATGTTGGACATGATTCCAATGTTTTATTCACACGTTTGAGAACTGACCACAACTCTTTTGTCACACGAAATATAACAGATTTCTCTCTTATGAAATACGAGAATTCTCAAAATGAACCAAAGTTTTGCAGTGTATCGGCTTGATAACTACATAGCCTGGACACCATACACAACCTTAGCACTGATAACTTCTCAACGAACCAACAAGGAATTTCAGCCATAAATGTTTTCCAGCCTATAGGACGATGGTTGAGTCCCTGTCCAGTCTTCTGTTTATTATTTTATTATTATTATTATTACTATTATTATACGTTGATGAGCATGTTTCAGAAGTCTGTTCTCAACTGAAGTGTGTTTTATTTTACTTGGACCTACCTAGCGTGAGACAGTAAGGCTGCTGCAGTGCTCTTTCTTTCATACCTTACATTATCACCAACAATAAATGCTAAAAATGGAAACTATTTACATGACGATACTTGCTTCCCGTGATCGTTCAACGATGCAGAAGTTTTCCAACTAATCTTTAACTTGTCACTGTTCGGATGCTTGTAGTGGAAGATCTCGCAATGCCTCTCGCTGACATTTTTCCCGGTACATGCAACACCACCTCAACCTCTTTCTGTATGTTGTTCTCACTCACTGTTTGGAAAGGCTATACAATATTTGCAACAAAAAGAAAATCTAAAAAAATAATGACAAATATTTTAACCTTCCCTTTGTGAACGAACTTTTGAAACACCCTGTAAAGAAGGTTTTGTGTGCAAAGCGCTTCGACATATAGCAGGTATGTGTGAGCGTGTTTAGATAGGAGTAGAGACGAATGGTTTTTAGAATTGTTGAAGTGTGACCAAAGTAGTATTTTGTGAAGGGATCCAGAGAAACCTGTTAGGTGGGAAGTACAGTACCTGCACTCTGAAGGAGGGGTTTAGAGTGACATCTAAACTGTCGTATCTGCACGCCTCTGCAATGACAGTGATAGTGTGAATGATGTTGAAAGTGTTCCTTTATCAGGTCACCTGCCTTTGTGGGAGACGGCCAGCGTGTAAAAAAAACTGCATATATATATATGCAAAACAACCACTGTGAAAGAATAGAGAAATTCCACCGCTTTCGTGACTACTCACGAAAGTAGTCACGAAAGCGCTTGATATTTCTCTATTCTTTCACAGTGGTTGTTTTGCATATTCTGAAATCACCTGTTTACTGTGATCTTATTGCATATATATATATATATATATATATATATATATATATATATATATATATATATATATATATATATATATATATATATATATATATATATATATATATATATATATATATAATCTGGCCGATTCCCACCAAGGCAGGGTGGCCCGATAAAGAAAAACTTTCACCATCATTCACTCCATCACTCTCTTGCCAGAAAGGTGCTTTACACTACAGTTTTTAAATTGAAACATTAACGCCCCTCCTTCAGAGTGCAGGCACTGTACTTCCCATCTCCAGGACTCAAGTCCGGCCTGCCGGTTTCCCTGAACCCCTTCATAAATATTACTTTGCTCACACTCCAACAGCACGTCAAGTATTAAAAACCATTTGTCTCCATTCACTCCTATCAAACACGCTCACGCATGCCTGCTGGAAGTCCAAGCCCCTCGCACACAAAACCTCTTTTACCCCCTCCCTCCAACCTTTCCTAGGCCGACCCCTACCCCGCCTTCCTTCCACTACAGACTGATACACTCTTGAAGTCACTCTGTTTCGCTCCATTCTCTCTACATGTCCGAACCACCTCAACAACCCTTCCTCTGCCCTCTGGACATTATATATATATATATATATATATATATATATATATATATATATATATATATATATATATATATATATGTATATATATATATATATATATATATATATATATATATATATATATATATATATATATATATATATATATATATATATATATATATATATATATATATATATATATATATATATATGTCGTGCCGAATATGTAAAACTGGTCAATTAGCAAGAACTCATTTAAAATTAACTCCTTTATAAAATTTTCTCTTATACGTTTAAAGATATATTTTTTTCATTAATGTTGATGTAAAAATTTATAATTTTGCACCAAAAGGAACTTAGAAAACTTACCTAACCTTATTATAACAAGCGCAATTTATTTTAGCCTAACCCAACTAAATATATTTTAGGTTTGTTTACAATAATTTAATACTAAACAAACACAATGAAATATATTTTTTTCGTTAGGTTCAGAATGATTTTGGCGAAATTATTGCGTATACAAATTTTCACTTGTCCTATATGGCAAGATGAGCGTTGCTATTTAAGCCAAGATCGCAAGTTCTGCCTATTCGGCACGACATATATATATATATATATATATATATATATATATATATATATATATATATATATATATATATATATATATATATTAGAGTAGACGGTTATTTAACACGGTAGTTACGTTCCTGAAAGCCCTGTTAGGTAAAACCGTGCTAGATGAACTGAAGAACTTATGGTAAAAATAGGGTTACGTTCCTGAGAACCCCAAAAAAGCCATCAACTTTTTTTTAGGCCTCAACATCTTACAAAAATAAAAGTGGATATGTAATTTTAGTTCAATGTTTTGATGTATTATGTTGTTTTTACTGCTTAAAACTTCAAATATAACAGAAATAATACTATTTCTTACCTTAAATTGTGGGTGCTGGTGTTTGTGGATGATTTTGAAGAGAGTGGAGAGTTATGCTGTGGCCCTACTGGTCTGAGGTGGATGGTTTTACTGGAGTGTCGAACTTTGTCATTCAGTCAATCAAGTCATTCAGCAAGTCAGTCAATTCGTTCAATAATTCAGTCAGTTCATTCAGTAAGTCATTCAGTAAGTAAATCAAGTCAGTAAGTCAGTCAAGTCGTTTAGTAAGTCAGTCAATTCATTAAGTCAATTCATTAAGTCATTCAGTAAGTCAAATCATTCAGTAAGTCAGTCAAGTCATTCAGTTAGTCAAATCATTCAGTAAGTCAGTCAGGTCATTCAGTTAGTCAAATCATTCAGTAAATCAGTCAAATCATTCAGTAAGTCAGTCAAGTCACTCAGTAAGTCAGTCATTCAGTAAGCAGTAAGTCATTCAGTAAGCAGTCAGTCAGTCAATAAGTCAGTCAGTCAAACTTATGTTTACCTTTTTTATGTGTACAAAGTAACACTTCATTATGACCACGGGATGTCTTGTCTAATATCTTTGTTTCCTTCGTTAATTCTAGGACTTAAATGTTTACACCTTTTCTTGCCACTTTGAGCAACATTGGTATGCTTACTGGGTGTCATGATTGCTTGGTAGATGCAAGATATAGCAATTAAAAGATCAAAATACAATTCGCAATCACAAGCTTGTAGCAGAGAAGTTGGAATGGACATGTATGAAGTACGAATGCTTTGATGGTGGGGTGGTGTCGGGGGAGGGGGGGCTGGGGACGGCGAGAGGCTGGGGACGGCGGGAGGCTGGGGACGGCGGGAGGCTGGGGACGGCGGGAGGCTGGGGACGGCGGGAGGCTGGGGACGGCGGGAGGCTGGGAACGGCGGGAGGCCCCCCCCCAGCTGAACCACAACAAGGTGGCTGTTTGAGGAAAAGGGAAGTCAATTCTTCAATCGTGCTATATTCAAATCGTGCCAAATAAACTCATGCTAAATAATGGTTTACTGTATATATAAATTATATAAATATAATGTATGTAATACGATCAGAGTAAACAGGTGATACAATATGCAGAACAACCACTGGCAGCAAGGTGTAGTCTCTTCCTTATATGCTTTCCTGTTAACCTTTTATTTTTATAATTCATTGATAACGTGAGAACTCATGAGACCGCTTGGAATTTTACTATTTTTTCACAGTGATTGTCCTGCATATATGTATGTAAGTTTTTACGAGGATAATGAGGCTCGATTTAGAGTATGCAGGAGAGAGGGAGATTATTTCCCAGTAAAAGTAAGTCTTAGACAAGGGTGTGTGATGTCACCATGGTTGTTTAATATATTTATAGATGGGGTTGTAAAAGAAGTAAATACTCGGGTGTTGGCAGGATGTGTGGGGTTAAAAGATAAAAGAATCTAACACAAAGTGGGAGTTCTCACAGTTGCTTTTTGCTGATGATACTCTGCTTTTGGGAGATTTTGAAGAGATGTTGAAGAGTTTGGTGGATGAGTTTGGTAGGGTATGTAAAAGAAGAAAATTAAAAGGAATATGAGAAAGAATAAGGTGATGAAGATAAAAAAAAGTAGGTAACGAAAGATTGGATATCAGATTGGAGGGAGAAAGTATGAAGGAGGTGAATGTATTCAGATATTTAGGATTGGACGTGTCAGCAGATGGGTCTGTGAAAGATGAGGTGAATCATAGAATTGACGAGGGGAAAAAGATGAGTGGTGCACTGAGGAGTGTGTGGAGACAAAGAACTTTGTCCATGGAAGCAAAGAGGGAAATGTATGAAAGTATATTATACCAACACTCTTATATGGGTGCGAAGCATGGGTGGTGAATGTTGCAACAAGGAGGAGGCTGGAGGCAGTGGAGATGTTGTGTCTGAGAGTAATGTGTGGTGTGAATATAATGTAGAGAATTCGTAGTTTGGAAACTAGAAGGAGATGTGGGATTACCAAAACTATTATCCAGAAAACTGAAGAGGGGTTGTTCAGGTGGTTCGGATGTGTAGAGAGGATTGAACAAAATCGAATACTTCGAGAGTGTATAAATCTGTAGTGCAGGGAAGGCAGGGTAGAGGTTGGCCTAGGAGAGGTTGGAGGGAGGGGTAAAGGTTTTGTGTGCAAGCATGCATAAGCATGTTAGATAGGAGCGAATGGAGACAAATGGTTTTCAAGACTTGACGTGCTGTTGGAGTGTGAGTAGGATAATTATGAAGGGATTCAGGGAAACCGGCAGGCCGGACTTGATTCCTGGAGATGGGAAGTACAGCACACTGAAGAAGGGGTGTTAATATTGCAGCTTTATAACTAGTGTAAGCGCGCCTCTGGCAAGACAGTGATGGAGTGAATCATGGTGAAAGTTTTTCATTTTTGGGTCACCCTGCCTTGGTGGGAAATGGCCGATGTGTAATATATATATATATATATATATATATATATATATATATATATATATATATATATATATATATATATATATTATATATATATTTATATTACACATCGGCCATTTCCCACCAAGGCAGGGTGACCCGAAAATGTTAAAAGCAGGTGGGGATGTAGTTTTGGAGTGGTTGGTGCAATTATATAATAAATGTATGGAAGAGGGTAAGGTACCTAGGGATTGGCAGAGAGCATGCATAGTTCCTTTGTATAAAGGCAAAGGGGATAAAAGAGAGTGCAAAAATTATAGGGGGATAAGTCTGTTGAGTATACCTGGTAAAGTGTATGGTAGAGTTATTATTGAAAGAATTAAGAGTAAGACGGAGAATAGGATAGCAGATGAACAAGGAGGCTTTAGGAAAGGTAGGGGGTGTGTGGACCAGGTGTTTACAGTGAAATATATAAGTGAACAGTATTTAGATAAGGCTAAAGAGGTCTTTGTGGCATATATGGATTTGGAAAAGGCGTATGACAGGGTGGATAGGGGGGCAATGTGGCAGATGTTGCAGGTGTATGGTGTAGGAGGTAGGTTACTGAAAGCAGTGAAGAGTTTTTACGAGGATAGTGAGGCTCAAGTTAGAGTATGTAGGAAAGAGGGAAATTATTTCCCAGTAAAAGTAGGCCTTAGACAAGGATGTGTGATGTCACCGTGGTTGTTTAATATATTTATAGATGGGGTTGTAAGAGAAGTAAATGTGAGGGTCTTGGCAAGAGGCGTGGAGTTAAAAGATAAAGAATCACACATAAAGTGGGAGTTGTCACAGTTGCTCTTTGCTGATGACACTGTGCTCTTGGGAGATTCTGAAGAGAAGTTGCAGAGATTGGTGGATGAATTTGGTAGGGTGTGCAAAAGAAGAAAATCGAAAGTGAATACAGGAAAGAGTAAGGTTATGAGGATAACAAAAAGATTAGGTGATGAAAGATTGGATATCAGATTGGAGGGAGAGAGTATGGAGTAGGTGAATGTATTCAGATGTCTGGGAGTGGACGTGTCAGCGGATGGGTCTATGAAAGATGAGGTGAATCATAGAATTGATGAGGGGAAAAGGGTGAGTGGTGCACTTAGGAGTCTGTGGAGACAAAGAACTTTGTCCTTGGAGGCAAAGAGAGGAATGTATGAGAGTATAGTTTTACCAACGCTCTTATATGGGTGTGAAGCATGGGTGATGAATGTTGCAGCGAGGAGAAGGCTGGAGGCAGTGGAGATGTCATGTCTGAGAGCATTGTGTGGTGTGAATATAATGCAGAGAATTCGTAGTTTGGAAGTTAGGAGAAGGTGCGGGATTACCAAAACTGTTGTCCAGAGGGCTGAGGAAGGGTTGTTGAGGTGGTTCGGACATGTGGAGAGAATGGAGCGAAACAGAATAACTTCAAGAGTGTATCAGTCTGTAGTGGAAGGAAGGCGGGGTAGGGGTCGGCCTAGGAAAGGTTGGAGGGAGGGGGTAAAGGAGGTTTTGTGTGCGAGGGGCTTGGACTTCCAGCAGGCATGCGTGAGCGTGTTTGATAGGAGTGAATGGAGACAAATGGTTTTTAATACTTGACGTGCTGTTGGAGTGTGAGCAAAGTAACATTTATGAAGGGGTTCAGGGAAACCGGCAGGCCGGACTTGAGTCCTGGAGATGGGAAGTACAGTGCCTGCACTCTGAAGGAGGGGTGTTAATGTTGCAGTTTAAAAACTGTAGTGTAAAGCACCCTTCTGGCAAGACAGTGATGGAGTGAATGATGGTGAAAGTTTTTCTTTTTCGGGCCACCCTGCCTTGGTGGGAATCGGCCGGTGTGATAAAAAAAAAAATATATATATATATATATAATCTCGTGCCGAATAGGTAAAATTGATCAGTTAGCAAGAACTTATTTAAAATTAAGTCTTTTCTAAAATTTTCTCTTATACATTTATAGATATATTTTTTCATTTATGTTAATATCAAAATTAATGATTTTGTAACAGAAGAACTTAAGAAACTTACCTAACCTAACAAGCGCAATTTAATTTAGCCTAATCAAACTAAATATAGTTTATGTAAGTTTACAATAATTTACAACAAACAAATGAAATATATTTTTTTCGTTAGGCTGAGAATGATTTTTGCGAAATTATTGCATTCACAAATTTTCGCTTGCCTTATTCAACAAGAAGAGCGTTGCTATTTAAGCCCAAATCGCAAGTTTTACTTATTCGGCACGATATTATATATAAGGAGGTTAATTTTAATTAAATTCCATGTTTTTGATCACTGAATATATGTAAGGTTTTCTTTACTCTCGGTGAGAAATTCTTCAAGTCATGCATAAGAGAGAGTAAGGGAGCGGAGTTAAGCAGCCAGTCAGCCGCAGTAGTCCGGGCGACGCTGACTCCTGCTCTTTATACGGGTCACTTAAGTGGTAACACGGCTAAAAGCATGGAATGCTTCCCACTGAAAGCGAGCATTTTTCATCCCTCCCAGACACAAAAAAATGTCGGAGTCTTTTGCCGTCCTCTATCTTTTTTTTTTTTTTTTTTTTTTTTGTACCACGGTATTTTGCTGCCGCGGTAAGCATTTGTTATTATTAGCTGTTGTTGCGGCCGTTACTACCTTAGGTAACACTTGCTGTTACTAGATGCTGTTGTTGCGACCGTTACTACCTTAGGTAACACTTACTGTTACTAGATGCTGTTGTTACCGTTATCGTTGTTAGATATCACTTTCCGTCATGTTAGCTGTTGTTAAAATCATTACTTCTGTACTGTTGTCAGGTAATTCTTGTTGGCATACTGCAACTGCTTTAGCTGTTGTTATTGTTCATGTGTCTCCTAGCTATCTGTTAGTTATCTCTTGCTAGAGTGGTATTGTTAGTCTTTCATACTGTTGTTAGATAACACTTGTCTTTATTACCTGCTGCTGTTTTAATACATAAACCAACACTATTTTGATTTCTGTATTTCTCAGCTGATGCCGCCTATATTGCTGTTAGGAGTTCCTCTCTACCTTCCTGTTTTTTATTTCCTACTTTTGTTACTGTTGTACTGAATGTAGGAGTATAGAAGAAGACTCGAGTCTCCCTGTATCACATTCTTGGATATACATAAGAGACTGGAATTTTACCAGACATTCCTGTAAGAATATCGTATGGAAACTATTCAGATTTTGGGATTGCTGCGTACATTATTTCTCTATTTTCCATCCTGCAGTTTTTGTTCACATCCTTATAGTGTATCCCACAAGGTTTATCATACTGACAAATGTTGACTCACGAAATCATAATAACACGACTGTAAGCCAACCACGGTACGGGTGGAGTTACAACCCTTGACAAGACAGTCGTAAAACTCCAGGCCAGTGCGTAAACCACTGGGCCATCTGGCTACAATAAGATTCATACCTAGTTGGGTGAATCTTATTGTAGCCAGCTGGCCCAGTGGCTTACGCACTGGCCTAAAGTTTTGCGACTCACTCGCCATGGGCTCTAACGCCACCCGTACCGTGGTTTGATTGACAAATGTTATAAGTAAGACAAATATTATAATTAACTGACTGTGAAACGACTGATTTTGCTGACTATACATTGCCTTTGATACTTTTAGTGAGTTCCCTGGATAACAGTGGATAAATATAGCAACGGGACCAAGAGAGGAAGAATGAAGGGAGTGGAGAGGCAGTGGTAGAAGTAATGCTGGTAGTAGAAGTGGTTATAGAAGTAGTAAGACAGTACTAACTAGAGGGAGTAGTGGTAGACAGAAAGGGAAGTGAAGCGAGGCAATGGTAGTAGTAGTAGTAATAAGCAAATGAATTGTAAGTTGAGTTGTTACTTTCACCTGGGCCGCTAGAACACACACCTCAGGTGAGATCACTGAACTGTACACGTCCCGTCCATTTTACAATTGTGAGGTAAAAACGTATGTACACTTGGTACATTTTACTAGGGATATGTTTTTTTCCCCTACTAGACTTTGTTATTCCTAAGTATTGTATTGTTTGCCTCACAGTCTGTCGGTATTTACGTACCTAATTGAGGTAAATAATAAATACCTGGTATAAATACCTGCTGGAGATAAATGGTATAGAATACCGACACGATGGAAAAATATACAAATTTAGTATAATGTTATCCTTTATTGATAACGGTTCGCCCACACAGTGGACTTTATCAAGTCACAAACAGATCTGTTTGTGACTTAATAAAGCTCACTGTGTGGGAATTTGTGCTTGTTTTCCCATAAATACTTGCTTTAAACACTGGTGATTGATACAGGTGGTTTAAAACACACGTGAGCAAACGTACCTCCTAGTGTTTGCTCAAATTATTTTTAAACCATTAAACCTGGCCTTCTCTGTTCTCTGTATCTGATTTACAAAACTCTTGGTGAGCGAAACGTGTCTTAATAATAGTTTCCAAACATAGTATATTTTTTCTGAACTTGCATTCCAGTAAGACTGTCAGGTGGTAAGACAGCGACTCTTACCTTCAATAAAACTATAGAGGAAAATGTCTGCTTCGTCTTCAAGAAGAGTCGAGGGAAAAAAACACACGTTTCTTGTCTCCGTCTTTCTTACCATAAAGTTTAAACATTTGTTAAAAATTAATATACTTAATTCTGCCTAGAAACGAAGCTTTCTTGGGATTTAATGATTTTTATGTAAATTCAAAACGGACACTATAAAACTGAACATTTCTCTCCATAATTGGACAATAATTCGACACAATATTAATTTCACTTCCATAATCATGAATTATTCATATATTAGTGACATACAACAGTCATGATAAATTAGCACCTTTCATGTTCGATGCAGATTCATTGTATCCCGTGTGTTCATCATAGGAAAATCTAAAGTATTATTGACAGATATTAGGAACATGGCATGTCAAAACTGTCGTAAAAAATATGAATTTGTTGCAAGACAAAAGACCATGATGGGATACGCAGTAGCAAATTCTTGAATTTGAAAACAAAATCCGCGTTCCATTTGGAGGAACACATGACTGCTGTTCAAAGCAACGTGTCAATACTTGATATAAGTCAAATAGGTGATGAAAACTTGCATTTGTGTTCATAGTGGTGGCCCATGCTAACCTCCTTATGTATAAATATACCGAGATGGATGAATCTTATTATAGCCAGCTGGCCCAGTGGCTTACTCGCCGACCTGGAGTTTTAAGCTCATTTTCCGTAGTTTCAAATCCCACCCGTTCCGTGGTTTGAGTTGTAAAAAATAATATCGAGGTAAAATAACCAGTTGTCAATGTAACTCAAATTATCTGAATACTAATATTTCATGTACAGTGAGTCGTCCATCAAAGTATAATTAAAGTGTGTACAGAGTGCAAGTAATAAATGGAACATCAATATACACAGTCACTGATAGACTCAATCTACACCTCCGTGACAGCCAAAAAACACCGAGCAAGAGAATTTGGCAGAAGAGTGACTGTATGTGTTGGTAGAATATCCTTGTGTTGAGGTCCAGCCGCACTGGATCCTCTACAATACTTCATTTGCATCATAGTCGCCTGAGACGGCATTTACTAGTCCATCTCCACTCAGTGAGAGTCCCATCAGTTTTTTTATTTGGCCAGCTGCCTGTGTTGCATCTGCTTTGACCTGGCCTGATGCTTGTGTTGCAAGTGCTTTGACTTGGCCAGCTGCTTGTAATCACCTAATTGTCCTCGCCTAATTGTGGTTGCAGGGATCGATTCATAGCTCCTGGTCCCGCCTCTTCACCGGTCACTACCAGGTCCACTCTCCCTTTGCTCCATGAGCCTTATCATACCTCTTCTTAAAGCTATGTATGGATCCTGCCTCTACTGCTCTTCAGACTATTCCACTTCCTGACAACTCTATGACTGAAGAAATACTTCCTTACATCTCTGTGACTCATCTGAGTCTTTAACTTTCAACTGTGACCCCTTGTTGCTGTGTCCTATCTCGGAAACATCCTGTCCCTATCCATCTTGTCAATTCCTCTCAGTATTTCATATGTTGTTATCGTGTCCCTCCTATCCCTCCTGTCCTCCAGTATTGTCAGGTCGATTTCCCTTAACCTCTTCTTGTAGCACCGGGAGTAGTCTTGTTGCAAACCTTTGCACTTTCTCTAATTTCTTGACGTGATTATGGACCAGGTGTGGGTTCCAAACTGGTGGTGCGTACTCCAATATGGGCCTGACGTACACAGTGTACAGAGTCTTGAACGATTCCTTATTGAGATGTCGGAACGCTATTCTAAGGTTTGCTAGGCGCCCATATGTTGCAGCAGTTATTTGGTTGTTGTTAGAGTTGTGTTGTAAGTGCTTTGACTTGGCCTGCTGTTGACTAGTTACCTTGTTTCCTGACAAAATAAGTCTTGGCCACAGTGTTCTGATAATTTTGTCATGAAGTATTTCCGACAGAGAGTTGTTCCACCTTCCAGATGGTATACTTCATAGAGTTGAATAAAGCTCATCAGACAAGACCTGTTTTTGTCAACATCATTGCTCACTCTTGCTAATGCCTCGTCTATTTTTTGTATCAACTTTTAATCTACTTGACAGGATATTTCTCGTTCCTTTGAATGCTGATATACAATCTTTGTGGTGCCTTGCACTGATCTTTCGGATCAGCGCATCATTCATTATTAGGCAGGTATTGAGTATAAGATACTGCAAGGTGTTTTAATGTGGCCACTGTGATTTCGACAGTAAGCATAACGCTTCATCTATCTGGATGTCGCGGATCAGGTGTAATTAAGAATTTCTCTCCAAAGATGGCGATGACGCTTGACTTCACTATCTACAGGGAAAGTTTTTTCTTGCTAGTTTGAATGTGTACGTTGACGCTCAATCCCTGTATGTAGATTCCCCAATGCTTTCTGTTACATTGACGTCCATGTGCAATTGATTCCCTCTTGTATGATGGCTTTCCTGAGTGACTACGTCTGTGTCTTCGGTCTGTTGTTTGTTTGCTGCCATGACAGTTCATATAATTTTGAGAAATTCAACTGTTTTTTACAGAATCTGCTACAACCTTCTTTTTAATAAACAAATAAATATAAGCATACTGTCTATACGCCACCACGTTCACAATATTGAATATCTTCATACATGCAATAGATACGAAAAGTTTAATATCCAATAGTTTTACATAGCAACCCGAAAATACATGTGGATTCAAAATTATGTTTGTGAATAAATTAAAAAGAAATAATAGGGGAAATGTTAGTCAAGAAGATTACGTTATGTTCTTTATGCAATCTTCAGTTTATGTAGTTCCTACAATGGGTAATTATATTGGAAATAGTATACATAATAAGTTATACTTGGAAATAAATTATGAATATATTTTGTATAGCGTTTAATATAATATTCATATATATTTCCCCACAGAAAACTTTGGAATGGTTAATGCGTGGTTTCAATTATTATTCTTCGTATTAATCTCAGTTTGTTGAAAATTTCTAATTTTTAAACTTCCATAAATCAGCACATCCACGAAAGAAACCCAAGATCTCAGTTTCGCTGCGGGACTATTACAAGTCACTTGATGCTACGATGTTTTTAGACACTACAGTACTGATACAAACATACTTTAGAAGAATTGGTATCCTTATTGTGACAACGTTTCACTTTACAGAGAGGTACATGATCAGCATAGGTATATGTAAGTCTTGAAGCGTAAACGTATTTCAGGAGGGTCGGTGTGTGAGGAGCATGTGAGGCAACGGATCTCTCTAACTATAAGCTTCCCTGATTGAGGGTGATGGTGTTTCTGGTGTGAATGAGCATCAATTTAAGGCACTGTGTTATTTTCCTGTAATTTTCTGGGATAACGATGCTCTTCCTGGACCAATACATGCGATGTAAAGCCGTGTTAGGATGTAAGGATGTAAGGGAGGTACACAGCCCTAGCCTGTGTACCTCCCTAGCCTCTGTACTACCCTGGTCTACGTTCCTAGCTTCTGTAGCTCCCTAGTGTTTACTACCGTAGTCTGTGTATCTGTGTACCTACGGCTGACATCTTTCAGTAATCATTGTTTCACCCAGCATCAAATCTCCCAAATGGCGGGACATAACTCATGGTAAATATGCAGCAAGGAGGAGAAAGGTAATCTCAGGGAAGAATGATCCTGTTACGGTCTCGGAGGACTGAGCCATACACCAGAGCACTTTGTGGATGGAGGATACTCTCTCCCGGGAGGCTGGTGCTGGATCACTCTTCCTCCCCACCCGGGAGCAATATCTTCACGCTGTTAGGAAGATTAAAAGAGAGGAAGACAGGTCAGCTAGATCAAAGGGAACCAAAGGTCTTTTCTCGTGAAAATTAGTTTTTTTTTCTCTCGTGATTAAACTGCATACAGTAGATTTAGTTTAAAAAAAAGTGCATAATGTGGGTGTTTTAAGTTCATTTCAATGATCTTACTGTTTCAGGACATATTTTACAGTAGACACTGTCTGATATATGGACGATGTGTGTACGATATATACGGAGGACTGGAAGCACCATGCGATGCGCTTGCTGACTCTAAAAGATGTATGTCACAGAGACCATTTTTCGGAAAGAAAAGTTAAGCATTAGCAAATTCTTTTATTCAGTATTTTTGAGCAAGACGCCTCGCTTTACCTTACTTTATCTTGCTTTACTTTAAGATGACTTAATTCACGCAACTGTTCTACGTCTCGTAACTTTCCTTCGGTGCATTATGAAGTCACTATACATAATGTTATTCTACCATATGTAACTTTGTTACTATACCTCACTCGGAATGTGATTACCTAGTCATGCATAAGGTTGTAATTAGAGCGGTTTCCAAACGCGATTACCTTGGGTGGCATGCAAAGAGTACGTAACCTTTATTCGGCGCATGTACACACCCTCATTTACAGGCTATCTCCCCCAACCAGCGAACCAGGTGACTGAGGGTTGACGATGGGGCCCCGTCGTTCAACCAGTACCCAGGTTCCAGCCAATGAGAAGATGGTTTTGGCAATCGCAAAGGTTATGTGGGTACCACTCTCCTTAGTCATTCTCATTCTAGAGCTGGTTGAAGCACGGTCTGCTCTCTAGTGGCTTTTATTCTGCCTTGCTTACCGTGGAGTGCACTAATACCTATTGCTGTACATAGTGTATATAGTGTACATACTTCTGTTCTAAATTGGTGAAGGATAATATAAGTCAAAAGTTTTCTGCTGTGTTTATTTTGCTCCCTTTACACCCAGGATAACAGGCCATTTGGACTCCTGGGTTGTAATACCTTGCCATGCATAAGGCTGTAATTAGAGCGGTTTCTAAACGTGATTACCTTACTACGCATAAGGTTGCAATTAGAGCGGTTTCTAAACGTGATTACCTTGCCATGCATAAGGTTGTAATTAGAGCAGTTTCTAAAAGTGATTACCTTGTTATGCATAAGGTTGTAATTAGAGCGGTTTCTAAAAGTGATTACCTTGTCATGCATAAGGTTGTAATTAGAGCGGTTTCTAAAAGTGATTACCTTGTCATGCATAAGGTTGTAATTAGAGCGGTTTCTAAAAGTGATTACCTTGTCATGCATAAGGTTGTAATTAAAGCGGTTTCTAAAGATTTTCTCTTAAATTTGTTACTTTATTAACTAGGGTCGGTTGGTTGCATTTCATTAAATAGTTGGAGTCTCTGACGTGAATACACTGTTCATGTTTGTAATAATGGTAGAATTGCTCACAAAATGTTAGGTAAACGAACACAGATGCAACTAATGTGATATTTTATTGTGGCAACGTTTCGCTCTCCAGGAGCTTCAGCACCACGACCCCCCCCCCTTCACTACTACCACCACCAACACTACTTCTAGTAGTCACTACAACAACTAGTTACTACTACTACTACCACCACAACCAGCCCCTCCTATCAGTACCGATATTATTACCACCCCCCACAACCACCAACAGTCACAACCACCACCGCCGCCCATTGCCACCACTACCACCACCACCAGTCACTACCACCATCACCACCAGTCACTACCGTCACTACCACCATCACCACCAGTCACTACCACCACCACCAGTCACTATCACCACCAGTCACTACCACCACCAGTCACTACCACAACTACCACCAGTCACTACCACCACCATAAGTTACTACCACCACCACAAGTCACCACCACCACCACCAGTCACTACCACCACAAGTCACCACCACCACCAGTCACTACCACCACAAGTCACTACCACCACAAGTCACTACCACCACCAGTCACTACCACCACCACAAGTCACTACCACCACCAGTCACTACCACCACCACAAGTCACTACCACCACCAGTCACTACCACCACCACAAGTCACTACCACCACCAGTCACTACCACCACCACAAGTCACTACCACCACCAGTCACTACCACCACCAGTCACTACCACCACCACAAGTCACTACCACCACAACAAGAAGTCACTACCACCACAACCACAAGTCACCACCACCACAAGTCACTACCACCACCACCACAAGTCACCACCACCACCACCACAAGTCACTACCACTACCACAAGTCACTACTACCACCACCACCACAAGTCACCACCACCACCACACGTCTCCCAGGGGTGATTCCCACTGCCCTCTGATCATTTACGAATATCGAGGGGCGCTGTTCCTTTTGATGTGGTCTGCCAATTATCTAAAACCATTTACCTCTCTTATCCCTCTCTCTCCCTCCCCCTACCTCACCCTCAATGCATACATGCCTTCCTTTCTTTATATAACAGTATAATTTTCCTGTCGTTTCCTTAATGCACAGCACTGCATCAGTAGAAATGTTTATATTACCTCCTTCACTACGTACCAGTTATCGACACTGCTCCACTTGTGTTCTTATTTAACGCCTCAATAAAAATTTCTTAATAAAAATCTCAGTCTCTGCTGACCTAAAGGTTTCAATCCCATGTCCTCTTTCTTTACCTATTAAGTTTTATGATCTTGTTCTTTTACGTCTCTTATAAGATTTCAGCCTCATAGTCTGCTGTAAGCAATTCCTCTTTGTAATTGACACACACACACTATATATATATATATATATATATATATATATATATATATATATATATATATATATATATATATATATATATATATTCATATTGTGACCACGAACGAGTGGTATTGATCAATAACAACACTGCACTAGCCAAGGACTCGAACCCATGCTGCTGCTTCATGGTGGGTGAAAACACATGACGCCCTAATCCACTGGACCATAAGATCGTATGGGCCAGTGGATTAGGGCGTCATGTGTTTTCGCTCACCATGAGGCGGGCCAAAGCAGCATGGGTTCGAGTCCTTGGCTAGTGCAGTGTTTATATATATATATATATATATATATATATATATATATATATATATATATATATATATATATATATATATATATATATATATATATAATATATATATATATATATATATATATATATATATATATATATATATATATATATATTAACATTGCGACTAGCCAAGGACTCGAACCCATATCGTTTTGGCCCGCCTCATGGTGAGCGAAAATAACAAGAACCAAGCACCCACCAGAGCTGTGTGTTGTACCGTGATCCGAGGACGTACGATGGTGTGGGTGCCTCAGAGCTAATTTCATTCTACTCCCCGTTTAGTGTACTAGCCTCCACAAGCAGGATATATCGTATTATATCGTATTGTAACCACAAACGAGTGATATTTAATCAATAACAACGCTGTGACTACCCGAGGACTCGAACCCGTGTTATTTTGGCCCGCCTCATGGTGAGCGAAAATCACACGATACTCTAACCCACAGGACCACCCAATTCTACAAAGATCACGCACCTAGCAGAGGTAGGTGTTGTGCTCGTTCCTGGTTACAATACGATATATACTGGTTACAGTATATAAATCCTCTTTAATCTGAAGATAATCTAGTAACATTGTTGCTATTTCGATTTTTTTTTAAATCTCGAATTTAATTTCACATGGATTAATTTGAATCATTTATAATTTGTTCCGAATCTATTTTTTTTTTTTTAATTTTATTAATGGAGATTTTTTGTACACACCCCAGGTTTTATTCATCAGTTTGACGGTATTATATACCTTAAAGAAAATTATAAAAACCAGCATCATATCAAGAGGCTGTTTGGTTTTCCACTAATTTGAGTGAGTGTGAAAAAAATTCTCAAGCATGTTAGGTTAGGTAAGATTTGTCAGGAAACAGGACAAGTGTTTCCTGACGCTGTTCTTAGTCATATGATGACCCTCTGGTGGAGGTTTTGGTCATCAGACCGAGGCTTCCCGCTGGCTTATCGGTCCACCTCACTATTAGAAATTGTGTAGTCTAAAAGTTTTGTCTCTGAACGCTAGTTGGCCATCTCGTAACTGATCAAATTCTGGGGTAAAAACCGACAATTCCACC
Source organism: Cherax quadricarinatus (assembly GCF_038502225.1). Taxonomy (NCBI): domain Eukaryota; kingdom Metazoa; phylum Arthropoda; class Malacostraca; order Decapoda; family Parastacidae; genus Cherax; species Cherax quadricarinatus. The sequence goes on along the minus strand of NC_091355.1, from coordinate 14,123,550 downwards.
ACCGCTCGTTTCACCCATTTCACTCATTTCAAGAGGGAGCTGGACAGATACCTAAAGAGGGTGCTGGATCAGCCGGGCTGTGGTTCGTACGTTGGACTACGTGCCGCCAGCAGTAACAGCCTCGTTGATCAGGCCCTGATCTACCAGGAGACCTGGTCGTGGACCGGGCCGCGGGGGCGTTGATCCCCGGAATGCCCTCCAGGTAGACCCCTGCCATTAGCAACATCTAAACAATATCCCTAGGTGTGTTGGCCTTGATTATGGCAAATAAGTATTGAGAAACGAGAGGTAAAATACAATAGAAGCTTACATGGATCGAAAGACGTCCCGTGCAGTCAAAAATTCAAACAAATCACAAAAAAACAGATTTGGAGATGACAATTACTCCATAAAAGAAATGCGAGCTTTCCCGGCTCAATCAGTTATTCACATTGCCATGTTTGTTACAAATTGTTAAGTATTACGGTGTAGTATGGAAGTGCGGTACGAAGGATGTGTTTAAGAGGAGCTATGAAGACTGGCGTTTCTACCAGGGTTTACGACCTCCTCTTGTAACTCTGGTGTTGGAAACAACCAGAGGTGCTGAGTGCCGACTCATCTCTGCTAATATTACATGGTAACGTGGACCCTTTATTGTGGCTCTCACCACGTATTGTTCTCATTCTGAAAGTCACTGATCAACATTCTCTCTCTCTCTCTCTCTCTCTCTCTCTCTCTCTCTCTCTCCCCCCCCTCTCTCCCCCCTCTCTCCCCCTCTCTCTCCCCCTCTCTCTCCCCCCCTCTCTCCCCCCTCTCTCCCCCTCTCTCTCCCCCCTTCTCACCCACTCTCTCCCCCCCTCTCTCCCCTTCACACACACACACACACACATACAGCCAGTAATACCTATTTATCTGTATCCATCTCCTGCCATCCTATTCTCGCATCACTTAGAAATTTCCTGTTTGCTAAATTCTAAATCAAATTTCGAGTACCGTTAAGCCCCTGTTAATGCATGGAGCTCAGTGCAATCACGTCTCACGCGAATATTTGAATGTTTAATGTAATATACGTCCAGCGTTCTCCGCTATGTGAGCCGAAATTAATGAAGGCTTTATCGGTATGTACAAGTGGTTGTTGGACCAGGATGTGTTGTCGAGGAGGAGCAGCAACGGGGAGGAGTGAGTGTTGGTGGCTAGTTGATTGTGAGGGTGGTGTGTAGGGCTTGTAGAATGTGTTAACCAGATAGACAAGTGTCTGGGAGTGGATAGACAGTAGGATGCGGTTGTGGATGGGTGGGTGGGAAAGATGTACACGAAATTTAGGTAGTTATTGTGGTGGACGAGGTAGGAGAGAAAAGATTGAGTTACCGTGTTGAAGGTTGAGGCCAAGAGGAGAGAACGAAGATAAGAGAGATTGTCAGAGGCTCCTCTAGAGAAAATATTGTTTTGGATTTTGCTGCCAAAGCGGCTGGTTTATTGTGCACCCCATATCCATCCTGTGGAGGGTAGTGCAATAGCATATGGATACAGAAAAGGCCCAGGAGTTAGGCCCCAAAAGAGTTTACAGGAGTACATCTGGATTTATATCTGCAGTTCACGTGTCTGTTTCAAGCAAATTTAGGAAATTTGGTTAATATGTCTGGTGCCTTATTTTCATTAATAAGATATCTTGACATGTCACATAGGTCATTATACAGTCTGTCTCTATATTCCTCAATAAGAGGACCATTAAGCACATAGTGTTGAAAATAGTGACCATACTTTGCATTTGGTTTGATCATCATCTGTGTGTCTGCCAAACTGCCAGAAGTACTTGCAACCAAGTTAAGCCTGACTGCTACGTCATCAGTCCGTATGTTCATACTGCAAGTTGTTCAATAAACGAACTTATCTGCGTCCATATTATCAAGCATCTAATTGCATTCCTATAAAATTCAGTTTCATTGTTTACTTCTCTCCTAATATTTTTCCTAAGGCTAGACAAGTACATCAAAAGTTATATTCTACATTCTCCTTCAGGGTACCTCTTTTGATAACAAAAAAAGGCACAATACCGTGACTGGAACGATACACAAATAACCCGCACATAAAAGAGAGAAGCTTACGACGACGTTTCGGCCCGACTTGAACCATTGACAAAGTCACACGGTCCAAGTCGGACCGAAACGTCGTCGTAAGCTTCTCTCTTTTATGTGCCGGTTATTTGTGTACCTCTTTTGGCTAACGTATCGAAGGAGGAGTAATCCAATGTGTGATGGAATCTGAGAAAGACAATAGAGTAAAAGAAAATCGGGTCAGTTACTCAAGTGCTACTTGTTTGAAAACTAGAAGTTGTTGAAATGAGATTTAGATGTTATGAAAGACTGGTTTAGTAAATTCTATTACGAAGATAAAAGAAATTATCGGAGGCTCCTCCTAAAAGGATTCTGTAGTTTTCCTCGAAACCGTTTTATCCGCTTCTCCGAGGCTATGGGTCCCACATTTTGCACTAGAGGTAGACCTCATCATTATATATATATATATATATATATATATATATATATATATATATATATATATATATATATATATATATATATATAGTGATTGTTTTGCAATATATACATATTATATATATATATATTATATATATATATATATATATATATATATATATATATATATATATATATATATATATATATATATTGCAAAACAATCACTGTGAAAGAATAGAGAAATTCCAAGCACTTTCGTGACTACTCACATTGATAATGTGAGTAGTCACGAAAGCGCTTGGAATTTCTATATTTTTTCACACTGGTTGTTTGGCATATTCTGATATCACCTGTTTACTGTGATCTTATTGCATATATACATATATATCGTGCCTAATAGGTAAAACTTTCGATTTTGGCTTAAATAGCATCGTTCTTCTTGCCGAATAAGGCAAGCGAAAATTCGGGTATGGAATAATTTCTCAAAGATCATTCTGAACCAAACGAAAGAATATATTTCATTGTGTTTATTTTTAAATTATTGTAAACTTATCTAAAATATAATTAGTTCGATTATTCTAAATTAAATTGCCCTTGTTATAATAAGGTTAGGTGAGTTTTCTAAGGTTATTTTGGTACAAAATCGTTAATTTTGTATTAACATAAGTGAAAAAATAGATCTTTAACCGTATAAGAGAATATTTTAGAAAGAACTTAATTGTAAATGAGTTCTTGCTAACTGACCAATATACATATATATATATATATATATATATATATATATATATATATATATATATAAATAATCATTAGCCCCTCAAGGAAAGTTCCTTGACGCTGGCGAGGGGCTCTTGATCTAGACAACTGGATCTGTGATCTAGTTTCCTGAATTAAGCCTGAATACCTTCCACATCCCCCCACAGGCGTTGTATAATCCTACGGGTTTAGTGCTTCCCCCTTGATTATAATATAATCATTAAGTCCAATGTTGGTTCCGGTATCTGTTATGGGAATATAATGGAGAGACACCGGGGGCCATGACATTCACGACGTCAGTCTTCCTCCCACCCTCACTCACACCCTCACTTCCACCCTCACTCACACCCTCACTCACACACACCCTCACTCACACGCACCCTCACTCCCACCTTTACTCCCACCCTCACTCACACCCTCACACCCTCACTCACCCTCACTCACATCCTCACTTACACCCTCAATCACACCCTCATACCCTCCCACCGTCAGCCTGCATCACAGCGTTTACGTTACCTTCAGTCATTATCTCATCATTAAATATTCTGACCCACTGCACTCTCTAATTTCTTTCGGCCAGTGAGCGAGAATTCCAGCAATTCCTCTTAGCCAGCGATATAACTGGATGTAAATATCTCATGTGCCAATGAACAGCCATAATAACTCATCAGCCAATGAACTACTAGAATAACTCTGCAACCAATGAACGACCAGAACAACCTTTCAGCCAGTGAACGACAAGAACAACCTTTCAGCCAGTGAACGACCGGAACAACTCTACAGCCAATGAACGACCAGAACAACTCTACAGCCAATGAACGACTAGAACAACTCTACAGCCAATGAACAACCAGAACAATTCTACAGCCAATGAACGACCAGAACAACTCTGCAGCCAATGAACTACCAGAACTCTACAGCCAATGAACGACCAGGTGCTCAGGTGCTCATCTAACCTTCCCTGGTTGTCTTTTCCCAATGTGTGGACAGCACACACGTCAGTGATTCACGATATCGTAAAAGCACGCTTGCAAACAAATCACAGAATGAGTAGGACTCGAACCCATGCCAGACGAGTTCTAAAACTCGCAGGCTAGTAATACTAGGCTGATGCTCGGTACCTCATGAGTGTGTGTGTGTGCCTGTCTCTTGCACATTGGGACCTCATTTGCAGCTTTCCAGGTGTCTCTTAATACTTGGGAGCTGTTGCCAGGGCCACATGGGTTTTAGTATAAGCATCTCTCTTAATTTCATTACTTTGTTTTTGATACGTGGATTCTCTCACATTTGTTTAGCTTTTTTCATCTGTTTTCTCTTTGACACTATCGTAGTTGCTTCAGTAAATACTTCCTTAAATCTTCTGTTCAGAATTTCTCGCATACTATTCTTGTCTTCTGTGAGTGTTCTCTGTAGTTCTGAAAGGCCACAATACTGTGGCTGGAATAATACAAAAACAGCCCGCACATAGTGTGGATTATTTGTGTAACTTAAGTGTGGATTATTTGTGTAACTAGCCATATTGCTTTGTCTTTTATGACCATTTTGTTTTGGTTCAGAGTTGGATTTTTAATACTAATTCTTGAATCGCCACATTTCATCTCTTATATATTGGCATATTCTTTATTCCCACATTTTATTCCTTATTTTATGTCATATTCTGCTCTCCGCACTTCTTTTCATGCTCTTTTGTATCTCTGGCTTCTCTTCAGCTCTGACTAAACCGAAAAAAAATCTCTGTATTCCGAGTTTCCTCACTTCATGGTTGGTATAAATCTTTCCATGACCTCTTGGCACTTTCTGGTTATATCCACTACCACCATCACACTGGTTATCTAACCAATAAATTTCCTGCATTAATGAGCTCCGTTTACGAAGTTTCTCATCACTACAAGGTCTCTTCTAGCCAGTTTTATTATTTGGCCCAATTTCCGCCACTTTCGTTTCTAAATATTCAAAGGATAACACCGAGTGGTTGCTTGCTCCTTCAGGCAGTCCATCATTTATATCTCCTGCGTCAGTAGTGGTTAAAGTGAAAATCAGTTCGATGCTTGATGGCTCGACCTCTGCTAACTTTTTTTTTTTTTTACATTTTAGGTCATACATTCTCTTATCGCCTCTGTTTTCCTCCTCATGTCTGGCTCTAGTGGGGATACCAGTTTTCCCAGTCTTTTTTTCACTGTGTTTGATATTTTCCAAGATCAGTAGCTTGGCTTGGGTTATACTAGCTCTCTCTATACTGCTTTCTCTATGATGTTTACTGTGTGTTGTATCACAGCTGTGTTGTTGTACTCGTATCACAGCTGTGTTGTTGTACTCGTACCACAGCTGTGTTGCTGTACTCGTACCACAGCTGTGTTGCTGTACTCGTACCACAGCTGTGTTGCTGTACTCGTACCACAGTTGTTGTACTCGTACCTTAGCTGTGTTGTACTCGTACCACAGCTTTGTTGTTGTACTCGTACCACAGCTTTGTTGTTGTACTCGTACCACAGCTTTGTTGTTGTACTCGCACCACAGCTGTGTTGCTGTACTCGTACCACAGTTGTTGTACTCGTACCTTAGCTGTGTTGTACTCGTACCACAGCTTTGTTGTTGTACTCGTACCACAGCTTTGTTGTTGTACTCGCACCACAGCTGTGTTGCTGTACTCGTACCACAGTTGTGTTGCTGTATTCGTACCACAGTTGTTGTACTCGTACCACAGCTGTGTTGTACTCGTACTACAGGTGTGTTGTACTCGTACCACAGCTGTGTTGTACTCGTACCACAGCTGTGTGTTGTACTCGTACCACAGCTGTGTTGTACTCTTACCACAGCTGTGTGTTGTACCACAGCTGTTGTTGTACTCGTACCACAGCTGTATTGTTGTATTCGTACCAAAGCTGTTGTTGTATTCGTACCACAGCTGTTGTTGTACTCGTACCACAGCTCTGTTATTGTACTCGTACCACAGCTGTGTTGTTGTACTCGTACCACAGCTGTGTTATTGTACTCGTACCACAGCTCTGTTATTGTACTCGTACCACATCTGTGTTGTTGTACTCGTACTACAGGTGTGTTGTTGTACTCGTACCACAGCTGTGTTGTACTCGTACCACAGCTGTGTTATTGTACTCGTACCACAGCTCTGTTATTGTACTCGTACCACAGCTGTGTTATTGTACTCGTACCACAGCTCTGTTATTGTACTCGTACCACATCTGTGTTGTTGTACTCGTACTACAGGTGTGTTGTTGTACTCGTACCACAGCTGTGTTGTACTCGTACCACAGCTGTGTTGTTGTACTCGTACCACAGCTCTGTTATTGTACTCGTACCACAGCTGTGTTGTTTTGTTGTTTTGTTGGGTAGAATTAAATTAATGTTACCATTACCTCCAGTCCTCTAGTCATTATTTATCTCTATTATATAAATGGTTTATTAAACCTACAAACTGAAGAACAAGGCACTTGGCAACACTTCCATATCCTGTGGAAGCGTTTCTCCAACCAGTGGCTTTATCAGTCCAATATGGAGAAGAACAGTGAAAGATGAGGAATTTGAAGTAATCAGTCCGACACACCAAGCTCTCTGACAGTAAGCTCGTAAAAGATTTTTTTATTAAATCTGCCCATTATTTTATAAATTCTTACCTTTACAGATGCACCAGTGCCTCTCTCCTGACGATATTTGCCTGAACATTTGATTGTGTGTTGAAGGCGTTTACCCAAAAGTTCAGTGCCTAATCTCTCTCTCTCTCTCTCTCCTGTTTTTCATGTATTGAAAACCACATCGGTCTTTCCGACGGAGAGTTTAATAAGCAACTTTTGCCGAGACTAATTAAATTTTCTAACATTTGTTCAAATTACTTCTCTGTCGGGATACGTCTCAGTGATCAAAGTCATGTTGCTGGCGCGCGCGCGCGCACATACACACACACACACACACACACACACACACACACACACACACACACACACACACACACACACACACACACACACACACACACACACACACACTCGACCCCTGCAACCTCAACTAGGTGAGTACACACCTCTCTCTCTCTCTCTCTCTCTCTCTCTCTCTTTCTCTCTCTCTCTCTCCCCCTTGCCTAGCGCCTTTTGCTGTACGTCCACCAAAAGCCGTCACGTGTAATATCACAAACACCTCTGAAACTTGCTCAGTCTTAATCTCAAAATTCTAATTAATCTCGAGGAGGAGTAAGGCGCCTCCTCTCTCGACGGAATTCAACATTCTGGCCCCCTTTGGCTTTTGTTGCCTCCCTTTGATCACTGGAGGATGCTGAGAGGATTGAGGGAGGGAGGAAGGAAGGGAGGGGAGGAGGAAATAAGCGAGGGAGAAAGGAATGAAGGATCTGAGGAAGGATGAGGGAGAAGGGAGTGGAAAGAGAGAGATTATGGAGGACTCTAAAAGAAATGTGAACAGTGTGGGGTGAAGCGAGGGAGAAGTAGAGAAGTGGAGAGGAAGGGAGAAACGTAGAAGTAGACTAAGATAGAAGAGAGAGAGATGAAACAGATAGAAGAAGGAAGACAAGAATCTGCGAGTTTCTCAGGGTGTTTGAGGTTATTCATTGCTTTTGTTAACATGTTATTCAGTGCTTTTGTTAACATGTTATTCAGTGCTTTTGTTAACATGTTATTCAGTGCTTTTGTTAACATGTTATTCAGTGCTTTTGTTAACATGTTATTCAGTGCTTCTGTTAAGAGGTTATTAAGTACTTTTGTTAACAAAGACGTCTGTCTTAATACACTTCCACTCAAGATCGAACTAAACATCAAAAATTGAACGGACAAAGACAGTGGACGAAGGACGTAACACCCACTGGATGGAGGGCTACCTGGAGGTTACCTGGAGGTTATTCCGGGGATCAACGCCCCCGCGGCCCGGTCCACGACCAGGCCTCCCGATGGATCAGGGCCTGATCAACTAGGCTGTTACTGCTGGCCGCAACGACGTACGAGCCACAGCCCGGCTGATGCACTGACTTTAGGTATCTGTCCAGCTCTCTCTTGAAGGCAGCCAATTGGCAACTAATGCTTGATGGGAGGCTGTTAAACAGTTTTGGGCCCCGGACACTTATGGTGTTTTCTCTTAGTGTACCAATGGCGCCCCTACTGAACAAGGCTGAACAAGGACATGTGAGCAAACACATTGGATAGAGGGTAGAACAGAGTTATGTATTTATGAATGTAGTCCCAATATTTATGAAAGGACAGAGACAGAAAGAATTAGCCCACGGACCAGTACATGTGACATTACATATATACTATATAAAGTTATAGTAACAGTAAACAGGAAACTGGTGGTGCACTTGGGGTGACATCGAAGCCAGTACAGATCCAGTCTCTCAAAACTTTCTGGGATTCTGTGGCAAAGTAGCAGAGGTGGAACAAGGAGCCGCCCTTGAGGGGAAACATAACAAGAAAATTGTCGAAATAGACTGTTTCTAAATGTTTTTACTAAGGAAGAAATTTAAATCACATGAATTTGTACCTAAACCAGTCAGCTGAACCTAAACCTCTGAAGTAGTCTACTAACAGTACATATCTTGACTCATAGTACATATAAGCAGCAATAACTCACTAACAGTACATAGAAACAATAATAACAAATTAACAAATATAAACAACAATAACTTATAATCTAAACAGAAAAAGTGATATTTTATGAAGCCATAACTAGGATAATTCCAGGGAGGTTCACATGATATTTATCTCATTAAAAACATATGAATAAGATTTGTAACATGATGTATTTGTAGGTAATGTTTATTCATCTTATTTACTCATTTGGCATATATGAAAATTATATATATATATATATATATATATATATATATATATATATATATATATATATATATATATATATATATATATATATATATATATATATATATATAATGTACCTAATAGGCAGAACTTGCGATCTTGGCTTAAATAGCAACACTCATCTTGCCATATAGGACAAGTGAAAATTTGTGTATGCAATAATTTCGCCAAAATCATTCTGAACCTAACCAAAAAAATATATTTCACTGTGTTTATTTAGTATTAAATAATTAAATTATTTAGTATTAAATTGACCAGTTTTACATATTCGGCACGATATATATATATATATATATATATATATATATATATATATATATATATATATATATATATATATATATATATTAAGCAAATATCGCAAACCAAGCGATACAAGATGCAAAACAACCACGGGGGGAGTAGAATGATAGCTCTAGGCCTTTCGTGTTACAATCAACACATCATCTGGAGCTTGCAAAACTGCAAATACGAGGAGGGTTTCCACGCGAATACGTTCCCACAGGACAGCGTTCACTGGAGTGCTGAATAGGTAAAACTTGCTATTTTGGCTTAAATAGCAACGCTCTTCTCGTCGAATAAAGCAAGCGAAAATTTGTATATTCAATAATTTCGCAAAAATCATTCTGAATCTAACGAAAAAAGATATATTTCATTGTGCTAGTTCATTATTAAATTATTGTAAACTTATCTAAAATATATTTATTTGGATTAGGCTAAGTTAAATTGTGCTTCTTATAAGGTCAGATAAATTTTCTAAGGTTCTTTTGGTACTAAATTATTAATTTTTACTTCAGTATAAATTAAAAAATATATCTTGAAACGTATATGAGAAATTTTAGAAAGGACTTAATTTTAAGTGAGTTATTGCAAATTGACCAATTTTACGTATTCGGCACGGCATATATATATAAACAAAGGGGACATGTTATTATCACCAATGGGCAGAGAATATTAATTTTATAAACAGGTATCAAACGCGTTTTATTTTATTTTTTGTATAATGTCACGACCCTAGTGGGTTCAGCGTATTTTATTAATGAAGGTAGTGAGAGGGTCTTGCAGTGCGTAATGGTGGGTTATAAGGTTTGATCCAAGGAAGGAGAGGGTGGCTCCTCTTCCTTGGATCAAGAGCCGTCCAGCAATACGGCTCTCCTTCCCTGCAAGGCTCGGGCTACTGTTGGTAACTTTCGGCATTGCAACCCTCCTAACCTGTAAAGACTTATTGCAATATTTTTCTACCAGTGGGCCTTTGAAACATATTGAATATATCTAATTATAATGTTCACGTGACTGAATTCAATGATTATGTATCCAACTCATTAATGTTCAAACATGCACAGTCATTAGAACTTTCTGGTTCAATCCCAGAACTCATTACGTGTCTCTGTAAAACCACTATTATTGAAATGATTGCTTTAACCTTTTAATTCCGGGACTGAATTTATTACTCGTATAAACAGCTTGATTTACTGTAACTTGCTTCCCTAATATAATGTTGGGTCCCTAGTATCTGGGTCCACTGTGTCCTAGTAATACTAGTAACAGTGTCGTCCGGAGGACGGGAGTAAAGAGTAATGCTGACGAGATAACTTGGGGCATCGCAGGATTACACTATAATAATTAATTTGTCATATATATTTACTTAAGCATATTCACCGAGCACCTCGTCTGCGATGTACTCGAGCACAATGAGACGTCACTGTTGAAGTCCAAAGCAGAGCTCTACCTCAACACCCTAGTTGGCTAGTGGACCAGGTTTTTCATATAAACCGAAGCACAGTATAAATAAATTTTGGTGGTAAATAGACACAAATACAGTTACACGGAACTTTTATTAACGACGTTTCGCCCATGTATCGGGCTTTTTCAGATAAAATAAATAATTTGCCGGTAAATATTAAAAGCAATGCTATTATGAAAATAACACTAATTACGGCGTTAAGGCAATAACAAACTACTTGCCTAACACCCCGGTCTGGCAGGGTACATTATCATCCAATAGTTGATGGAAAGTCTAGTAAATTCCAACATAAAACGGTGATAAATTAATGAGCGGACGAAAGCCAGATGACGGAGCTAGCTAGCGTCACCTGATTACTCACATCAGTAACAAGGAAAGCTGGCTCACCCTAGCCAGTTATTCCAAAATTCATATTTTCTACCAAAATTATATGGCGAAGTCATTGCCTAGTTTAAGCTAACCATAGACAATATTTCCATAAAATTCTGGTTAAATATATGATACACAGGAAAAACAGATGGCTTCTATTTTCTTGAAATTTAGGGAAGAGAATTAGTTTTTAAGAAGATAGTCACATCTTCAGGTCTCCCACTGAGAAATGCAATAAGCAACTTTCATATTAAAGTTTTAGTTTAATTTACGATAACTTTGAGAATATGACTGAAATAGAGAATAAACTAAGTACGATAGACTTAATTAAGACAGGTTATATGGGCCTATGTTATGAAAGATGAGAACAGATAAGCTACAAGATACATAAGTCGCTAATAATGCTGGACCACTGCCAGCTCCACTAATGATGCTGGACCGCTATCAACTCCACTAATGATGCTGGACCACTATCAACTCCACTAATGATGCTGGACCACTATCAACTCCACTAATGATGCTCACTATCAACTCCACTAATGATGCTGGACTCCACTAATGATGCTGGACCACTATCAACCCCACTAATGATGCTGGACCACTATCAACTCCACTAATGAAGCTGGACCACTATCAACTCCACTAATGATGCTGGACCACTATCAACCCCACTAATGATGCTGGACCACTATCAACTCCACTAATGATGCTGGACCACTATCAACTCCACTAATGAAGCTGGACCACTATCAACTCCACTAATGATGCTGGACCACTATCAACTCCACTAATGATGCTGGACCACTATCAACTCCACTAATGAAGCTGGACCACTATCAACTCCACTAATGATGCTGGACCACTATCAACTCCACTAATGATGCTGGACCACTATCAACTCCACTAATGATGCTGGACCACTATCAACTCCACTAATGATGCTGGACCACTGCCAAAGGATTTTCTAATAAAAAACAGTAAAAAAAAAGCAGGTTCCACCTATTTAAACATTTGATCACGTCTCGCTGTGATTTAATTACCAATTTCAGGTGTTAGGCAGAGAGACAAATTTAAAAAAAAAAAAAAGTCCAGTTCATTTCTTGAATCTAAGTTTTTTTCCCCACTCAGTCAAGCGTGGCATTGATATATATATATATATATATATATATATATATATATATATATATATATATATATATATATATATATATATATATATATATATATATATATATGCAATAAGATCACAGCAAACAGGTGATTTCAGAATATGCAAAAAACCTCTGTGAAAGAATAGAGAAATTCTAAATGCTTTCGTGACTACTCACATTATCAAGGAACAAATATTTGTTCCTTGATGATGTGAGTAGTCACGAAAGCGCTTGGAATTTCTCTATTCTTTCAAAGTGGTTGTTTTGCGCGCGCGACACACACACACACACACACACACACACACACACACACACACACACACACACACACACACACACACACACACACACACACACACACACACACACACAGCAGGGATAACAGGGAAGGCACTACAATGGATCAGGGAATACTTGTCAGGAAGACAGCAGCGAGTCATGGTACGTGGCGAGGTGTCAGAGTGGGCACCTGTGACCAGCGGGGTCCCGCAGGGGTCAGTCCTAGGACCAGTGCTGTTTCTGGTATTTGTGAACGACATGACGGAAGGAATAGACTCTGAGGTGTCCCTGTTTGCAGATGACGTGAAGTTGATGAGAAGAATACACTCGATCGAAGACCAGGCAGAACTACAAAGGGATCTGGACAGGCTGCAGACCTGGTCCAGCAATTGGCTCCTGGAGTTCAATCCCACCAAGTGCAAAGTCATGAAGATTGGGGAAGGGCAAAGAAGGCCGCAGACGGAGTACAGTCTAGGGGGTCAGAGACTACAAACCTCACTCAAGGAAAAAGATCTTGGGGTGAGTATAACACCAGGCACATCTCCTGAAGCGCACATCAACCAAATAACTGCTGCAGCATATGGGCGCCTAGCAAACCTCAGAACAGCATTCCGACATCTTAATAAGGAATCGTTCAGGACCCTGTACACCGTATACGTTAGGCCCATATTGGAGTATGCGGCACCAGTTTGGAACCCACACCTAGCCAAGCACGTAAAGAAACTAGAGAAAGTGCAAAGGTTTGCAACAAGACTAGTCCCAGAGCTAAGAGGTATGTCCTACGAGGAGAGGTTAAGGGAAATCAACCTGACGACACTGGAGGACAGGAGAGATAGGGGGGACATGATAACGACATACAAAATACTGAGGGGAATTGACAAGGTGGACAAAGACAGGATGTTCCAGAGATTGGACACAGTAACAAGGGGACACAGTTGGAAGCTAAAGACACAGATGAATCACAGGGATGTTAGGAAGTATTTCTTCAGCCACAGAGTAGTCAGTAAGTGGAATAGTTTGGGAAGCGATGTAGTGGAGGCAGGATCCATACATAGCTTTAAGCAGAGGTATGATAAAGCTCACGGCTCGGGGAGAGTGACCTAGTAGCGATCAGTGAAGAGGCGGGGCCAGGAGCTCGGACTCGACCCCCGCAACCTCAACTAGGTGAGTACAACTAGGTGAGTACACACACACACACACACATATATATATATATATATATATATATATATATATATATATTATATTATTATACACAATTTAACTGAAGCTTTGTTTTCGTCCCAATGATTTTTGATGGGCTTCAGTTAAGGACTTTCTCCTCTGATCAAGGAATGATAATAATCTCGGGTAATCATTTCTTAACCTGTTTTGTGTCTTTGTTGATGTGAACACAAGTGTGCAACACTACAACACACGTGTATACGCAACACAACAATACACGTGTATACGCAACACAACAATACACGTGTATACGCAACACAACAACACACGTGTATACGCAACACAACAATACACGTGTATACGCAACACAACAATACACGTGTATACGCAACACAACAACACACGTGTCCAACACTGCAACACATATTGCCAGATAGTGTGAGGTGCCACGAGTCTCGTGGAATGTGAAGAAATGTTCCTTAAAAATATCAGCTGTATTGTATTTAGAAAATTCAAAGAAAGAATAAATTAAAACTAGTACTACACATATATTTTTGATCTTAAGTATTAAGTCACACTATGGTAGATAATAATTACTAATTATAATGTCGAAGTAAAAGTTGAAAATAATAAGTATTACTAACATAACTATTATGTAAACATTATAAGTAACTTATAACTTGCAAGACAGTTAGAATATATCCTGTAATAGTGTTGGTATAATTACCGACAGTATAATAGGGGTATAAGGACACAG
>NC_091355.1:13964040-14104040 GCF_038502225.1 Cherax quadricarinatus | reverse complement strand
TGGGTGGCACTGAGGGTAGCAGTGTGGGTGGCACTGAGGGTAGCAGTGTGGGTGGCACTGAGGGTAGCAGTGTGGGTGGCACTAAGGGTAGCAGTGTGGGTGGCACTAAGGGTAGCAGTGTGGGTGGCACTGAGGGTAGCAGTGAAGTAACTTAAATAGTAGTGGTAGGTAGTAACAGTAAAATAATTCACTTTATAGTGTACGACTTTCATCCAGTTCTATCTCTCCCATAAATTCCATGCCTTAAAAGATTGGTATGGTTGACAATATTTCTATAGCCTCTCTTGCAGTTCTACAAATTATCACCATAATTTTCCCCTCTCCTGGCATCCTTTCTCGTGGCCCTTGAGGGTGGGAAGAGAGCCTTCTGTTTTACTACTTCCTTCAGCACCACCATTTCATCATTTATATTCCACTTCTAACCTCTCTTCCATTTCCCCATTTATCACTAGCATCCTTTCTTGTGACCCCTTGGATGGTGGGAAGAGAGCCTTCTGTTTTACTACTGCCTACAGCACCACCATTTCTTCACGTATTCCACCTCTAACTTCCTCGTGGCCCTTGGATCATCTCATCACCATCACTGACCAAGCTGTATTCTCTTGTATTCTCTTGTATTCTCAGTATTCTCTTGTTGTTTGTCAGTAACTGTGGAGACATGTGTAGATAAATAGATAGGTAATATTATATATTCAAGGTGAAGCAATAAACCCGTAGGAGTCATGCTTCTCCTAGGGGGTAGTGGCACACAAACAGGTTTGATCCAAGGAAATAATGAGTAGCTCCACCCCTTTGTATCAAGAGGGAATTATCCGTGTTCTTCAGTTATTGTAGATAAATGCAAGTTGATAAATTAGACCCATGTGCAACACTTGGGGATCTTTATTGTGGAAACGTTTCGCCACATAGCGGCTTCATCAGTCCTATACAAGGAAGAATAGTGAAAATCAGGAGTTCGGGGTAAACAGTCCCTCAGCCTGGAGTCGATTTCTCTTCGGTCATTGGCAGAGATCCGTTAGGGTCTTAGAGTTCTTGGGAAATGTTATATAATCAGATTAGATCCAAGGAAAGGGACGTTTGCCTTGATTCCATTTATAAAGATCCATCCAGCAGCATTAAAGGTACTGCAATGAAGGTTGGTCAAGAACGATATTAACCTGGTGATTGTGTGGCAGTGATGGTGTGGCAGTGATGTAGCAGTGATGGTGTGGCAGTGATGGTTTGGCAGTGATTGTGTGGCAGCGATGGTTTGGCAGTGATGGTGTGGCAGTGATGGTGTGCCAGTGATGGTGGTGTGGCAGTGATAGTGGTGTGGCAGTGACGGCGGTGTGGCAGTGATGGTGGTGTGGCTACCTGGTTACCTGGAGGTTACCTGGAGGTTATTCCGGGGGATCAACGCCCCCGCGGCCCGGTCCATGACCAGGCCTTCCGGTGAATCAGGGCCTGATCAACCAGGCTGTTACTGCTGGCCTCACGCAGTCCAACGTATGAGCCACATCCTGGCTGATCCGGCACTGACTTTAAGTATCTGTCCAGCTCTCTCTTGAAGGCAGCCAGGGGTGTATTGGTAATTCCCCTAATGCTTGATGGGAGGCTGTTGAACAGTCTTGGGCCCCGGACACTTAGGGTGTTTTCTCTTAGTGTACCAATGGCGCCCTTACTTTTAATTGGGGGTATTTTGCATCGCCTGCCCAGTCTTTTACTTTCGTTGGGAGTGATTTCTGTGTGCAGATTTGGGACCATTCCTTCCAGGATTTTCCAAGTGTAGATTATGATGTATCTCTCCCTCCTGCGTTCCAACGAGTACAAGTCAAGTGCTTCCAAGCGTTCCCAGTAGTTAAGGTGCTTGACAGAACTTATACGTGCAGTAAAGGATCTCTGTACACTCTCTAGATCTGCAATTTTACTTGCTTTGAATGGAGATGTTAGTGTACAGCAGTATTCCAGCCTAGAGAGAACAAGTGATTTGAAAAGGATCATCATTGTCTTGGCATCTCTCATTTTGAGCGTTCTCATTATCCATCCTATCATTTTCTTTGCACGTGCGATCGTGGCACTGTTGTGATCCTTGAAAGTGAGATCCTCAGACATTACTACTCCCAGGTCCCTTACATAATTTTTCCGCTCTATTGTATGGCCAGAGTCTGTGGTATACTCTGTTCTAGTTATTATCTCCTCCAGTTTTCCATAACGGAGTAGTTGGAATTTGTCCTCATTGAACATCATATTGTTTACCGTTGCCCACTGGAAAACTTTGTTTATATCTTCTTGGAGGTTAACCGCGTCCTCAGCAGATGACAGCTTCATGCAGATCCTAGTATCATCCGCAAAGAATAATACGGTGTTGTGGTGTATATCTCTGTCTATGTCTGATATGAGGATAAGGAATAAGATGGGGGCGAGTACTGTGCCTTGTGGAACAGAGCTCTTCACTATAGCAGCCTCCGATTTAACTCTGTTGACCACTACTCTTTGTGTTCGATTTGTTAGGAAGTTGAAGATCCATCTCCCCACTTTCCCAGTTATTCCTTTAGCACGTATTTTGTGCGCTATTACGCCATGATCGCATTTGTCAAACGCTTTCGCAAAGTCTGTGTATATTACATCTGCATTCTGATTTTCTTCCAGTGCATCCAAGGCCATATCATAGTGATCCAGTAGTTGTGAGAGGCAGGAGCGACCTGCCCTGAACCCATGTTGCCCTGGATTGTGCAGATTTTGGGAATCCATGTGATTTGCAATCCTGCTTCTTAGCACTCTTTCAAAGATTTTTATGATGTGGGACGTCAGAGCTATTGGTCTATAGTTCTTAGCTAATGCTTTGCTGCCACCTTTATGGAGTGGGGCTATATTCGTTGTTTTAAGTGACTGTGAAATTTCACCCATGTGATGGTGGTGTGACAGTGATGGTGGTGTGGCAGCGATGGTGGTGTGACAGTGATGGTGGTGTGACAGTGACGGAGGTATGACAGTGATGGTGGTGCGGCAGTGATGGTGGTGTGATAGTGATGGTGGTGTGGCAGTGACGGAGGTGTGACTGTGATGGTGCGGCAGTGATGGTGGTTTGACAGTGATGGTGGTGTGGCAGTGACGGTGGTGCGGCAGTGATGGTGGTGCGGCAGTGTTGGTGGTGTGACAGTGATGGTGGTATGGCAGTGTCGGAGGTGTGACAATGATGGTGGTGTGGCAGTGACGGTTGTGTGGCAGTGACGGTTGTGTGGCAGTGATGGTGGTGCGGCAGTGATTGTGGTTTGACAGTGATTGTGTGGCAGTGATGGTGTGGCAGTGATGGTGTAGCAGTGATGGTGGTGTGGCAGTGATGGTGTGGCAGTGATGGTGTGGCGGTGATGCTGTGGCAGTGATTGTGGTGCGGCAGTGATGGTGGTGCGGCAGTGATTGTGGTTTGACAGTGATTGTGTGGCAGTGATGGTGTGGCAGTGATGATGGTGTAGCAGTGATGGTGGTGTGGCAGTGATGGTGTGGCAGTGATGATGGTGTGGCGGTGATGGTGTGGCAGTGATTGTGGTGCGGCAGTGATGGTGATGCAGCAGTTATGGTGGTGCAGCAGTTATGGTGGTGAAGCAGTTATGGTGGTGCAGCAGTGATGGTGGTGCATCAGTGATGGTGATGTTAACAACAGCTAATGTGTAAATTCTGTGGCATTTTGTGATGATGGAATATGAGTGGCATTATTTTAAAAACAAACAAAACTGTATACACAGGCAGTGTTGTGCAGCCAAATTCTACATGATAGCTACACAGTGGGAACAAAAAGTCAACTATCTTTCTCCTGTCATATTCCATCACGCAGGATGGAGCTTGTAATCAAAGTGTTACGATCTTCCAGTCTGAGCTGGAGGCTTCAGCGAGGCAATAAGATACCATCAAGCACTCCATTATAAGTTCATCAGCTACTGTAGCTTCAAAGGTTTGCTTCCAGCAGAGCTGCAGCTGCTGTCTCTTGGGCATTACCATCTCTCGCTAGCCTATACCATACACAGGATAAATTGATTTTTTATAGAAATGTCTCCATGCAAGAGTTGGGGAAAGATGAATTAAACAGAGGAGACAGAAGGGGAGAGGAGAAGGAAAGAGAAATATGTCATATATCTAGCTATATAAATTACGCTCTAGTAGATAACACAGCCTAGGAAAAAATAATGGCGCTAGCCTCAGTTTTTTAATGTAAAAACTGAGGTTAGCGCCTCATTTTTAATATAAAAAGGATACATTACATTAGCTCTTTTCTATATGTTATATATGTACATATATGGGTGTTTCACATGTATACACATTTATACTTGTACACCTGAACATATATTCACTATATATGCATATACAGTACACACACACACACACACACACACACACACACACTGGAGAGTGAAGTAGTAGAAGCAGGATCCATACATAGCTTTAAGAAGAGGTACGATAAGGCTCTTGGGGCAGAGAGAGAGGGGAACTAGTAGTGACCAGCAAAGAGGCAAGGCCAGGAGCTGTGACTCGACCACTGCAACCACATATAGGTGAGTACTCACACACCTGCCTACCTGGGACAGGACTACCTGCTAATGAGTATTGGTGAATTCAGGGTGGACAAAGTTACATGTAACTTGTTCCACCAGGTATGTTATAGTGTGTGGTAGTGGAGGTGTGTGTGGTAGTGGAGGTGTGTGTGGTAGTGGAGGTGTGTGGTGGTGGTGGAGGTGTGTGTGGTAGTGGAGGTGTGTGGTGGTAGTGGAGGTGTGTGGTGGTGGTGGAGGTGTGTGTGGTAGTGGAGGTGTGTGGTAGTGGAGGTGTGTGTGGTAGTGGAGGTGTGTGGTAGTGGAGGTGTGTATGGTAGTAGAGGTGTGTGTGGTAGTGGAGCTGTGTGGTAGTGGAGGTGTGTGTGGTAGTGGAGGCGTGTGGGGTAGTGGAGATGTGTGGTGGTAGTGGAGGTGTATGTGGTAATGATTTGTGGTAATGGAGGTGTGTGGTAGTGGAGGTGTGTGTGGTAGTGGAGGTGTGTGGTAGTGGAGGTGTGTGTGGTAGTGGAGGTGTGTGTGGTAGTGGAGGTGTGTGGTAGTGGAGGTGTGTGTGGAAGTGGAGGTGTGTGGTAGTGGAGGTGTGTGGTAGTGGAGGTGTGTGTGGTAGTGGAGGTGTGTGTGGTAGTGGAGGTGTGTGTGGAGGTGTGTGGTAGTGGAGGTGTGTATGGTAGTAGAGGTGTGTGTGGTAGTGATTTGTGGTAATGGAGGTGTGTGGTAGTGGAGCTGTGTGGCAGTGGAGCTGTGTGGTAGTGGAGGTGTGTGTGGTAATGGAGGCGTGTGGGGTAGTGGAGATGTGTGGTGGTAGTGGAGGTGTATGTGGTAATGGAGATGTGCGTGATAGTAGAGGTGTGTGTGGTAATGGAGGTGTGTGTGGTAATGGAGGTGTGTGTGGTAATGGAGGTGTGTGTGGTAATGGAGATGTGTGGTGGTAATGGACGTGTGTGGGGTAGTGGAGGTGTGTGGTGGTAGTGGAGGTGTGGTGGTGGTAGTGGAGGTGTGTGGTGGTAGTGGAGGTGTGTGGTGGTAGTGGAGGTGTGTGGTGGTAGTGGAGGTGTGTGTGGTAGTGGAGGTGTATGTGGTAATAGTGAGTGGAGTAGGGGTGGTAGTGGAGGTGGGGGTGGTGATGGTTCCCAGCTACCACCAGACAACCAACCCACCCTCTCTCGAACCACCACCACCCCCGTCACACCTCCCCATCCTTCCCCGGGTGGGTCTTATCTCTTCCTCTGTCACTGGTAGGGGAAATGAGGAGATAGTGGAGGAAGGTGGGGAGGAGATGTAAAGAGAGCAAGAGGAAATGTGTGGAAAGTGGGAGGAGTTGGGGGGAAAGTGGGAGGAAATTTGGGGAGAGTGGGTGAAGTGGGGAGACGCAAGAGAGGAAATGTGTAAGTGTGTGTACTCTCAAGCTTAGCAATGATGGTAGATTTACAGACAAAATCTGACATTTTGTTGTGAAAACGTTTCGTTGTCCAGGAGCTTGACAGCTCCTGGAGAGCTAATTATCATCATCACAACTAAGCGCCAAACCAACTTAGATACGATTATAATAATGATTTGCTCTCTAAGAGCTGTCAGGCTTCTGGAGAGCTTACCGTTGCCACAATAACATGTCACATTAGTTGTATCTATGTTCTTTTACCTAACATTCTCAATCTTGTTCGCCAGCGGTGTTGTTACCTGCTCATAATTACCTACACTGCAAGGTGACCCAAAAGTCTGGACACACAGGAAATATTACTAATATTCTGCTTTTTTTTTTCTGGCAGTTACCGAAGTTACTGCATCGTGTTCACGTGAATCTTGCGAAGTGCGTTAAACTTTACTTTGACAATGGAGGACAACATATTGAACATATTATCCATTAAAATTAGTGTATAATTGTTACAAAAATGCAATTTCGCCTGTGCGTCCAGACTTTTGGGTCACCCAGTATTTCTGTCAAAGAAACAGAGGCATATTTCATATGTCCCGTCATCTTCCGTAGGAACCTACGTAGGAACGTATGTTGACGAGTGAGTCACAAGTGCTGCACTAGGAATCTTTAGTGACAAAAACATTTCATGTGCGCTGCAGGTTCATCAGTCGAGCACAGAGATACATTTACACTCCTGGAAAAATTAGACTACTAAAAGAGGTAGTTTGAGGTAATCAGTCCCTGTCTACGTCATTTAATGTCTCCAGAAATGTCATCTCTGTAGTTGACTGATGAAATCTACAGTGCAGGCGAAACGTTTCGTTAATAAAGATTCTTAGTTTTGCGAGTCTTATGCAAACAATTTGTCGGTATTGAATAACAACAGAATAATTATTTTTATTCAATAATGAACGCAGTACTATTCCATCATATGGGATTTGTTTTGTATTCAAATGGGATTCTAAAACAAAATTAATTTGGTTATCCTTACATCATGAATTGGCAATTTTCGTAATTGCTCAAATGCAAGATGGCGTCAAATATAAGTGGACTGGACTAGTTAACTTTTCAAAATTGTTATAGGGAATTCTAATTGGGCTACATTTTCTTCAGGCTTACTTTACTGAAGGTTCTGAAGGTACTGTTACACTAGCCCTGTGGTTGAGGTTCTATGTTTCGGGTCTTATGGTTGGAGTCATCATTTCGTGAATACATAATGAATATAACAATGGTATAAAATACCGACAGGTTGGTAAGACACGTGTTGGTTATCTCTGCTCCGAAACGTTTCGTCTACACAGTAGGCTTCTGCAGTCAAATACAGAGGAGGCAGCGGAAGCGGTGGAAATATAGAGACAATATAATCAGTCCATCATCAAAGTAGTAGTTTTGAGGTGGTCAGTCCCTCAGCCTGGAGAAGAGTTCTCCTCCATAGTCTGCAACAATGTGAAAGCCGAAGCATTAGAATTTTTGCCGTGGGTTCTAACCCCACCCGTTCCATGGTTTGTTTGCAATCGTGCTATTACGATTTCCTGAGTCACTTAGACTTATAGTCTGGCACAGACGAGCCGTAGAAACTCTTGAAGATGACGACGTAAATATTCTATGATGGAAATACTGTATTCTATACAGCCTCCCCAGGTGACCCACTACACTTAGCATCCCACTTAATTTCCAGAGTACAGACAGGTAAATAAAACTAAATATTTAAGATACCAGCACATTAATGGCGTGCATAAATATTATTATTAAAATAAAGAGCCATCATGTAGGTACATGGTAACGTGAGATTATAAAAATATGGTGAATATAATAAAGTGCATTAATGATAACATGCTTATGGACGGCATAATAAAACTCTTGCATGTAAGAGATGTATTTAAAACAAAAATTCTTGAAGATGTTACTGGGGTAAAGAAAATTGTGAAACACAGTAATGAAGATTCACGACATATTAATGACACAAATCAAGAGTTTAAAACAAACGTGATTTTCCTTATAAATTTTACAAAATGTGGGTGAATAACAAAAAAAATCACAAATTAGCAAAGTTTTAATGATACGGATTTATAGGAAACATTATGAAAGATCTGCACTCTAAGAATACAAAGAAAACTTTGAAAATAATGGAATTTTCACCTGAAAATTTCTGTTCCATTATATTTTTATATTCTGATACGAAATTTTTATAGGAGAAATATGCGTAAAATATGAGAATAATTGCATTTGTATGTAAACTAATTTCTATTTCACGAAGCAGAATCTAGTTACACTTGTTAACTATATATATATATATATATATATATATATATATATATATATATATATATATATATATATATATATATATATATATATATATATATATATATTAATCCAACGTCATCTAACTTCATCTAACTTAACCTGACCTAACCTAATGGTTATCCAGCTTATACAGCCTAATATGTATATCTAACCTAACTTAACCTATCCTCTCACCTAACATAACCTGTCCTAAATTAACCAAAGCTTACTTAACCTAACCTAGAATAACTCAACCTAACTTAACCCAGCCTAACTTAACCCAACCTGTCCTAAGCTTATTTTACCTAACCTAACCTAACCTAACTTTACCTAACCTAACTTTACCTCACATAACTTTACCTAACATAACCTTTGCTTACCTAACTTAACCTTAGCTAATTTAACATACTGTCACAACAGAGAGCACTCGAGAAAAATAAGCGTTAGTGAGATGCTCATCACCAAACAATTCACTCTTCAATAAGCCAGTTCATACTGACTACCTGAACAATTAATAAATGATTATAATCATAACCTTAAGCCAGCGGAAGACCTCGGTCAGATGACCAAAATCTCCAGCTGTGGGTCATCATATGACGAAGACCCGAGTCAGGAAATACTTGGCCTGGTTCCTGACCAACCTAACCTAACCTAACCTAACCCAACGTTACCTTACCTAACCTTACCTAACCTAATATAACCTGCCATACGGAGGACGAGGTATCTAACTAAATACTTATTCATTGAAATATGATATAAATGGATATTATCTGGGTTTTATTATGTGAAGGCGACTATATAATCTACGCAATATACACACAAAAAAAAAAAAAGGCACGAAATTGTAAAAAATGTTGAATATTTCTTCGCATATGCGAAATATGAAATACACATTGACGATGTAAAAAAAAAAAAAGCGAAATATTACAAAGAGCATGCGCTGTGCACCGTAGTGCACCCACAAAAAAATTCATTTTTTTTTTTTAGGTATCGCATATTTCTCCAAAATAATACTTTCGTTTTTAGAATGTAAAGCCCAATGAGTACATAAATTTTCAATACAAGAAAAACTGTACACAAGACTCAGAAGACCTTATGGGATGTGCATTCTTAAACAACAATTAACACTGTTACAACAAAAGCTCAATTCACTATAACTATGTAAAGTATCTTTATATTTCTTATACAGTATTTTATACGGCGTGTTAGGCCACTCTTCTTATATAAAGGTTTAAAGAGAATCCTGACACCTTCCATACAATATATATTTTTATACATGCGTATAAATTCTATAACAAACATAATACTGGAGATATTAAATATTAAAAAAAATCATTATATATATATATATATATATATATATATATATATATATATATATATATATATATATATATAAATATAAGGTAAAGCACCCTTCTGGCAAGACAGTGATGGAGTGAATGATGGTGAAAGTTTTTCTTTTTCGGGCCACCCTGCCTTGGTGGGAATCGGCCAGTGTGATAATAATAATAATAATAATATATATATATATATATATATATATATATATATATATATATATATATATATATATATATATATATATATATTATATGTGTGTGTGTGTGTGTGTCGTGCCTAATATATAAAACTGGTCAATTAGCAAGAATTCATTTAAAATTGAGTCATTTCTATAATTTTTTTATACGCTTAAAGATATATTTTTCATTAATGTTAATGTAAATATTTATAATTTTGCACCAAAAGAATCTTTGAAAACTTACCTAACCTTATCATAACAAGCTCAATTTATTTTAGCCTAACCCAACTACATATATTTTAGATACTTTTACAATAATTTAATAATAAACCAATGCAATGAAATACATTTTTTTCGTTTGGTTCAGAATTATTTTTGCGAAATTATTGCATACCCAAATTTTCGCTCGTCTTATAGGGCAAGATGAGCTTTGCTATTTAAGCCAACATCGCAAGTTTTACATATTCGCAACGACATATATATATATATATATATATATATATATATATATATATATATATATATATATATATATATATATATATATTATATATATATATATATGTATATATATATGTATGTATGTCGTGGCGAATATGTAAAACTGGTCAGTTAGCAAGAACTCATTTAAAATTAAGTCCTTTCTGAAATTTTCTCTTATACGTTTAAAGATATATTTTTTCATTAATGTTAATGTAAAATTTTTAATTTTGCACCAAAAGAATCTTAGAAAACTTACCTAACTTTATTATAACAAGAGCAATTTATTTTAGCCTAACCCAATTAAATATATTTTAAATACGTTTACAATAATTTAATACTATACAAACACAATCAAATATATTTTTTTCGTTAGGTTCAGAATGATTTTGGCGAAATTATTGCATACACAAATTTTCACTTGTCCTATATAGCAAGATGAACGTTGCTATTTAAGCCAAGATGGCAAGTTCTGCCTATTCGGCACGACATATATATATATATATATATATATATATATATATATATATATATATATATATATATATATATATATATATATATATACACCCATCATTCCTCTCTCTCAACCGCCTTCATTAACTTTTACTCAATCTTTAAGCTATTTGTCCCACGCACGCCATTTTCCTTGGTTACATTGTTTACCAGAAAAATTTAGCCACTTCACAGAATCCCCAGCAAAGACATTGTCCAGACACAGGAGATCCACCCAGATTACTGGAAAACAAATATGTAAATTGAAAACTGATGAATTTTAGTGTTCGAGTGTTTGGTTGTTAGTTTAGGAAGATGTGCTGCAGTGATGCACTCAGTACCCAGCAGGCTGGAAACCTGAGTAGCAGGCAACATGGATGGTGTGAACATTTAGTATCCGAAGACTGGAGGTCTGAGTAGCAGGCAACATATACGATAATCAGTTACCTAGCAGGTTGTAAGCCTGACTAGCAGGCAGCACACATGATAGTCACTTAGATATGCAGGAGGCTGGAATTCTGCCTAGTACCGAACGCACGTGATATTGACACCTAATGTCCAGCAGGTCGGAGAAATCCAGAGTAGCAAGCAACACATTTGATGTGAACACTTGGTGCCCAGCCGTCTGGAAGCCTGACTAGGAAGGAACATACAAGATAGTTACATAGCACCTAGCAAGCTGGAAGCCTAACTAGCAGGGAACACGCGTGACGAGGAAGGGCCCAGAGGTGCCCTGAAACTGGTGAAGATCTCTTGATCAAAGGAACCGACTATTCCTGGATTTAATCTGGTCACCGTCCATTTCAAAGACACTGTAAAACCTCCACAGCATTAGTGCTTACCAATGAATATAACATCATAATAATTAAACATGAAAATAATTAAAAATATATAATTAATATAGCAACAATAAAAATATAAAAACATGTAAATATATAATAATAATAATAATAATAATAATAATAATAATAATAATACTGGAAGTAGAGAAGAACCTTTCTCGGTAAGTCATGCGTGTCGTAAGAGGCGACTAAAATGCCGGGAGCAACGGGGTAGTAACCCCTTCTCCTGTATAAATTACTAAATGTCAAAAGAAGAAAAACTTTGTTTCTCTTTTTTTCGGGGTCACCCTGCCTCGGTGGGAGACGGCCAGTACGTTAAAAAAAATAATTCATACGTTTTTAACATCGACTGTGGATAAAACCATATCCATATCCTTAACATCGACTCTGGATAATAAAAGAAGTGCCTGTGAATAATGCCATTACTGACAGCTACTTCTGAAGCCAAGATACAAGCAATATTTTCTGCTGAGTTATATACGCTAACTCCTGTATATAACAAATGTCTTTATATAAAACAACCTGATTTATATATAAAACAACCTGATTTAATTGTTTTAAATGTCGTATTTGTGCTTCCGGCAGCAAATCGTCATTTTCCAATCATATATATATATATTTTTCCTACATTTTACTAAACCATTACTATTTCAAAACTCTAATATACAATTCGACATTTACTTCATTAGAGGGTTAAGTAAGCTATGTAAGGCCGGGTTAAGTGAGGTTACGTTAGGCCAGGTTAGGTAATGACTGCATCGTTACATGTTGCATTGAATGAGTTGATATTGCAAAACACTGTAACTTGTGTTCACGAGTTTGTATGTGTATATTGTTTTCCCAAGGCCACAACAAGCAAAAAATATACGGAATTATGTCTTAAAAACTGATGATCGAGGGGTAACTCACGTAAACAAAGCGAGGGTCAGAAATCCTCAGGAAAGGGGCAGTGCAGGATGAGTGAGCCGAGCCTGCCTGGGTAACTCCAGAAAGAGTTGATGATAAGGTAGCTCCGGAGACAGTTGATGATAGGGTAGCTCCAGAGACAGTTGATGATAGGGTAGTTCCAGAGACAGTTGATGATAAGGTAGCTCCGGAGACAGTTGATGATAAGGTAACTCCAGAGACAGTTGATGATAGGGTAGCTCCAGAGACAGTTGATGATAGGGTAGCTCCAGAGACAGTTGATGATAGGGTAGCTCCAGAGACAGTTGATGATAGGGTAACTCCAGAGACAGTTGATGATAGGGTAGTTCCAGAGACAGTTGATGATAGGGTAGCTCCAGAGACAGTTGATGATAGGGTAACTCCAGAGACAGTTGATGATAGGGTAGTTCCAGAGACAGTTGATGATAGGGTAACTCCAGAGACAGTTGATGATAGGGTAACTCCAGAGACAGTTGATGATAGGGTAGCTCCAGAAAGAGAGTTGATGACAGGATAACTCCAGAGACAGTTGATGATAGGGTAGCTCCAGAAAGAGAGTTGATGACAGGATAACTCCAGAGACAGTTGATGATAGGGTAGCTCCAGAGACAGTTGATGATAGGGTAGCTCCAGAAAGAGAGTTGATGACAGGATAACTCCAGAGACAGTTTATGATAGGGTAGCTCCAGAGACAGTTGATGATAGGGTAGCTCCAGAGAGAGAGTTGATGATAGGGTAGCTCCAGAGAGAGAGTTGATGATAGGGTAGCTCCAGAGACAGTTGATGATAGGGTAGCTCCAGAGACAGTTGATGATAGGGTAGCTCCAGAAAGAGAGTTGATGACTGGATAACTCCAGAGACAGTTGATGATAGGGTAGCTCCAGAGACAGTTGATGATAGGGTAGCTCCAGAAAGAGAGTTGATGACAGGATAACTCCAGAGACAGTTGATGATAGGGTAGCTCCAGAGACAGTTGATGATAGGGTAGCTCCAGAGACAGTTGATGATAGGGTAGCTCCAGAGACAGTTGATGATAGGGTAGCTCCAGAAAGAGAGTTGATGACAGGATAACTCCAGAGACAGTTTATGATAGGGTAGCTCCAGAGAGAGAGTTGATGATAGGGTAGCTCCAGAGAGAGAGTTGATGATAGGGTAGCTCCAGAGAGAGAGTTGATGATAGGGTAGCTCCAGAGACAGTTGATGATAGGGTAGCTCCAGAGAGAGAGTTGATGATAGGGTAGCTCCAGAGAGAGAGTTGATGATAGGGTAGCTCCAGAGACAGTTGATGATAGGGTAGCTCCAGAGAGAGAGTTGATGATAGGGTAGCTCCAGAGAGAGAGTTGATGATAGGGTAGCTCCAGAGAGAGAGTTGATGATAGGGTAGCTCCAGAGACAGTTGATGATAGGGTAGCTCCAGAAAGAGAGTTGATGACAGGATAACTCCAGAGACAGTTTATGATAGGGTAGCTCCAGAGACAGTTGATGATAGGGTAGCTAAAGAGAGAGTTGATGATAGGGTAGCTAAAGAGAGAGTTGATGATAGGGTAGCTCCAGAAAGAGTTCAGGAGGCTGAAGTAACTCTAGAGAGAGTTGAGGTTGAGTGTGGGACAGATCCCGTGTCAACAGGTACCACAGTTCTGACCACGTCTCTCCTAAAATTTCAACAACTGCGCATTTAAAATAAATGCTGAGCAGCTATTTAGAACGGCTATTTAAAACAGCTATATCAACATGAGCACTACAACAGGCCTACTGGCCCATGCTAGGCAAGTCCAAGTCACACCCCTTCAAGAAGGAAGAAGAACTATAAAGAACAGCTACTTAAAACAGTTATTGTGAACAACTATTTAGAACAGCTACTAATAACAATTAATAACAGGTATTTCGTCAGTTCGGTGATTTAGGACATACTAGTTTACAATAAGCTGGTGATGCGGTGCAAGGAGAAAAATAAGATTAATTGTGAGACAAATCATTAAATTTTATGGATTGAAATGGTACCATTAATCACAAAATATAATATAGTTAGGTAGAGGTGCACACAGTTTTTTTCACTGCAATAATAACAATAATAATGTTGAAAATGGTACAAAATACCGAGAAGTTGAAAATACTTTTTCAAATACTTTTTCTCCAAGGTTGACAGACTGATTATATCATCTTTACATCATTACTACACCTGCTGCCTTTGTATTTGACTGAAGAAACCTACTGTGTAGGCGAAACTTTTTATCAAAAAAGATACCCAACTGTTGCACATGTCTTAATCATCAATAATAATAATAATAATAATCATAATATAATTTTATTTCCCAATAAAATTAATTTCATATATTCTATGGTTAATGTTTATTATACATTAATCTAAGGGGCTGAATACTTGCTGTACCTAATTCCTATATAAAATTCTTAGGTAATTAGGCATCTTTAGGTAGAATTATTTTTTTAGTTTAAAATATAGCGTAGAAAAATAGGAAAATCTTCTTAAAAATTAAATGTCTTTTTTTTAGGCAAAGAACTGAAAAAAGAAACTTGAACAGTGGAACAATTATCAGATACAATTCTCACAACATTTTAAAAATATATTATTCATACATAAAATATAAGGAAATATTCTAATTAATGGGGCAGTTAAGAGTGTAAAAATATAATGGAAGGTCTTCGCATTAACAGCTGACCAATAATGTAGACACGTTTGCACTGTCGTGTAGACAACAGGAAATTCTTCATCTCTCAGGGAGTACTAAAGCTATGGAACAGTCTACTTACTAAATTTATGGAACAGTCTACTTACTAAAGCTATGGAACAGTCTACTTACTAAATTTATGGAACAGTCTACTTACTAAAGCTATGGAACAGTCTACTTACTAAATTTATGGAACAGTCTACTTACTAAAGCTATGGAACAGTCTACTCACTAAACTTATGGAATAGTCTACTTACTAAAGCTAGAAAAGTAAATCATCCCAATAATCACTCACTAGAACGTCACATACTGACGTGCACTGCCGACATTCATTAATTCCGTAGAGTTTATACTGACAGTCACGTGACTTTTGAACGAAGGCTTCTCATGTGTGATATCTATGTATTTCGACATCCTATACGAGTTGGATGTGTACATGCATTGCTAGGAACCCATGAGGACAGGTTGGACATACTCAAGACTGGACTAGTTTTCAAAGCTTACCAAGATCGTCTTAAAATTTCAGTTCTCTTCTGTATGTCTCAAAAAGCCCGTTTAATTAGCAAAGAGCAACTGTGACATCAGCAAGAAGCAAATGGAACATCAATAGAGAGGAACTGTGTTTACACAAATAACCCGCATATAGGAGAGAGCTACGACGACGTTTCGGTCCGACTTGGACCAAAACGTCGTCGCAAGGGTGTGTCTCTTATGTGCGGGTTATATATGCATTGTTCCAGTCAAGGTATTGTGCCTTTTTGTTGTTCTGTGTTTACTATCATCTTATATCTGATTCATTATCTTTTAACTTCTTGGCAACACTAACATTTACTTCTTTTGCAATACCATCTATATAAACGTTAAAAAAAATCCTTTTAACTTTACACCTCCCGATTTAAAGCACACTTGAATCTGAGTCTTTAAAGGAGATTAAATGTCTTTTCTATTGACTGAGGCTGCCATCCTGTGTAGGCTCTATGGTGAAACAAAATCGAAGCCTCTCATCCTTCAACCGGACCATCAAGTGTACAAAGTATCAGATGTTTGTGACGTTTATGCTATTTTTCTTTGCCTTCTCGTATGTCGAAAACCCAGGTTGAAGAACTCTCCTTGGAGCAATGAGAATGCATAACTTGTAAATGCCGCCACTTCCCTCAATTTTGGAAAAGGAGAGAAGAGTGATAGAATTTAAAAATTATTTTCCAGTTACATCGCATTCGTCGCCAAATTAAAGGGAGCTAGAATAGGGAGATGAAAACTGGAACTTATGACTCTCCTGTACGGTGCATACGATCAGCACTGAAGCTTCATACGGATCCCACTAGTGAGACAATGCAAAGCTTCTGGTCACATGATTTGCTTTGATGTTCCACCAACCCGAGATCCAGGAAAAAATAATAGCATTGACTTTCTAGATAGGGAAGTTCAGAGTGTCGTTCTGATTTAGAATGGGCTGCAAGTGTCGAGTTCTCTAGGTGACCCCAGTGGACTACTGCAAAATTAATGAATGAAATAATTCCAGTGTACACGGAAGGCAAACTTACATATGAAGCATCCGTCATCATCGTTGTATTCGTTGTGGGAGGGCAGTCATACGAAGTGGTGACTCAAGCCAGGTTCCTATACATACATATAGTACATGCAAAACAACCACTGCGAAAAGATAGTGAACCCCCAAGTGCTTTCGTGATTTCTCACATTATCAAGGAACTGTAAACATCCGATACTTCAACCGGCCTTAAGCTGTTCTATTATTTTTATAGTTCCTTCATAATGTGAGATATCACGAAAGCGATTGGAAGTTCACTATTTTTTCATAGTGGTTGTTTTGCATATTGTGATATCGCCTGTTTAATATGATCTTACTGCACATAGAGTACATACATATATTACGAAATAAATGTCTCAATAAAGAATTCAGTACACAGTAATTGAATCAATCCATTTAGTAACTATACCTGACATTTAGCCAATATAAGGTAATATCTGGTAAATATCAGCAGATTTACATCAGCCAGTGATTGTTATAATAACAATGACCTCAATAACTGTGTAATAAACTTAACTTATTGCTGGCCACTAACATACCATTTCAGCCTCAACAAACACATCATGGCTGCTGATCCACAGGTGTTTATTTGTCGTAAGACCCACGTCAGGAAACACCTGTCCTGTTTCCTCACAAACCTTACCGAAGTATCTGGATACAGTGAAAGTAAAAATAGAAAAAGTAGGAGCAAATTAGGTATTCTTTACCTAGGGCGGAATTTATTAAAGAATCCACTGGATTATTTCCTAAAAACAGGTAGGTAACACCTAATAATAATAATCTTTATTTCTACAAGGTATACAGGCCTAGTTGACATCAATTACATACTACTATGTAGAGTATTTCGGGCAACTTAGGTCACTTTTGTCCCAGGATGCGACTCACACTAGTCGACTAATACCCTGGTACCTATTTTACTGATGGATGAACAGGGACAGCAGGTGTCTTAAGGAAACACGTCCTAATGTTTCAATGTTTCAACCCGTACTGAAAATCGAACCATGGACCTTAATGTGTACGATGAATGCACTAGCAATCGAGCTACGAGACGAGCTGTCGATTATTAAACTAAACTGATACCAAAAGATGGCATGACAATCCTAATTATTTTAAGTAAACTTTAGAAACTTATTCAACATATATTTTAAGAATTTAATATAATTCTCTATGTAAGCGAGAAGCTGAAATGTAGCACACACAATTTTTGAAATATTAAAGATATCCCTTCTGACACACTTTTCATGGTATACCTTTTAACAGAGTTGCTCAAAAAATTAAAAGTGTGTTATACCAGCACTTGTTTTCTCCCTTGGAATATATGACTGCCATAAAAGCTTTAAGATTTTCCAATTAGTTATTAACTTTCGCCACGTAAGTCGCAATGGCACATTGAAAGACGTTCGTGTTTCACAGAGTTTTTCACCATTTCACTCTGTCCTGTCTTCTCTCCATCCTCTTAAAAAAAAAAAATCGTCCCAGTATTTATTGAGTTTGCCATCAACCCGCACGAACATCCACACTATAATCATCTAAATAATCAACTATATTACTTTCAGTGAAAAGTACCTCAAAATATTCATACGTTTAGTCGATAAAATGTTTGGAGAACAAAACATATCATTTTTCGACTCACTTCAGCTAACTTAATGTCACCTCCTTCACCGTTCATTTCCTTGTCTCGGCTTTAGTGCTGCGTAACTGTTATATTATAGGGAAGTCTTGCCATATATTTGTAACTGATATGAGATAAACAGTTACATGTAAATAGCCGATATAATAACATATCTTTATTTCTACAAGTACATGTACAAGGTATACAGGTCTAACTGACATCAATGACATACTACTATATAGAAAGCCGCTTGTTATGCTGAGCATTTCGGGCAAATTAGGTCAGTTTTGTCCCAGGATGCGACCCACACCAGTCGACTAACACTCAGGTACCTATTTTACTGATGGGTGAACATAGACAACCGGTGTAAAGAAACACGCCCATTGTTTCTACCGTCGCCGGGAATCGAACCAGGACCCTAAAGCGAGAGAGACCTTTAGCCGCCAGGCCATGATATGGTATTGCACAGTGACTCACTACACATTAGTGAGGCATTATGCTTATTCATCTTAGATGAAAAAGAACAATTCAACATCTTGCAAAAATCAAGTCACATCTTGTGCATAATCTTTGTATATAGTAATACAAGTTGGTTGATTGGCTGGTTAATGGGGTTTAAAGCCTATCTACTACACGAGGGTCAGTAAGGCTGCACATCACCTGCTTACCACCAATCAAGAATACTTTAATTTATAACATAAAGGTTCAACTCTCCGCTATATACACTGATAGACATCCACTCGGTGTGTATATATATATATATATATATATATATATATATATATATATATATATATATATATATATATATATATATATATTGTGTATAACATAATAGATACATGAAGCTGATATAACAAAAACTGAAATATGTTGTTCTTTACCCAAAATATATATACTATTTATATGAAAATAAATAAAAATTAAATTGGGAGAGGCGGCTTTACAATTACAGTATAAAATAAGGAACTAAGAACTTTGTTATAATGCAAGAATTATTTTAACTAAATTTTACAGACGTAAGTAAAAATATTTTACAAAGGTAGATCAAAACGTTTTTCGAACGTTAATCAAAACGTTTTTCAAACGTAGGTTAAAACTTTTTCAAACGTAGGTTAAAATATTTTCATGCACCTTAAAATCGTAATTAATAAAACTTGATGTCTAATAGAAATTCGAGGGGGAAATATGTCCCGTAATAAATGATGTAAAAGATTTTGGAAATAATTTGAAAAAAAAAAGTAAGTGAACCTTACTGTTCAACAAGACAGAAAACATGAACCATTTCACCGTTGCTGCTCAAGAGTCCACATGACACTGTAATGTTGCAGGTGAAGAGTCCACATGACACTGTAATGATGCAGGTGAAGAGTCCACATGACACTGTGATGTTGCAGGTGAAGAGTCCACATGACACTGTAATGATGCAGGTGAAGAGTCCACATGACACTGTAATGAT
The DNA here is from genome assembly GCF_038502225.1 of Cherax quadricarinatus. Taxonomy (NCBI): domain Eukaryota; kingdom Metazoa; phylum Arthropoda; class Malacostraca; order Decapoda; family Parastacidae; genus Cherax; species Cherax quadricarinatus. The sequence goes on along the minus strand of NC_091355.1, from coordinate 14,084,241 downwards.
GCAGGTGAAGAGTCCACATGACTCTGTAATGATGCAGGTGAAGAGTCCACATGACTCTGTAATGATGCAGGTGAAGAGTCCACATGACACTGTAATGATGCAGGTGAAGAGTCCACATGACACTGTAATGATGCAGGTGAAGAGTCCACATGACTCTGTAATGATGCAGGTGAAGAGTCCACATGACACTGTAATGATGCAGGTGAAGAGTCCACATGACACTGTAATGATGCAGGTGAAGAGTCCACATGACACTGTAATGATGCAGGTGAAGAGTCCACATGACTCTGTAATGATGCAGGTGAAGAGTCCACATGACACTGTAATGATGCAGGTGAAGAGTCCACATGACACTGTAATGATGCAGGTGAAGAGTCCACATGACTCTGTAATGATGCAGGTGAAGAGTCCACATGACTCTGTAATGATGCAGGTGAAGAGTCCACATGACACTGTAATGATGCAGGTGAAGAGTCCACATGACACTGTAATGATGCAGGTGAAGAGTCCACATGACTCTGTAATGATGCAGGTGAAGAGTCCACATGACACTGTAATGATGCAGGTGAAGAGTCCACATGACACTGTAATGATGCAGGTGAAGAGTCCACATGACACTGTAATGATGCAGGTGAAGAGTCCACATGACACTGTAATAATGCAGGTGAAGAGTCCACATGACACTGTAATGATGCAGGTGAAGAGTCCACATGACACTGTAATAATGCAGGTGAAGAGTCCACATGACACTGTAATGATGCAGGTGAAGAGTCCACATGATTCTGTAATAATGCAGGTGAAGAGTCCACATGACTCTGTAATGATGCAGGTGAAGAGTCCACATGACTCTGTAATGATGCAGGTGAAGAGTCCACATGACACTGTAATGATGCAGGTGAAAAGTCCACATGACACTGTAATGATGCAGGTGAAGAGTCCACATGACTCTGTAATGATGCAGGTGAAGAGTCCACATGACACTGTAATGATGCAGGTGAAGAGTCCACATGACACTGTAATGATGCAGGTGAAAAGTCCACATGACACTGTAATGATGCAGGTGAAGAGTCCACATGACACTGTAATGATGCAGGTGAAGAGTCCACATGACACTGTAATGATGCAGGTGAAGAGTCCACATGACACTGTAATAATGCAGGTGAAGAGTCCACATGACTCTGTAATAATGCAGGTGAAGAGTCCACATGACTCTGTAATGATGCAGGTGAAGAGTCCACATGACACTGTAATAATGCAGGTGAAGAGTCCACATGACACTGTAATGATGCAGGTGAAGAGTCCACATGACACTGTAATGATGCAGGTGAAAAGTCCACATGACACTGTAATGATGCAGGTGAAGAGTCCACATGACACTGTAATGATGCAGGTGAAGAGTCCACATGACACTGTAATGATGCAGGTGAAGAGTCCACATGACACTGTAATGATGCAGGTGAAGAGTCCACATGACACTGTAATGATGCAGGTGAAGAGTCCACATGGCTCAGGAGCCAGATAAGTTGATGCATGGCTCAGGAACCAGGCAGGTGACGCATGACTCATGCAGGTGATGCATGGCTCAGGAGCTAGATAGATGACGCATGGCTCAGGAGCCAGGTAAGTTCATACATGGCTCATGAGCCAGGCAGGTCACGCATGGCTCAGGAGCTAAGCATGTGACGCATAGCTCAGGCAGGTTGATGCATGGCAAGGCGCCGAGTAGGTTGACGCATGGCTCATGAGCCAGGCAGGTCGCGCATGACTCAGTAAATGAGTTGAAGTACACACAAAATACATCGTAGTACAGTACTTGACGTTTAATTGACGTATTACAGCACATTTCAGTACAATATCTCGTAGTTCAACAAAAGACTCCTCAGTCTGTTGTCTAATGCTAGTATACAAAAGCGTCTTTATTAAAAAAAAATACTGTGGACAGAGTTATTCAGATTTTTCCTTGAATTAAAATTGTCTTTTTTTTAGCGGAAATTCTTGCTTTTGTTTACATAGAAACATTCATATAAATCATCAAAATGATTAGACACGAAGCAACTAAGTTATTTCGACTTGAGTCACTGGTTTGTCCAGGTACTGAGTTCGTTGAAGAATGGTGAGGAGTCTTATGTGTGGGTGTGGAGTAACTGGGTCCTGGATGTGTGTCATTATCAGTGGGAAGGAGGTCCAGGTTGACACTAATTTTTCCCTCATTTAGTGTCTTGTAGTACTTGACGAGGTTCGACTTAAAATTTGGGTCGGGGTCCGGGGTCCAGTGGCCACAACGGGGAAAGTTTTTGGGCACTGGAGGAAGCATACTCTGGTCCCCCACGTGGAACACAAGTCCCATGCCAACTTCAATGTGAAAGCTGATGTGGCAGTGAAACAGCCAGTAACCTGAGGATAAAGAAAATAGGAGAAAGTTATAACGTAGAAGGAAGTTAGCACTGGTGTGTTCGCCGCTTGTCTTGTCATACTAAAAATTTGGAAAGACACGCACAATTTAAGATATGTATTAGAGGAAATGTTTCGCCACGTGTGATTTCTGAAGAAACTACAAGTGGCGAAACGTTTCCTGAACTGTACATCAGTGTCTTTTCCCATATCTTGTCGGTATCACCATACCAATTTTCATAATAAAAATTGTTGGACTGGGTTATAAACTGGATGGGTCAGGTGTAGACACACTGTAATATATGCAGTATCAATATGCTGAACACGGAAAATTGAATATTTTCACAACTTATGTCTGGTTTGCAGACATAAGCTGTGAAAATATTCAATATTGTAAAAAGTGTAGGAAATTCTGAATGGGAAAATAGTACAGGGATTAAATTAATTGTGTCAGAGCAGAAACAGAGGAATATTTTCCCGGATAGAGTAAAACATGTCTTCCAGGATGAGAATCAGAAAACTTAGGCCTCCTAAGCCAGGGACGAATCCACGCCCCTTATATCTCGAGTGCGAGACCAGGTTAGGCGTTCTCTCAAGTGGTGATAGGCCATGGAGCTTAGAGGAGGCTAGTACACCTCTCCTGCACGGGAGGCTCCGGAAGAAACACCAGATGGACCCTCACTAACGATGAGGCTACGTTGATGATGTAGATCATTAACTTCGCCCAGAGATAAGACTACGATGATGATGCAATCATTAACTTCGCCCAGAGATGAGACTACGATGATATGGATCATTAACTTCGCCCTTGCAAATGCAAAGCCCTCAAACTGGAAAGCAAACAGGAGACTCAAAGGCGTAGACGAATGAATGATGAATGACAAAAGTCTGGCGGCAAGACGACCATGAAAAAAAAATCTTCAGAAAACTATGTCTGACTTACGAGACGGAGAGACCATGGAAGAGGCATTGCCAACCGAAGCAGAAGTCGCAGCCTCCCAGACTGAAAAGGGGCCGAGGACAGTAAGATGAAAGAAATGTTCGAACAAAATTCAGTGCCCCAGGAGGTAAAACCTGTTTGGGTTTGGCACTTTCGCGTGAATATAAAAAAAATATTAAATGTATTTTGGCTGCTTTGTGACTTACATACTTTGAGCTGTAGATCAATATCCTCTAGAAGCCCCTGAGCTGTAAAACAATACCATCAAGAAGCCACGGAATCGTAGCTCAAAACTCTTAATCGAACCAGCAGCTGTAACTCAACACCCTTAAGAGGCAAAAAAGTACTTGTACTTCGATACATCCAAGGCGACCAGGAACTGTCAAGCGGAAGTTTTGATGCCAGATTACCTCTTAATTCTTATTTGCTGTGACCTATACGGATTTAGCACTCGCCTAGGAATATTCCTTTACAACTGTCACCTTCACAGAGGACCTAACTGACGTAAATATTTCACCACAGACCTGATCTGTGACTTTTCTCGCAGATCAGATTCTATAATCACATTAACTAAACGATAGGCATGACCTACTTACACTAGTGGATTTTTCCACTGGTAACTCCGTTTCCTGATGCTTCAACTTACCTGTTTGTAGTATATAAGTCACTGCTCCGTGTATATACTGTAATTTTCTCAAAACTGATCGACTGAACACATCGACTTCAGGCTAAAGGACTAATTATCTCAAACTTCTTATCTTTTATCGTTCTTCTCTGTATTGGACTGAGGAAGCCGCTGGTTGGCGAAGTTTCCACAATAAAGATTCCTAAATGTTGCAAAAGTGTCTTATTCTTCAAATTGTCGGTTTTCTAAACAATTTACATCACTTTTTTTTTAATTTTATTAAAAAAAATTGGATACATTAGCAGTGTGCTAATGTATCCAAATTTGATATGATAACTACATAGTAGAAACAAAAGCTATATTTCCCTGTCATATTCCATCACACAGGATGGTGCTTATACAAGATGTGGAAACCTATCAGCCTGAGCTTAGAGGATTCAGTGGGATGAGGCTATCGTTAAGTATTTCAACAAAGGTTCATCAGCTACTGCAGCTTCAAAGATTTCCTTCCAGCATAGCTGGAGTTACTATCACTTGGGAATTGCCATCCTCAGGATAGCCTATCCCATTCAAATGAGAAATGGAATTTTTATGGAGATACCCCCATCATCCCAGAGCGGAGGCAAGAGAAACTGTACACAAGAGCCAGGACAAGAAAAATGGGGAGGAAAAAAGAAAAATATGGATGTCATTAGAACAGACTTGAACAGTGCGGTCAACACAAACTCTCAAAACCATTTAATGAAATGGTCCAAAGACAAGGTATTAGGGCAAGCGGCGAATTCAAAAGAAAATACTTAGAAACTGCTCTAATTACAACTTCTGACACTATCATGTAAAACCTGGAAAGTTTCCGCTTGGCCAAATCATTACAAAACAGTTGAAGAACTAAGCCTATCTTGGAGACCAACCGTTAAGCTGGGTATCGTTATTTTTTAAACGTTTCGCCTACAAAGCAGGATTATTCAGTCAAATACAGAGTATAGGTTGAAAGATGTAATCAGACTATCAGCCTTGTAGAAATGGTTGCAGATGGTCAGTCCCTCAGCCTGGAGAAGAGTTCAGCTCCATGGCGCTGAATTCCTCTCCAGTCTGATGTCTACCGTGTAGAAGAAACTTTTCAATAATAAATATCCCCAACTCTTGTCTTACTCATCAACTTGTCGGTATTTTATACCATTTTCAACATAACCTTCAAGAGTTGACTTACTACCACCGCATTAACTTCTCGCTCTTGTCTGTATAAATCACTAGAAACTATCACATGACCAACACTACTCAAGATAGCAAGGGTTACACTAGTCCTTTTCCCAGATGTATTTTGTTTACTTGAAAAGGCTGTTGTACAGCTGACATGTCATCTAAATGGAGATTTCTATTTCTGCAGTTTGGCTTTATCACATGAATAAATGTATATGGTTCTTGCTAACATCAGTAGAGCATTACTACTACGTTCTTTGTGGAGTGTAAAATCTAATGGATCATACATAATCTGGGAAGTGGAAGGCAGTATAGCTGGTCATTACTTACTAACCCTTATCAAAGACTCTTAACAAGCACTGCTAATCATTGTCCATTTTTTTTCTTTTGAGAACACCCTATTAGTATATTCTTTGAGGGTAATATGACTGTCTCTACATCTACCCAGTTTGGCATTCATTTTTCTTTCATTTTCTTCTATTACTTTGTTTTATCATCGTTCGCATTTGAATCTGAAGCAATCTCTGCATTGTATGAATTAATGACGATAACAGTGCCTAAATTGTGTGTTAATTAAATGATTAAGTTTACTAGGTTGGAAGTCACAATAAAATACAACAGCATTTCATGTATAGTGTACAACATTTAAACACTTTACCTGGGTTGGAAGCAATGAACCGTACGATAGTGTATCCACCATCAGGAACGGTTACAGTGTCCTTGATAGGAGGGCGATCAAAGTTACGTTCAATCAGCCCAGCTGCATCCATCTCTTGTACCTGAAATAAACATCCAGCAGATTCAATAATTTTGTGTATAACTAAAGGTATTAGTAGCCAAAAAAAAAGAGTACATGTCATCATTAATACCGTGTAGCTGTGTATATATAGTCATTATACGCTTAGCGAAATTTTGTTTAACGTGAATTCAAGAGACTTCACCTTGAAAAGTAAAATCAACGAGCACATTGGGAAATATATCCATACAATGGCAAAATGTCAGATGGGCTCCTGATACCAAGACATTTGAAAGAGCAGAGTAATGAGTTAAGTAGACTAGGTTATTTCATCATTGGTTTGTAAGTTAAACTGCAAGGTGTTATTGTTACCCCTACTTCAGTGCTCTAAATAAGTTATACCCCAGTCATTGAATTTCCAAACATAATAATATGACTGTTATATGATCGATTTATGGTGAAGAGAAACTAGATGTGACTGATAAAACTGTTAGTCCAACCCCGTATTACTGTTTATACTTAACATGAAACCTTGACGGAAAGTGCCAGGCGTGTGAATCCTGTCACTGCTCCTTAGACCTGCACTCTTGGTACGTAACTCAATGGAAGACACGGAAAGGCTTTTCAATGTTTGGCTTGAGGACTAAATCCAATAAAACGCACCTCTTAGCTGCTCGGTTGTGCAGGAATTTGTTTGAAGGTATGAAGATTAAAAGTGGTAAAGATTAAAGAGGCATTACAAAGGGGGTAAAGTTTTACAGGTTGAGTCAGCAAGTGTTCATTGTTAATACAGTTGGAACGTACTGTATGTGGACGGCATCAAGAACTTTCTTATCTGTTGAGGGTTTAGGAGATACAAGAACCATTTCATTCTTATTCTTTGATTGAATGTTACAGGAAATTTCAAGGTTTAGCCTATGTTTATGTAGCACTCTGAAACACCAAGGGAAAAGAAAAAAATTACGAAAAATCTTCCTATACGCTCTAATGCATCGGTGCTCTAAAATAGAGAGTGGTAAATATGGATAAGTCACTAGATTAACTGTTATCTTTTTTATCAAATATTGAGAAATACTGCACGGAAAGCAGCAATAATCACTAGGCATTGAGCGTAATTGTCATGGAATCCCAATTTAATGAATGACTTGCCCATGTTGGAGTTTGATTTCTTCCAGAAACACTTTTTTTCAAATCAGCCAATGAATAAAAGTGTTACAGTAGCTACAACAAAGACATATTATTTAAGAACCGTCTCCAAATTTATCAGAGACACTCAGGGTCAGAACCAGCCAACAATTCACAAGTTCAGCAAAGCCAATGTAAGATAATGACCACCATCTTAAATAGCAATAAATCTGAGGGTAAACTAACGATGGCCACAGTTAATGGTGTGTTTAAATTTCTGAGGTCTGATTAAGTCAAAAAAAAATCCATGGATACCAAGAGAATACAAGATATGCAAAGGGATAATGAACCTTGATAAAAAAAATTAGCTTTGAAGACGTCGATGAAGATGAAAGTGGAGATGCAGTAGGAACGTTGCAATACCACAGAAGCCACTTACTCATGCGGAGTTGAAGCAGTGTCCCATGTCTCGGTTGGCAACACATTCAGGTCACTTGCTGAATGTCCGTGGCTCGATCCCTGGTTGGGATCATTTGGTATGTTTCCTTACACATGCTTGCCCACTTCCCCTAGCAGTAAGCAGGTGTCTGGGTGTTAGTCGACTGCTGTGGGTAGCATCCTGGATGACACGATTAAAGGACCACAGTGAAAATAAGGAGAGACAGTCGTCTATGACGCACTGACTTTCTTGGATTATGCAGGGTGGCTAACCCTATGGGCTTAATCGAACAAAATCTTATGTGCCCATAAAATCGTTCTGGATTCTTCTGATTTTGCTCTGTATTGTAAATACTGTTACTGCAAATTAATAGAGACATCAGTGGATGAAGTCGCATTATTTGACTTCATTAGATTATCCTACATTAAATTTATATAACGTACTTTTTTGACCATAAAGCATCCAAGTCACTTTGACTTTTTTAGGGTTATCCTAAGTAATTTACACTATGCATGATTACTGCACTTACGTGTATCTGTACCTAAATTTACTTACTTATTTATATGCCCTCAAGAGCATTATAAAAAAATATTCGTACATTATGTACTCAGCGCCTGAATATGACTTACTACACCAGGGAAATCAAGGCTACTGTTCACTTGTACCCCGCTAATCAAGGGTATTTTAATCAATACCAGAAAGATTACAGGAAACTATGATGTATAGCCCTCCTGGTGTCTTGTAGCCTGGTAGGCAACGCTCTCCGAGGCCTCACACTGTGTCCGTGGTTCGATCCCAGTGCGTATTTCCTTACACCTACTCTCCCCTTTCACCTAGCAAACAAGTAGGTACCTGGGTGTTAGTCGACTGGTGTGGGTGGCATCCTGGGGAACAAGACTGAGGACTCCAATGGAAATAAGACAGACAGTCCCTCGATGACGCACTGACTTTTCTTGAGTTATCCTGGGTGGCTAACCCTCAGGGGGTTAAAAATCCAAATAAAATCTTATTTTTTATTTTGACAGGAGTTTAGCAGTGGTCGCTCGTAGAAAATGAGAATCAATGACAGAAAACAAGGCAGGAAGAGGCAAACTGAATGAAGATAAACTAGGCGTTACTCTTCACTCTCCCTCTTTCTCCCTTGTTTTCTGTCATTGATTCTCATTATCCATGACCGGCCACAGCTAGAATCTTTCCTTTTGGTAAAAGTTGAGCTGGGGTTCCGTCTGAATTTTATGAATAATTAGAATCCCACTGTACAGAAATTATCTATCTTCGGAAAATTAAGTTTCATTCTTAGTCGGCCATCTTCCACTAGGTTTAAGCCTTTTCTTATCGCTTACAGAGTTCATTACCTTTGTAAATTGTGAGTCGGCCATCTTCCACTAGGTTTAAGCCTTTTCTTATCGCTTACAGAGACATATTATTTTGGTAACTCGATTTTTGGTGTTTTGTCCAAATTGGAAAGAGCCTGATTTTAATAATTTTTAAATGTATTTAATCTGGACACCCCACCACCAGCCATGCATTATTCTCAGAAGAATATCACTGCAAAATACATTGCAAAAAAAGCTTTATGTAGCCATAATGTTGTTCTTAGTATCATCAATATATTCCGAAATATGTGATAAGCAAAAATATGTTCTACTTCAGTATTTATTATTGCAATTATTATACCAATTTAAAAAAAAAAAAGTCCCACAGTTATATATCATAAATCAAAGTGTTGAATACAATATCTGAAGATTTGAACTATAACATTCTAGCAAATTAATCTGAACGAATAATTGTTCAGTAATTATAAGATAATTTTAAGATTGTGCTAAGTGTTCTACATTACCAGGGGCTTTATAAATAGTATTCTAATTATGTTAATCTTGTATCAATTGCAAACTTTATAGAAATATAAATTATATTATTCTGTTCCCTCATCAAGCCATTGTTTATTTAAAAATTTATACGAATTTTGTTTCACTATGATACTGCATAATTAGACCTGGAGAAATTTATCTGCAACTCAGATCCTGAATAATTCTAAAAGGGTAGTTAGTGTGTTAGTCTGTGCATCAGAAGTTTACCCTCCCTTACACTGCCTCATCTTTGGTTTATATCAGTAATTGTCAATGTTTCTGTCCAGATTACCATCCAGTAAAGGCAATGAAACTAATGCTAAGGAATATGTATTTAACGGAGATCTGAAAAAAGTTTAACCTTACATGTGCACAAAATACATTGTATAAACTAATATAACGTACCTTTCTCAGTGTAGTGTTCTCTCCCAGACGACCCATAGCCAGAACCTGGAAGGCATGACCATGCAGGTGGAAGGGGTGATTAGCCCAGTACACCACACCTGGCAAGACCAAATATTTTTTTTTATCTCACTGAAAAGAGAAAACTTGTGCATATTATTTAGTCTTTCTGTGATTCAAAAATCAGAAAAGGAAAACTAATAGTCGTATTCTGTACTTAATAGCAAAATCATTCCATACTGTAGCTTGAACGCCTGTCCTCCTGAGTCTAGTTATAAAAACAATATACTCAAGTAACCCGACTTGACGCCACGCTTCTCTGGGACCGAGTGATCAATCTGGTTATTTCTTACAGCCTGCACGCCCCGAGGATCGTCATAGCATTAGTCTTTTAAATTCCCTCCCAAAGGCTTTTTCTTTTACATTAACAATATTTCTTCATATTAACACAGTGAACTTTCTCTCTTAGTACTTACGTACCCCAGCATATTAATATCACGGGTTTAGCTTACACATTCTCCCATAACTCTCGCTTCAATAAGTTATCTTAATGTCAAGAAAAAGGCCTGAATCTCCAACTATTTTCTATACAGATATGCGATCAAAATTATCCACTTGCAACTGTGTTCCTTTATATTCACAGCTGGGTTATCAGACTTCTAGTCCAAGACAGTACTGTCGCACTAACTGAGACGTCCTCTCCCAGAGATTGGCTACCAACGTGAGACTTGATTTCATATCTCTGACCAGCGAAGACGCTGTAATAAATACCTGTTAGATGACCAATTCGCATATCAGTGGAAACTGAACATCTGAAATACACAGGGGGGTGTGAGTTGCTCCGGAATTAACTTAAATTTTAATTTGAAATATATATTGCTTAATGACTGTGATTGCCGACCTCTACCACGTGCAGTACAGACATCATGTGTGATAGCAGTCATAGAGAATGCATATTTACACTGTATATACAAGAGTTGTTACTGTTTACACCCTCGCCGCCACAGTATTGTGCATCATTGTCTGCATATTATATTTCTTTTGGCATTAAGGTGTTTTGGTATTTGAAGCAACATTAACTTACCACTCATTTTATGTACTAAATTTTGCGAAGAATCAGCATGGAAATCAGATGTAATACTAATGTTACTAAGGTTAATAGGAGAAGTATCGTTGTTATTCGTTACTTAAAACATATTAGACATAATAATATGAACAATTAGTACAAGAATGAATAATGTTTATGTTGTGGCTCACTAAGAGCACCATATAAACAAGGTTTAGTATAACGCTTCTAACTGAAAGATATTATAATGACTTTGCCATCGTTGATAAATATTATATACCAACAACACTATATGAAGTGTCATATGTGCTCCCATGTCTGCATCCATTCATGGCTGTCACACAGGTCAGCGTGTTTAGGTTGGTTTTAAGAACATGATGCTTTGATTGTGTAGTTGGGTTACTGGCTGGATCCACAGCTCCGGTAGTGTCAGTGGCCTGACGTGAACCATACCAACGAGTTTTTGTTTATTCGCAGTCGCTTCGTGGGATATTCCTCATAGACTACGAAAGTGTACAGTATTTGCTCCATCACCCTTGATTTGCATGGAAAAGCTAATGACCATAACAAGCAAAACTCGCTTTGAAGTTCTATTCACAAACCTATGGAGGCTGCCATAGTGAAGAGCTCTGTTCCACAAGGCACAGTACTCGCCCCCATCTTATTCCTTATCCTCATATCAGACATAGACAGAGATATACACCACAGCACCGTATCATGCTTTGCGGATGATACTAGGATCTGCATGAGGCTGTCATCTGCTGAGGACGCGGTTAACCTCCAAGAAGATATTAACAAAGTTTTCCAGTGGGCAACGGTAAACAATATGATGTTCAATGAGGACAAATTCCAACTACTCCGTTATGGAAAACTGGAGGAGATAATAAGTAGAACAGAGTATACTACTGACTCCGGCCATACAATAGAGCGGAAAAATAATGTAAGGGACCTGGGAGTAGTAATGTCTGAGGATCTCACTTTCAAGGATCACAACAGTGTCACAATCGCACGTGCAAAGAAAATGATAGGATGGATAACGAGAACGTTCAAAACGAGAGATGCCAAGCCAATGATGATCCTTTTCAAATCACTTGTTCTCTCTAGGCTGGAATACTGCTGTACATTAACATCTCCATTCAAAGCAGGTGAAATCGCAGATCTAGAGAGTGTACAGAGATCCTTTACTGCACGTATAAGTTCTGTCAAGCACCTTAACTACTGGGAACACTTGGAAGCACTTGAGTTGTACTCGTTGGAACGCAGGAGGGAGAGATATATCATAATCTACACTTGAAAAATCTTGGAAGGAATGGTCCCAAATCTGCACACAGAAATCACTCCCTACGAACGTAAAAGACTGGGCAGGCGATGCAAAATGCCCCCAATAAAAAGTAGGGGCGCCATTGATACACTAAGGGAAAACACCATAAGTGTCCGGGGCCCAAGACTGTTCAACAGCCTCCCATCAAGCATTAGGGGAATTACCAATAAACCCCTGGCTGCCTTCAAGAGAGAGCTGGACAGATAACTAAAGTCAGTGCCGGATCAGCCGGGTTGTGGCTCGTACGTTGGACTGCGTGCGGCCAGCAGTAACAGCCTAGTTGATCAGGCCCTGATCCATCTGGAGGCCTGGTCATGGACCGGGCTGCGGGGGCGTTGATCCCCGGAATAACCTCCAGGTAATCTCCAGGTAACCTTCAGTTTAATGGTAAAACATAAATATTAGTGAGAGACTATTCAGCTTAGCAGTTACCTTTCCTTACCACATCACTCACCTTCATCCACTAAGATCAGCTCAATTAAACTGTCCTTCCTAACACTAAGGACATGCGGGCAGTGGCAGAATTCACTGTGGCAATTTCTTCTAGAAGTGGCATTGCAAAAGGTGGTGTAGTCAACATCTCTTGGCTGTGACAAAGGCGGAGCATTCGGCAGTTTTAAGCTGATCTGGTTTATCTGCGGCACGAACAACCGAACTGGGGTCCTGACTGTTGATGCACAAGAGCTTTTTACAATCTTGATTAAAATGAAAAAAAAATCTAACAGATGAATATTCTAGTTTCTTACTGAAACCAAGTGTAAATAACAAGTGTCTGTTTTTATATAAAAAAGTAAGGGCCATCTTATAGTATCTGTGATAAAAAGAAAAAAAAAGAACATGCCCTCACACCTTAAATGGTCATTGTCTTATAGAGTTCATAAGTAAAACTCGTAGATATAAGAAGTGCTTATCAAACAAGTCTTGAAATTGGATACTTTATAAATCATCAAGAAACTGAACAAATGTTGATTTAGTTCTGAAATAAATGAATAACTTCAGATATCCTTAAGATATATGGGATACAATTCTATTCCTCAAAGACCTGGAGTGAAATGACCTCAGCAGTTTCAGTGAGCATTTATTACTGCTTCAGAAAGGTTATAAAAAATATGTGAAGTAATTAAAATAATATAATTTTATTAATAATAGAGATATTCTAGAAAAATTAACACTGAATTAGGTTTAGTTAATGAATCCTAATTAACAGTGGATTAGAAACTTTTATAAAAAACATATTTATACTTTTAAAATAAGTAGCATCAAGAATTCCCTGAAAATGTAACATAATTATAAAGTTTAGCTAAAAATTATAGTAAGTAGAGGGACAAGACAATATATATACTTAAGTATTTAAATTACTTAAAGAATAGTACTATTTTCTAACCTGTAACTGAAAATCAAAACAAAATATAAGAAAGATCTAACCTCCAAGGAAAGGATAGTATTGTTCATGGTGGAAGAGGTCATTATTCTTGCCATAAAAATCAAAGTCAAGCCAGAACTTGTAGTCAGGTGTGTGAGAAATGTCCTCGCCCATTTCCAAAGATTTAATCTCGGCAGCTGTCAGGAAGGTTCCATCTCCAGGAGCAGCATTCAACTTGTTCAGTTGCTACGGGGGGAAAATGGGACAGAGTTGGGGGTCAGGTGTAAACAGAAAAGAATTCTCGTAAAGAAAGTCGCAGTTTCCAATAGCTTTATTATATGAACTTACAGTATGTCCTAGAGGAAAAAAAACAGTTGTTACTCGATAACATAAACAAATGATGAAACAGCTGTGAAATATGAAACTGTGAGTTGACGGTATGGAGCACCCTGCGAGGTGCATAACTGTTTTTAACAATTGAGTGTAATCATTTGAGGAGAAAAATCACCTTGTTGGGGCTTCAGAATCAGCCAGTAATGGGACACCCGGTTATTGATTCGTACCAATGACGCTTCTATCCATTGTAAACCATTATCAAGGCAAGCCTTGATAATGCCGTGACTGGATAATGATTCAGGGCAGACAGAAATATTATTAAGATTTATCTCCAATTTGTGGATTAGCTGTGAAGAAAGATATGGCATTTCTTATCATTCATTGGCCTTTTAGAAGCTAGTTTGGCTTTAAATAATGTGGAATATGAATTTACATTTTTTCAGGGCAAAAGAATGCTGAGTAAACTGTACTAGTGCTCGCTAAGGTGGAGGGTCAAGGACTACTTTAAAACAAGTTTAGATTATGAGATCTAGCTCAAATGCCACAAGTCGTCTACATTCCTCAGCGAGGGATGTTGTCTTAGCTCCCACGAAGCTCGAGGACTCATTTACATTGCAAATTTATTCCGTGATGTAGTGATTTTCAGCCAAGATCTGCAGCACACAGATGTGCTGTGGATATCTCCCCTGCGTCCAGCAGCTGTATATGGATTTATACTTTATTTAAGGAATTTTTCAGTCTCTTGCAATATGGAAGAAATATAATGATTTAACTGTTATGGATATTATGGATATAAAACTTATATAGCAATACAAAAAATTCACAGCAACACAGACTGAATATAGAGCTCACATATAATTGTTTCAGTGTTGTAATATTTTTTAAGCTGTATAAAGCTGTTATACATATGTGTGATAACGCTACATCAAGCACCACATGAGCTATGAAGGCAGGACTGGTCCTTGTCTACCATGTCTCTGCCTGGTCACCACATGAGCTATGAAGGCAGGACTGTTCCCTGTCTACCATGTCTATGCCTGGTCACCACATGAGCTATGAAGGTAGGACTAGTCCCTGTCTACCATGTCTCTGCCTGGTCACCGCATGAGCTGTGAAGGCAGGACTGTTCCCTGTCTACCATGTTTCTGCCTGGTCACCACATGAACTATGAAGGCAGGACTGTTCCCTGTCTACCATGTCTATGCCTGGTCACCACATGAGCTATGAAGGTAGGACTAGTCCCTGTCTACCATGTCTATGCCTGGTCACCACATGAGCTATGAAGGCAGGACTGGTCCCTGTCTACCATGTTTCTGCCTGGTCACCACATGAACTATGAAGGCAGGACTAGTCCCTGTCTACCATATCTCTGCCTGGTCACCACATGAGCTATGAAGGCAGGACTGGTCCCTGTCTACCATGTCTCTGCCTGGTCACCACATGAGCTATGAAGGCAGGACTGGTCCCTGTCTACCATGTCTATGCCTGGTCACCACATGAGCTATGAAGGCAGGACTAGTCCCTGTCTACTGGTTCCTGTCTGCCATGTCTATGCCTGGTCACCACATGAGCTATGAAGGCAGGACTAGTCCCTGTCTACCATATCTCTGCCTGGTCACCACATGAGCTATGAAGGCAGGACTGGTCCTTGTCTACCATGTCTATGCCTGGTCACCACATGAGCTATGATGGCAGGACTAGTCCCTGTCTACCATGTCTATGCCTGGTCACCACATGAGCTATGAAGGCAGGACTGTTCCCTGTCTACCATGTCTATGCCTGGTCACCACATGAGCTATGAAGGCAGGACTGGTCCTTGTCTACCATGTCTATGCCTGGTCACCACATGAGCTATGAAGGCAGGACTGGTCCTTGTCTACCATGTCTATGCCTGGTCACCACATGAGCTACGAAGGTAGGACTAGTCCCTGTCTACCATGTCTCTGCCTGGTCACCGCATGAGCTGTGAAGGCAGGACTGGTCCCTGTCTACCATGTTTCTGCCTGGTCACCACATGAACTATGAAGGCAGGACTGGTCCCTGTCTACCATATTTCTGCCTGGTCACCGCATGAGCTATGAAGGCAGGACTGGTCCCTGTCTACCATGTCTCTGCCTGGTCACCACATGAACTATGAAGGCAGGACTAGTCCCTGTCTACCATATCTCTGCCTGGTCACCACATGAGCTATGAAGGCAGGACTGGTCCCTGTCTACCATATTTCTGCCTGGTCACCACATGAGCTATGAAGGCAGGACTAGTCCCTGTCTACCATATCTCTGCCTGGTCACCACATGAGCTATGAAGGCAGGACTGGTCCCTGTCTACCATGTCTCTGCCTGATCACCACATGAGCTATGAAGGCAGGACTGGCCCCTGTCTACCATGTCTATGCCTGGTCACCACATGAGCTATGAAGGCAGGACTGGTCCCTGTCTACCATGTCTATGCCTGGTCACCACATGAGCTATGAAGGCAGGACTAGTCCCTGTCTACCATATCTCTGCCTGGTCACCACATGAGCTATGAAGGCAGGACTAGTCCCTGTCTACCATGTCTCTGTCTGGTCACCATATGAGCTATGAAGGCAGGACTAGTCCCTGTCTACCATGTCTCTGCCTGGTCACCACATGAGCTATGAAGGCAGGACTAGTCCCTGTCTACCATGTCTATGCCTGGTCACCACATGAGCTATGAAGGCAGGACTAGTCCCTGTCTACCATGTCTCTGCCTGGTCACCACATGAGCTGTGAAGGCAGGACTAGTCCCTGTCTACCATGTCTCTGCCTGGTCACCACATGAGCTATGAAGGCAGGACTGGTCCCTGTCTACCATATTTCTGCCTGGTCACCGCATGAGCTATGAAGGCAGGACTAGTCCCTGTCTACCATGTCTCTGCCTGGTCACCGCATGAGCTGTGAAGGCAGGACTGGTTCCTGTCTGCCATGTCTATGCCTGGTCACCACATGAGCTATGAAGGCAGGACTAGTCCCTGTCTACCATGTCTCTGCCTGGTCACCACATGAGCTATGAAGGCAGGACTGGCCCCTGTCTACCATGTCTATGCCTGGTCACCACATGAGCTATGAAGGCAGGACTGGTCCCTGTCTACCATGTCTATGCCTGGTCACCACATGAGCTATGAGGGCAGGACTGGTCCCTGTCTACCATGTCTCTGCCTGGTCACCACATGAGCTGTGAAGGCAGGACTAGTCCCTGTCTACCATGTCTCTGCCTGGTCACCACATGAGCTGTGACGGCAGGACTAGTCCCTGTCTACCATGTCTCTGCCTGGTTACCACATGAGCTGTGAAGGCAGGACTAGTCCCTGTCTACCATGTCTATGCCTGGTCACCACAAGAGCTATGAAGGCAGGACTGGTCCCTGTCTACCATGTCTATGCCTGGTCACCACATGAGCTATGAAGGCAGGACTAGTCCCTGTCTACCATGTCTATGCCTGGTCACCACATGAGCTATGAAGGCAGGACTGGTCCCTGTCTACCATATCTCTGCCTGGCGATCGTTTCACAATCACCAGGACTGGACTTTTGGGTGAAGCATGGTCAGTCAGGCTGTTGATGCTTACAATACACAGTCCAATATTGGCCCCCAAAGTTCAACTAATTAAAAACGCCCACCAGAAAAATGACTCATTCTTTTTTCAGATGTCAACAGACCATTAATTATGTAGTCTTTTTAGTATGATAATAAGATGTTCTCTTCATTATAGAATAATAAGAAAATATTATAACCTTTATATTATAATAATAAGGTAAAAGGACCCCAATGGAAATAAGTCACTCTGTCTGACTTTTTTGGGTTATCCTAGGTTCTCTACACATGCTGCTATGTATGATAATTCTATGTAACTGTATTGTGTATACCTGAATAAATTTACTTACTTACTTACTTATGTATGTTAAAAACAAATGTCGAAAATTCGTGTACTTGTTGTATATCGGTTTTACCCAGCAACTATTGCACTGACTAAGATTCTCATTATGTTCTGCAGGTCAGCAGTTCTGCCAGCTTGAACTGAGGTATCGAAATTTTCCAGTCTAGAAAGTATAAGCGCCTCAAAGATGTTGGAAAACCTCTAAGCTTTTGTTTACATCTTGTAAGAAAGTGTGAATAGTGGAGAAGTGCGGTAAGAGAGCCTTAGGCCGCGTGCGTGGGCGGGATGCAAAAAAAAATATCGAAAAAGAATCGACAATTGAGTTAAGCATTCAGAAAAATAGTTCAACAATTTTTCAAGATTTTGGTATAAGACTCATGTCTGTACAAAGTTTGTACAAAGAATTATAGTCAATACAATATTTCTTATAATCACGCTACAAGTAACATATCCCGCGCGCGGACGTTGTGAATTTTCCGCAGTTTTTTTCAGCTTTTTTCGTTATTTTATCGCAAATTTATTGAAATGAACCTTAAAAAGTAGGAGCTCATCCCGGACAAGGAATAAGGTGAGAAAGAGGCTGGACACGTCATGAAGTCGGAAAAATGCCGCTACGGGAGCTATAAAATGTCGTATATTTACAATATTTGTGAGATGTTATCCAAAATTATATACAGAACACGCTACATATCATATAAACATAATACAGAGAATCATATGCGAGAAGAAACATGATAAGTGGCTTTGGCATGCTGCTCTTACCTGTATTTTTATGTATGCTAAAATTTCTAAATAAATAAATAAATAAATAAATAAATAGTGAGGCGAGGTAGACACTGTGGTATAGGGTAGTTGCAGCGATATTATATTACGTTCTCTCTGATCGATCACCATCATAGAAAATGTGATTATGGCGAAGTTATACTGAATAAGAAGTGTATAACAACACTCCTTTCTTTTTATTGATAAATAGCATCATTCGCTCTCGAAAAAAATATATTGGGTCCCATGTTATAGGCCTACTCTCGTTTCTCCTCAGTTTCATCGAAAGTTATTGAGCTATATGCTACGATCTCAACATGAGAAATGAATGAAACGATTTTCACAGTAAACATTCAACAATGAATGTTTTTACAATTTTAGGAAAAAATAATCTGACTAGCCCCAGTTTTTTTTTTTTTTTAACATTTACGGGCGGCTACAAAGTTCAAATATTATATTTTGTAAAAAAATTATCAACTTTATTTTGGGGGGATGAAACTAGAGGTAAATTAGATTGTACATTCATTTAAACATCCACTGGACGTTGTTTCATCCGAAGAAACTGACCAAAACAATTTTGGCCCCGGCCAAAGTGGCCAAAGTGGCCAAAACGGTTGCCAAATAAAAATTTTCTTATTTTATTTTTCATTCATTTGTTTACTAAACTGTTCTCTTGTCTTACTGTGTATGAGTCTCGACAAACAGTACATTAGTTAAAACGTTAGTCTTGCCGTGAGTAGTACTGTTAGTTTAATATCTTCATTATGCACACCATACCCATCCTGTGGGTGGTAGTCACACCATACCCATCCTGTGGGTGGTAGTCACACCATACCCATCCTGTGGGTGGTAGTCACACCATACCCATCCTGTGGGTGGTAGTCACACCATACCCATCCTGTGGGTGGTAGTCACACCATACCCATCCTGTGGGTGGTAGTCACACCATACCCATCCTGTGGGTGGTAGTCACACCATACCCATCCTGTGGGTGGTAGTCACACCATACCCATCCTGTGGGTGGTAGTCACACCATACCCATCCTGTGGGTGGTAGTCACACCATACCCATCCTGTGGGTGGTAGTCACACCATACCCATCCTGTGGGTGGTAGTCACACCATACCCATCCTGTGGGTGGTAGTCACACCATACCCATCCTGTGGGTGGTAGTCAAAAGATTACAGAGGTACATAATGGCTCCAGGGACTGGACAGCAAAGTTCTGATAATTGAACAAGTTAGAGTGGAAATGAACTAATCACATGTTTATATCTGGTCACAGTCGTAATGAGTTGTTTACGCAGCCATGAATTGGATCTCTCTCTCTCTCTCTCTCTCTCTCTCTCTCACTGCCTCCCAGCATACATAAGGGGGATTACCAACAGACCCCTGGCAGTCTTCAAGCTGACACTGGACAAGCACCTAAAGTCGGTTCCTGACCAGCCGGGCTGTGGCTCGTACGTTGGTTTGCGTGCAGCCAGCAGTAACAGCCTGGTTGATCAGGCTCTGATCCACCAGGAGGCCTGGTCACAGACCGGGCCGCGGGGGCGTTGACCCCCAAACTCTCTCCAGGTAAACTCCAGGTAAACACACACACACACACAGTTTAAGTGGTACCGGCGACAGACATTACTTAGACTTAATATATATTAAACATATAAAAATATTCAGCATTTTCTTTCACAGAAAATCGTTTGAAAAAGTTTCCTTCAAACTGCAGGAAGTATATAGATAAAGGAAGAGCATATTTACTCACCAAATCGTAATAACACTACTGCAAACATACCACAGAGTTTTAGAACTCATTTGCTATTGGTACAAACACAACCCGTTCAGTGTTATTTCTTTAAGCATATTGTTCCTCATGGAATCTGAGATAGTGACAATACTAAAGTTAAGGTGGGACTAACCAAGCCTTGTCGGACAGTAGAATTGTAGTCGACATGGTCGAGGCTGCCAGGGAAGCCTTCAGCTCCCTCGTATCGCAGCACAGCCACCTGTAATATATATCTTCATGTAATAGTTTTATTTCCTGATTTATAAAGCAATGTATTATTAACCCGGTTCTAAAAACATTTAAGTACATTTTTAATGGTGCCTGTTACTGTATTAGATGGTAATATAACAACCAACATACTGTAAATACAAAGAAAATGGAAATTGTCATCAGGAAAGCTAATTATTAAAATAAACCTAACCATAAATTAGCTGGGAAGGGGGCCGTCGGGCAAAATTCGTAACTCTTTTGTTTACCGTCCGATTTTCTCCAGTTTTGGTGCACAAGACAAAGTGTTTTCACTCTTTCTTGAAAATATTTATCAAAAATATACCTCAAACAACAACTGAGAAAAGACTGATTTACTGAAAATGCCCTTGTGCCCAAAGTCATTCTTATATGGGGCTACGTAAGGTTGTTTGGACACTTGGTGCCGAGAGAACAATGCTAATACTAATTTGCATCGTTAGATTTCCTCTAAATAACTTATCGTTATTTCACAAAAAAATAAAGTTTGTTAGTTTCTGGAATATTGCAAAAAAAAAATCTGCCCTTTACTCTCACATAACTCCCAAAGTATTTGGAATATTTCCAAAAAGTCTACGATGGAAATAAGAGAAATCATTATTCTACAATTTCTGTGAATATTATTCCATTTAATTAAGTAATAAAGGAATGATGATGGACTTTAGGTGAATAAGTTACTTGCGAGATATCGGCCGGGAACGCCGGCCGGCCCCCGTCTCAAAAAAAAAAAAAATCGCGAAAATCGCGTTTGTTTGGGTGTATTTCTTAGCAAACTGATGTTCTAGTGTAGTTATCCTCTTCAAAATACCGTTTTCTCTTACTCAAAGACCAAAGAATACGACATGGAGAGGAGTAGCTCAATAATATCGAAATATTCCCGATAATCTCTCGCCATGTAATGGCCTATTTTATTCAGTCTAGAGTATATAACATGTTTGTATGCTATTTATAGTATTTATTATATTATATTAGATCAATTCTGATAGACAAATAAGCCGTAGAGTTGATATATAAGCGTAATAATGAAGTGATTTCTCCGGGCTCTCTGGAGCGGGAGCACTGCCGAGCGTTCCCATCTGGTACCTGGTTGTCTCTAAGTCTACGTATAACCTCCGCCTACTCTTATATAATGCCAAATAGTCAGTTATTATATTAGAAAGAATAATGCAAGAAAAAGCGATAAAAACAAGGAAAAAACTCCAAAAAATATACGGGCCGTGAGCAGACTCGCTACCAATATCACCGTCACCATACCTGATATAAATGACTATAATTTCTTGTAGACCACATCTGGACCAACACCATATCCCCTTTAAAATCAGGCATAATTACAGATAATACCACAGACCACTACCCTACCTTCCTCATAACAACTCTTGGTAAAATACCCCAAGACACTACTAAAGTCACCTTCAGACTTCACAATGAGGCAGCCATTAATAACTTCACAACAGCAGTAAACATTGACTGGCACACTGAGCTAGAAATCTATACAGATATTGACGAATGTTTTAATAATTTTCTAAAAAAGACCCAATACCTTTATAACAAGCACTGCCCTAAAAAAACTAAACAGATGACAGCTAAGAGACTGAACAGTCCCTGGCTAACACCCAGCATTCTCAAATCCATAAATACAAAACACCGATATGAAAAACAGTACAGAATGGGTCACATAACCAGAGACCAAACAAAACGTTACTCGTCAATCCTAACCAGCCTGATAAGAAGGGCAAAGAAATTGTATTATGAGAACAGATTATCCAACTTACGAGGTGATATAAAAAAGACCTGGAAGACCCTATCAGAAATTCTGGGAACAAAAAAGATATCACGACATAGCGAAATAAAATTAGCAAAATCAGATGAACCCCAACTCCCACCAACAGAAACAGCAAACAGACTCAATGATTTCTTCTCCACTATAGGTCAAAACCTTGCCAATAAAATCCCAAGCTCAGATACCCCACCAAATGACTACCTCACTGGCAACTACCCGAACACACTGTTCCTAGCTCCGACTAACCCATACGAAGTCTCCCTTATTATCAACGCACTGAAAAACAAGGCAGGAGATTTAAATACCTTACCATCCTTTATATACAAAAAAGCGTTACAAGTACTATCACCAATCATTGCAACACTCTTTAACAAATCCAATGAATCCTCCCCCTTCCCTACAGTTCTCAAAATAGCAAGGGTCACCCCGATCCATAAAGGAGGAGACCAGAGTTGAATAACTATAGGCCAATATCCAATTTACACCCTCTCTCAAAAATCTTCGAAAAATTAATTCATAAACGAATCTACTCCTACCTCATCTCCCAAAACATTCTCAACCCCTGCCAATTTGGATTCAGGCCTAATAAAAATACTAATGATGCTATTATACACATGCTAGAACATATATACACTGCAATAGAGAAAAAAGAAGTCCCACTGGGGATCTTCATTGACTTACGTAAAGCTTTTGATACAGTTGACCATGACTTGCTCCACGTAAAATTGTCACACTATGGTATTAGAGGGCACTCCCTCAACTACCTCAAGTCTTACCTCAGCAACAGAAGCCAATATGTGTACGCAAATGGGGCAAGCTCTTCCGCACAACCAATTACAGTTGGTGTCCCACAGGGAAGTGTCCTTGGCCCTCTTCTCTTTCTCCTATACATAAATGACCTACCAAATGCTTCGCAATTACTCAAACCCACACTTTCTGCAGATGACACTACATACGTCTTCTCTCACCCGAGCCCAGTCACGCTAGCCAATACTTAAGAAACGCATGACTATATATTGGTAATGTGTGTGTGTGTGTGTGCTAACACTGGACATTACACACCAGGGTAGAATGATCCAAGGAAGGAAACACATTCACTATCATACATTCTCGGCTGTTCTTCTAATACTGCAAAGACGTTAAAATGCCTATGATCCCTGAAACTATATCCCAACCCATCTTCATCAGAGTACAAAACAAATTCTGGCCACAAAATAGAGCGAAACACCAACGTCAAAGACCTGGGAGTGATTATGTCGGAGGATCTCACCTTCAAGGACCATAACATTGTATCAATCGCATCTGCTAGAAAAATGACAGGATGGATAATGAGAACCTTCAAAACTAGGGAGGCCAAGCCCATGATGACACTCTTCAGGTCACTTGTTCTATCTAGGCTGGAATATTGCTGCACTCTAACAGCACCTTTCAAGGCAGGTGAAATTGCCGACCTAGAAAATGTACAGAGAACTTTCACGGCGCGCATAACGGAGATAAAACACCTCAATTACTGGGAGCGCTTGAGGTTTCTAAACCTGTATTCCCTGGAACGCAGGAGGGAGAGATACATGATTATATACACCTGGAAAATCCTAGAGGGACTAGTACCGAACTTGCACACGAAAATCACTCACTACGAAAGCAAAAGACTTGGCAGACGATGCACCATCCCCCCAATGAAAAGCAGGGGTGTCACTAGCACGTTAAGAGACCATACAATAAGTGTCAGGGGACCGAGACTGTTCAACTGCCTCCCAGCACACATAAGGGGGATTACCAACAGACCCCTGGCAGTCTTCAAGCTGGCACTGGACAAGCACCTAAAGGCAGTTCCTGATCAGCCGGGCTGTGGCTCGTACGTTGGTTTGCGTGCAGCCAGCAGCAACAGCCTGGTTGATCAGGCGCTGATCCACCAGGAGGCCTGGTCACAGACCGGGCCGCGGGGGCGTTGACCCCCGAAACTCTCTCCAGGTAAACTCCAGGTAAACTCAGAATACACGCACATTACTGCGCCTTATATTATAACCTCTTATGTTCGTGACGCCATACATAAACATATGGATTAAATTCTGAGCTTACCATGGGATGGCATTTACCTGGTGGGCAGACTTAAAGCGGTCGTCACAGTCCAGCATTCCTTGGAATCTTATCCAGTACGTTGCAATGCTCTGTGAAGCATTCACTACGAAGTCCCATCTTTCCCCTCCATATATAGTTAGTGACTCCACTGAAAAAAAATAAGAATTGTTAGATGGGTGGACTGGAACGCGGTTGAATGCAATAGAGTATACAGATATGATATTATTCATTTGAAAATCGTTTATATAATGTCGTGCCGAATAATTAAAACTTGCTATTTTGGCTTAAATAGCAACGCTCTTTTTGCCGAATAAGGCAATCTAAAATTGGTATATGCAATAATTTCGCAAAAATCATTCAGAACCTAACAAAAAATTATATTTCATTGTATTTGTTTATTATTAAATTATTGTAAACTTATCTGAAATATATTTAGTTGGATTAGGCTAAATTAAATTGCTCTTGCTATAATAAGGTTAGGTAAGTTTATTATGGTTCTTTTGGTACAAAATTATTAATTTTTACATTAACATAAATGAATATATATATATATATATATATATATAAACATATAACATATATAAAAATATAACATATATAAAAATAAAAAGATGGGGTGGTAGGGGAAGTGGAATATTCAAACGGCTTCAGGAAGAAATCCAAATATTCTTCCTTGAAGCCTTTTTATCCACTTCTCCGAAGCTATGGGTCCCACAATTTACACCATAGGTGGGCCCCATCATATATATATATATATATATATATATATATATATATATATATATATATATATATATATATATATATATATATATATATATATATTATGTGTGTGTGTGTGTTTAAGCGTATAAGAGAAAATTTTAGAAGGGATTTAATTTTAAACGAGTTCTTGCTAATTGACTAATTTTACCTATTCGGCACAACATTATTGTTGTAAAACAACAATCACAGCATAGTATTGTATCCTATGTAGGATTCACTTACCTCATGGAAAAATACCAGTCAAATATAGCGACACAAACTTTACACACGCAAGTAAAATAATCAGTAAGACGAGCATAATATTGCCACATATATCTTGGTAATTTACTAATTTTGCTGCCCTAACTATATGCTCTCTGAAGTTCAAACAACAGCGAGCTTTCAAATAAACGAATCTCATTTTTTTTCTTTCTTTCTAAGTTTTCACAGTTTCCTTCCATCACACATCCATTCAAACTGTTCCTTCAGTTTCCACATTGTCGTCTAACAGTTAATATTACATAAGAACATAAGAAAGAAGGAACACTGTAACAGGCCTACTGACCCATGCGGAGCAGGTCCATGTCCCCTTCCCCGGATTAGCCCAATGACTCACCCAGTCTGGTCACCTCCACTCAAGGATTGAGCACTGCACCAGACCCAGCAGCACAAGCTAGTCAGGTCCAACTCACACCCACCCACACCCACTCATGTATTTATCTAAGCTATTTTTAAAAATTCACAACGTTTTAGCCTGAATAACTGTATTATACAAATCTTTCCACAGACTACCATCAACTGTGATGGTAACAATTTAGTCTACTCCCATCAACAGTGATGGGAACAATATACTAACCGTCCACAGGCTGGATGGGACTACCATTAACGGTAATGGAACACTAAACTAACCTTCCACAGGCTGGATGGGGCTACCATCAACGGTAATGGAACACTAAATTAACCTTCCACAGGCTGGGTGGGGCTACCATCAACGGTAATGGAACACTAAATTAACCTTCCACAGGCTGGATGGGGCTACCATCAACGGTAATGGAACACTAAATTAACCTTCCACAGACTGGGTGGGGCTACCATCAAGGGTAATGGAACACTAAACTAACCTTCCACAGGCTGGATGGGGCTACCATCAACGGTAATGGAACACTAAACTAACCTTCCACAGGCTGGATGGGGCTACCGTCAGTAGTGATGGGAAGAAGTGTGTGGTTGTCAACAGAAATAACAATAGGACAGTTCTGAATACTGTTACTTAAGGCTCTGAACCTGTGGCGACGTCCCTGTCGAAATGAAATAAGTCAAATGAATTACTGTTAGTATACGATATAAATCTGTCATTAAATATATAAATTACACAATATTTATTAAGCGATGACACTGTTAAAATAATAAGTATTATAATGAGTGTAAGCAGATTTAATGATCTTTCACAAGTAAAAAAAATCATAATAATAATGAACGATTCTATGCTAGAAAATTCCTGTAATTTTTAAATGTATTTAATAATTATAATAATAAAGGAAGGGTTACTTTCGGTCACTTTCCTCAAGGGAAGTCCTTGACACCGGTGAGGGGCTCTTGATGCAAGACATTGGATATGACCATTACGCCCCCCTTCCCTCCCACCCTCCTTTAAATGTAATAACTCCATGCCCCTATTGATCGAAGCCTTTATATATATATATATATAAAAATATATATATATATATATATATATATATATATATATATATCTTTCAACAAACCGGCCGTATCCCACCGAGGCAGGGTGGCCCAAAAAGAAAACCAAAAGTTTCTCTTTTCAAGTTTAGTAATTTATGATGGAGAAGGGGTTACTAGCCCCTTGCTCCCGGCATTTTAGTCGCCTCTTACAACATGCATGGCTTACGGAGGAAGAATTCTGTTCCACTTTGTTACACCCTTTTGTCGATTTTAAGTAGACAGTTTCTACCTGTTATTATTGCAATGGTATACTTTTACATGTTTTTTTGTTATTTCACTTAATATTATATTCAGGAGCAATTCCATTAGTAGCTAAAATGGATTTCCCCGACTTCATAATATTATCTGGTCGTATTACTTAGCTTTGCACATAGGTAGGTTATTTAATTAGTCCAAACTGCTGGTGCGACCTGGCCAAGCACCAGTAGGTGATTTGAGCTGCTCAACCCCTGCTCCGACCGAGTCAAAGTGGGCTGGTAAAGCCTCACTTTAAGTTCATACCTTCCTCTGGACCAGGAAGGGTCTAGGGAAGTATCCACCTCTAGACCAATATTCGCCTTCCTAGAAAATACCAGGAATTTTCGGAAACTCATTGCTAAGACTTATCTCGGTTAGAGAAGGCGGTTGAGAAGCTCTTAGAGAAAGTGAAACCAAGTGAGCAAGCCTCTGTGGTGTAAGAGGGCTTATTGCAGAGTGAACCCTATGTAAGAGCTCTATCAATGTGGTGGTCGAGTTTTTAAGCAACGCCTGTGCATGCACATATACCGATATTTCCTGACTCAGAGCCATTTGTAAATACTTAACCTAGTACTGTGATGTTTTAATGAGGAGTGGGATAACTGTTCTACTCATAGTGCAAAATATGAGAAAGTGGATTTAAGTGGTTATTATGGTTATTAATAAACAGAAACCAAGGGAATTAATTTTCCTCCGCGAATGAAGACCCCTAGACGTGCTAAGTTCGCTAGTGTGTTACGAAAAGCACTATAACCCAGGGACCAACTATGTTCGTAACACGCTTCCCCATGGAGATAAGAGGAAATAAACAAGAACTAGAAAGAAAATAGAAAACCCAGAGGGGTGTGTATACATATGCTTGTACATGTATGTGTAGTGTGACCTAAGTAGAAGTAGCAAGACGTACCTGTAATCTTGCATATTTATAAGACAAAAAAGGACACCAGCAATCCTACCATCATGTAAAACAATTACAGGCTTTCGTTTTACACTCACTTGGCAGGACGGTAGTACCTCCCTGGGCGGTTGCTGTCTACCAGCCTACTACCTAGGATATATATAACCAAGGCAGGGCGACGCGATATATATATATAAGAAACACCATCATCACTCAGTCTCTCACCAAAAGTATTGGTACTACTATACCGTAGTGAGTTCTTGTTCCTCCATAGATATACTTCTTTTCACAGGCTCTTCAATTTAACACCACCTTTTTCCCCCCTTTATCTATTCTTTGGCTCACTTCGTCTTTCATAGACTCATCCGCTGACATGTTTTCTCCCAAATATCTGTATACATCCAATTCCTCCATATTTCCTCCAGTTTGATAATCTTTCATTGCCTAGATTTTACGTTACCTTTATTACTTTTCTTTTTCTATGTTCACTTTTAATTTCCATTTAAACACTCCCGATATCGTTCACCAACCTTCAAAACATTTCTTCAGACTCTCCTAAAAGAACTGTGTCATCAGCAAAGAGTAGCTGTTTTAACTCTAACAAGCCTTTCCATTAGTACAAGTATCCGGGATTAACACGAAGTTAATCCCGGATACTTAAACAATCTGATACAGTACTATGACATTTTCTTCAAATGATGTTTAGCATTTTACTACAAATTTAGATTCAGTAAAATCAACTACCTCTAAACATGCAAGCTAACCGGTTTATTAGGTTTAACGTTCATCGAGTACAGGGCTGCATGTCCCTAGTGTACCACTCGTCAAGAATACTATATTTTAATATCCAGCATAGAAAATAAAGTAACTGAAGTGTATACTTACTGAGGTATATATACTACTTTGCGTATATGCTGCTGATCTCAGTACATACAAATCGAGAGCAATATATTCGTCAGAATATACACAAATTATGCAACATGCTGGACATTTTATACTTGATACTGAGGCTCCAGTCTCGCAAAACCTTCCATGTTTTTGTACGTACCGTCCTTCACGAGAGTTGCCTCGATCCTGGTGAAGGATTCTCCATTGAAAGAATCGGAGCAATTTACCCATTATTTGGGACAAACCTGATTACTTCCCATTCCTCTTCACTGTACGACCCCTGCGTTTAACGCTTCCCTTTTAATGCTACTACTACTCTTACCACCAATAATAATAATAATAAACGTACCGGTTTAACAATAAACTCTTGGACAGGCGTGTAGACCTCTGTCCCATCTCTCGCGAACTTGACATGTTTTCCCCGTCCATTGACGAGCAGGTTGTAAGGTTTGTTGTCGTGCTGTGTGATACTAGAAATTAATCTAACAAAAATATAAAAGTTATATTGATTCACTGGAACATGTCATAAGATCACTAAGGGACTGAGGTCAAATGATCTGAGGAAATTATGGTCCGAATACACAACTACAACCAAAGTCTAATTATCCGTCTATTTAAGATGGCATTTTCAGAAGATAAAATCTTTTGTACTCAAAAAACCTGTAGAAAAGTGGATGGGGGTGCTGGCCAGAACCAAGATGGGTACTGGCTAGAACCAAGGGGAGTGCTGGCCTGAACCAATGGGGGTGCTGGCCAGAACCAATGGGGGTGCTGGCTAGAACCAAGGGGGGTGCTGGCCAGAACCAAGAGGGGTTGCCAGATTATGCAACTTCATCAAGAGGAACTGAATTTCATTTTTCATTCAATTTGTTTGAATGAAGAAAATATATTTTAAGCATCTTGTAACTGCTGTTCAGCTGAAACAGTCCTGTATTACCCTTTTGGGTTTAGCGCTTGATTTCATTATAAGAATAATAATCAGATGCAACAAGGCATTTTTAAGGTGTTGAAGATCAGAGTTAGCACCTGCTGAGACTATAATCTAACTGAAGATCAGAGTTAGCACCTGCTGAGATTATATTCCATCCATCGGATCTTCAGTTTCCGTACCTCTGTATGATGATGGTTGACAAACTTCTCAATGCCCAGACCATCGAGCCAGTCAGTAAGTACGAACATGTGACGGAAGTCATCTTCGTCATAGAGGTGCTTCTGGGGATCATGTTCTCGTGGCTCACGGATGACAAGTGACCCAAACATCCCATCAGCTCGCTGGAACCCTAAATAAGTAATGAAAATTTGAATTAGAAAAGGCACTAAACAAACTAAAAAATTATTGACTAAAATTAAAGGATAAAGATTTAGAATACCATACCATGGATGTGTGTGTGTATGTGTGTGTGTGTGTGTAATGCAAAACAAGCTACCCGGAGAGGGTTTCGGGGGTCAACGCCCCCGCGGCTCGGTCTGAGACCAGGCCTCATAGTGGATCAGGGTTTGATCAACCAGGCTGTTACTGCTGGCCGCACGCAAACTGACGTACGAACCACAGCCCGGTTGGTCAGGTACTGACTTTAGGTGCCTTCTTGAAGACATCCAGGGGTCTATTGGCAATCCCCCTTATGAATGCTGGGAGGCAGTCTTTGGCCCCGAACACTTACTGTGTTGTCTCTCAATGTATTCGTGGCGCGAACACTTACTGTGTTGTCTCAATGTATTCGTGGCGCCCCTACTTCTCACCGGGGAAATGTTGCATCTCCTGCTACAAGGGGATGGAAAACACTAGGTCTAAGCATTAGTCTTGCATGCCACGTCGGAACCAATACAATGATGCAAGCGTTGCAACAGGTAGATTGAGGGGAAAAGATTCTCCCAGAGGCAGACATGTCTCTCTCACATGGTCCATCTCGTGAGAGAGGAGCAAGCACTCATCCACCCACACCATGCTCACGCACTCACCCTTCATTTTCCCATGAAGTATGGGAACACCTCCATGGTTTTGCTAGACCGCACAGGATCCGTGGAGCAGGGATGGAGCGTGTCCGTAGAAATGTGATACAACCTACGACTGCTGCACCTCTCCTGCCTTCGGTATATAAGCTACTTCTTGGAGTTTACCTGGAGAGAGTTCCGGGGGTCAACGACCCCGCGGCCCGGTATGTGACCAGGCCTCCTGGTGGATCATAGCCTGATCAACCAGGCTGTTACTGCTGGCTGCACGCAATCCAACGTACGAGCCACAGCCCGGCTGGTCAGGTACCGAATTTAGGTGCTTGTCCAGTGCCTGCTTGAGGACTGTCAGAGGTCTATTGGCAATCCCCCTTATGTATGCTGGGAGGCTGTTGAACAGTCTCGGGCCCCTGACACTTACTGTATTGTCTCTTAACGTGCTAGTGATACCCCTGCTTTTCATTGGGGGAATGTTGCATCGTCTGCCAAGTCTTTTGCTTTCGTTGTGAGTGATTTTCGTGTGCAAGTTCGATACTAGTCCCTCTAGGATTTTCCAGGTGTACATAATCATGTATCTCTCCCGCCTGCGTTCCAGGGAATACAGGTTCAGGAACTTCAAGCGCTCCCAGTAATTGAAGTGTTTTATCATCCGTTATGCGCGCCGTGAAGGTTCTCTATACATTTTCTAGGTCAACAATTTCACCTGCCTTGAAAGGTGCTGTTAGTGTGCAGCAATATTCCAGCCTAGATAGAACAAGCGACCTGAAGAGTGTCATCATGGGCTTGGCATCCCTAGTTTTGAAGGTTCTCATTATCCATCCTGTCATTTTTGTAGTAGCTGCGATTGATACAATGTTATGGTCCTTGAAGGTGAGATCCTCCGACATGATCATTCCCAGGTCTTTGACGTTGGTTTTTCGCTCTATTTTGTGGCCGGAATTTGTTTTGTACTCTGATGAAGTTTTAATTTCCTCGTGTTTACCATATCGGAGTAATTTAAATTTCTCATCGTTGAACTTCATATTGTTTTCTGCAGCCCAATGAAAGATTTGGTTGATGTCCGCCTGGAGCCTTGCAGTGTCTGCAATGGAAGACACTGTCATGCAGATTCGGGTGTCATCTGCAAAGGAAGACACGGTGCTGTGGCTGACATCCTTGTCTATGTCAGATATGAAGATGAGAAACAAGATGGGAGCGGTACTGTGCCTTGTGGAACAGAGCTTTTCACCGTAGCCGCCTCGGACTTTACTCTGTTGACTACTACTCTTTGTGTTCTGTTTGTGAGGAAATTATAAATCCATCTACCAACTTTTCCTGTTATTCCTTTAGCACGCATTTTGTGCGCTATTACGCCATGGTCACACTTGTCGAAGGCTTTTGCAAAGTCTGTATATATTACATCTGCATTCTTCTAATGCATCTAGGACCTTGAGACAGACAGGAGCGACCTGCTCTAAACCCATGTTGCCCTGGGTTGTGTAATTGATGGGTTTCTAGATGGGTTGCGATCTTGCTTCTTAGGACCCTTTCAAAGATTTTTATGATATGGGATGTTAGTGCTATCGGTCTGTAGTTCTTTGCTATTGCTTTACTGCCCCCTTTGTGGAGTGGGGCTATGTCTGTTGTTTTTAGTAACTGTGGGACGACCCCCGTGTCCATGCTCCCTCTCCATAGGATGGTAAAAGCTCGTGATAGGGGCTTCTTGCAGTTCTTTTCAAGATTGATGGACTGACCACATCAACTCAAGGCTGAGGGACTGATTACCTCAAACTCCTCCTGTTCTTCAATGTTCTCCTTTGTATGGACTGATGAAGCCACTGTGTGGCGAAACGTTTCCTCAAAGATACCCAAGTGTTGCACATGTGTCTAATTTATCAAATTTTGGCATATTTCTGTTCGTATATAAATCTGAATTATGGAAATTACATTAAGATAAGGATTTGTTCGGATTTTTTTTTACCCGGGGGAGGGTTAGCTACCCAGGATAACCCAAGAAAGTCATGCGTCATTCGAGGACTGTCTGTCTTATTTCCACTGGGGTCCTTTAATCTTGTCCCCCCAGGATGCAACCCACACCAACCGACTATTACCCAGGTACCTACTTACTGTTAGGTGAACAGGAACAACAGGTGTTAGGAAACAAGCCCAACATTTCCACCCCAGCCGGGAAGCGAGCTACGGACACTCTGCAAACGAGGCGAGTGCTTTATCAACCGAGCCACAGGTTTAGAGAGCTATTAAACACAACAACCTGACACAACCGCATCAGATATACATTTCTAGGGACATTCGTACCTCACATTTGAAGGACTAAGGTTCAAGCCCAGGACAAGTTGAAACGTTGGGCATATTTTTTTTTTTACTCCCGTTGCCCCTAATTACCTAGCAGTAAGTGGGTCGCATCCCGGAGAAAAGGGAAATAAGCCACAATAGATTTATTGTGTTATCCTGGACTACTAATTCAAATAAATCTTCTTCTTCCTCCTTTTTATTTTCCTCTCTTTCTTCCTCCTTTTCCTTTTCCTCATTCTCTTCCGCACATGCAGTTTCCTGCACTTTTAGTTCAGTTTACTGTACCTTCTGCCGCTTCGTTTTCTTTCTGAATTCCATCATCCAGTATGGGGTACTATCACATTCTAGTCAAAAAGCTCTTGATAAGATAAGATAAGATTTCGTTCGGATTTTTAACCCCGGAGGGTTAACCACCCAGGATAACCCAAGAAAGTCAGTGCGTCATCGAGGACTGTCTAACTTATTTCCATTGGGGTCCTTAATCTTGTCCCGCAGGATGCGACCCACACCAGTCGACTAACACCCAGGTATCTATTTGCTGCTAGGTGAACAGGACAACAGGTGTAAGGAAACGTGTCGAAATGTTTCCACCCGCCGGGAATCGAACCCGGGCCCTCCGAGTGTGAAGCGGGAGCTTTAGCCACCGGGCCTGGACATAGACATAATTGAAAACGTTTTCAATTATATTTATATATTAATAATGCAGAATTTAACCTGGAATAATTTAATAAGTCCAGCAATGTGACCTGTTTCCACTGGGGGTCCCATCATCTAACAAAGAAAGGTGTCCAATAGAAATCAGTCATTTTGACTTTTACGTTATCGTAAGGATTCTACACATTTGCTATGTATCGAAATATTACAGAATGAATCCAGGGACTGATCCCCCAAATTCTTTAAGCTATGTTAAATAATAAAATATTTACAAAATTGGATTCAGTAATGTTAAGAGGTAATTTACACAATAACTTCAGTCACTTGAACATTGCAGTAAAGGCACAAAATGTAGAACACGCTTTTATTATGGCAGTGTTTCGCTCAGGAAGACAAGACCTTCATCAAGGTATGACCTGATAAACTCGAGCACGAGCGAAAAGTTGTCTCGGTAATAGCCTATTCAGAATAGTGTGTCTTCGTACCCTTAAAAATTAATGGATGATATGAGCACTTACCAGAATGAGAGTGCCAGTAGTGTGTTCCTGGATGATCTGCCAGGAAGTGGTATCTGAGGAGCACATACTTAACTTACACATGTTATTATTATTACTGTATTCCTATTTACTTTTATTACTATTATTTTTATTGTACTGTTTCAGTATTTTTAATTTAGTCAGCATTATAAATTCCGTATTTTATGCTGATTAAGAAAACTGGGGAAAACCTGACATAAAAAGAAAGTTAAGTAATATTACCTAAAGGTTGTGCCAGCAGTGATGGGACACTGGGTGAGGAAGGCCACACCATCCATGTATGGGGTACCCCATTGGTGTAGCCCATGCCAGTGGATAGAGGTCGAGTCACTGCCCAGTTCATTAATAACGTCTACTACCAACTCGTCTCCGACACATACCTGAAGAGTCCTTCTGTTATACAGATCAATTTCACCAGATAATTCTATTTTTTAACTCGTGTTACTACATAGGGAACTTGATTGTCAGTAGTGTTATCAGTTAATAAATCAGCAATACTACATAGTAGAAGATAGAAATATTACCAAGGTACAGTAATATAAAATGTATGTTCTCGATTGATAGAATGTTAGAGAGTTCACATTTAATCAAGGTTCCTCGTGTAAAGCAAGTTAATTGCCTGGAAAACCCACATATAACTAAGGGGGCTGCATACCAAATAAATGTAGCACTTTTGTTTACCGTCCGATTTCCTCTACTTTTGGTGCACAAGACAAAGTGTTTTCACTCTTTCTTGAAAATATTTATCAAAAATATACCTCAAACAACAACTGAGAAAAGACTGAAAAAGGACTGATTTACTGAAAATGCCCTTTGGGACGGTGGTAGGCCTATATGGGACGACGTAAGGTTGTTTGGACACTTGGTGCCGAGAGAACAATGCTTATACGTATTTATAATTATTACCTTTCCTCTAAATAACTTATCTTTATTTCACAAAAAAAATAAAGTTTTAGTTCTTGGAATGTTGCACAAAATCTGCTCTTTACTCCCACATAACTCCCAAAGTATTTGGAATATTTCCAAAAATGAATAACTATTAATTAGAGAAATCATTATTCTACAATTTCTGTGAATATTATTACATTTAATTAAGTAATAAAGGCAGACTAGGTACCGTAAAGTGAATAAGTTACTTCCGAGATATCGGCCGGGAGCGCCGGCCGGCCCACCGTCTCAAAAAAAAAAAAAATCGCGAAAATCGCGTTTGTTTGGGTGTATTTCTTAGTAAACTGATGTTCTAGTGCAGTTAACCTCTTCAAAATACCGTTTTCTCTTACTCAGAGACCAAAGAATACGACATGAGAGTAGTAACTCATTTATATCGAAATATTCCAGATGGTCTCTCGCCATATTATGGCTTATTTTATTCAGTCTTGAGTATATAACATGTTTGTATGTTATTTATAGTGTTTATTATATCATATTAGATTAATTCTGATACATAAATAAGCCGTAGAGTTGATATATAAGCTGACATAAGCGTAATAATGAAGTGATTTCTCCTGGCACTCTCTGGAGCGGGAACACTGCCGAGTGTTCCCAGATGTCTCTAAGTCTATGGATAAGCTCCGCCTACTGTTTTATGATGCCAAATAGTCAGTTATTATATTAGAAAGAATAATGCAAGAAAAAGAGATAAAAAACAAGGAAAAAAATCCAAAAAATATACGGGCTGTGAGCAGACTCGCTACCCACATCGCCGTCACCATACCTGATATAAATGACTATAATTTCTTGTAGAAACGTCGTAGAACATTCATTCTGGTACCATTGTGTTGCCAGAGAGTTAAGCTATTTTTCGGTATAAATAACTCAATTTCCATAATTTTTCGATTTTTTTTGTCAGCGCGCGGAAAATTGCGATACAGCCCCCTAAACCACTAAAATGCTGGTAGAAGACAGTGTTGACGACTCTCCCTTATAACGATACTTCGTTTGCATAAATTAATTAAAAGAAACAATGTGGAGTGCAGAAAAAAAAATCTCATTTCGGCAACCTATCTTCGCTTAATAGAAAACCGAATTTTGTAGGATAAAAGACACCGTTTTGCGTCAGGGTCCGTAATAGTCGTACATGAAAAATGTGGCTATTTCCTACATATGTTCTTTGTCGCCTGAGCAGCTAGCTTACTAGCAGCTTATGTTTATACTGAGAGTGATAGCGCAAAAGAACGGAATAGAAGTCACAATGAGTCTTTGTCAGACCTCACTGTGCATAGCTACCTTTAATAACACGATCATTTCATATATTACAGTTTATTTACAAAACTAATTTAGAAAGACAAACACTAGGAGCAAACACTAGGACATATTTCTTGGAAAACGTTTTGGTTCTGGGACCTTAATCAAGATCCCAGAACCGAAACGTTTTCTAATAAATATGTCCTAGTGTTTGTTCAAGCGTCTTTCTAAACCAATTTGTCTGCATCTTATACTAAGATTTAAATCATTCACAAAATTAAGCTACACAGTATATGTAGATACAATCTCGTTCAAATTCAAGCACCTTACCATTACTACTACAAACATCAAGTAACAGATGGACGCGCCATTACTGAGTTTCATGAACCTTTCTCTAGATACAGTGCACCAGCGTCGAAAGTTTAAAACCGATCGAGTGAGGCGTTCACAAGTTACAAACCAAATTTTTAAAGAAAATAAATCAGGCAACCACGTATAGGTACTCCTGTGGCGATAACCAATTAAACGGGAAAAATTTGCGTCTTGTTGAGACATTACTCACGTGAATGGACGGTCCGGGTAGCCTTCGGTTCACCGTGACGAGAGGCCTTTCATACCCATCTGCAGCAGCACAGTGACGACGGGAACAGTCAGTTATATTGAAAGGACAATCATAACAAGCCTTGCTCATAGTGATGTACCATTCTACCTGTAAAAGAATTTTAAATGTCTTTTTGTTGCCTAATTCCGTAATACCGAAGTAAAATTCACTACGTAGCCCTGATAAATGTCTCATCAGTTGCTCTTGTGTCGTAACATTGTCAGTAATTCGACTAACATTTATGCATGTTGTCGGATACTAAAATAATAGATTTCCAGTAGACATTACATGAAGACCCTTCACAACGTTCATTGTTTTCGGGCATAATAAAGCACTGGAGAGCGAAATTGTAGCTATAATGAATTGTTTCCCTACTTGCTCAGGTGTCCTTTTACCTAACATATTACTGGTACATGGTACTTTTACAAATATTTATACCTCATTTAGGGATGGAAAATTGATAAAGTAGTGTGAAGTGAAAAGGGCACAATCGTTTTGGGAAGATTAATTTGCAGAAAAGTCGTAAGTCATCGCCTGATCAAACACTAGCAACAAAACTAAACAATCTTAGTGAACGAGCTTCTCTCGAACTGAAAATATAATGAAGAAATGCGAATACTTTTCACTGACCTTACGCGATAGTACTGACATCAGTGACTTAGGCCAAATGCTCGTATTCACATGTACAAAATACAACTCTTGGATATTAGTACGAAAGGTTCAGACATTTAAGCAGCTTGTAATTTGACTATATGAATATGGAGGATTTCAAATGTTCCCTTATTTTAATTGACGGTGAGCTAATTGGGCTAGTTGGTTAGATGAAGAAGCATGAGGTCTTTTTCACATAGTCAATTTAGGTAGAGGCCGCAGCAAATCTCAGAGACACAGGAATTTCATATCTTTCTATGAAGAAATAAATTTAGGATTTAGTGACCACTGTATTCAACTACCAGGCGTCTGAGTGCCGGAAGTGCTGCTGAGCTTTTTCGGTTTTTGCTTACATCAGAATGAGCAACTTAGCACTGCACAATTATATCAGAATGAGCTGCGAAATAGACTTCCTTCGTAGCCTGATATTCGTAGCAGACATGATGGGGCCATGCTGGAGTCTTCACGCTACCTTCCTCAGAGAAAACTTCCCCTCAGTCTACCTGTTGCTGCTCTTGCAATATTGCATAGCTCCTGATGACGCACGGAGGACACTGATCAACCACAACAATAAGAAAATTATTAAAACAAACAGTGAAATTCATGTCTTAGCTCAGGAAAGTCACCTACCTTGAACGTGTAGTGACAGATCCTGAAGTCACCCGTCGCACACTCTCTGGTGCAAGGGTGTGACAGATCCTCCAGTGTCTCCGCTGTGTCTACTATACTGTGTGTCAGTGTCTCTGTCGGCAGAAAGCACAGATATCTCTATTAAATGATGAGTACATAGGAACAAAATAAAATGGCGAACATTGACAAGTTAGTCTTTTTTTTTTTTTTGGCTACAAAATATAATATGACCCTAAGAAATATACATGTCCTCCGATCACAAATAACACCTAGATCCGCTGGGTGTGATCGGTGGATCGCTGGTTAAGTGGATAAGGCAATGTGAACGTTGTTCTGTCTCTTGAGGCGGGAGAATGTGTCGCAGGATCTAATCTCAGCTGGTCGCACTTTGGTAAATTTTTCAGTACCACTTGTTTCGTGGTTTAATTATATAACGAGGCTCGCTCTCATTTTAGGGTACTATTGAAGTATTTTGGAAGGATTAGTTTATATTCAGATTAAGTCTAGCTCCTCAGCATTTTAATGTCATAGTCAAGCTCAAAAATGAAGCTACAGTCAAAAACATAATTAAGAAATGAGAGTGGCGCATCTAAGGTGAGTGGGGGGGGGGGATGCTGTCTGGCCGCCCAGGGTTACACAGTCCAAGGTGTGGCAACAACAGCGGCGCAGTACAATAAAAAGGAAAGTATTGAAGTACTGAGCTTTATGTGGGGTTGGATTTGAGTGGGACTTGTACACAGTTAATATGGTTTTTAAAGCTTATTCCTTGAGTAAAACTACTACTAAATGGTTATAAATAACCATAATTTTTGAAGGGGTGGACCGGTAAGCCAGCGGAAGGTCTCGGTCAGATGACCAAAAGCTCCAAAGCTGGGTCATCTGACTAAGACCCGCGTCAGGAAACTCTTTTCCTGTTTCCTGACGAACCTTACCTAACCTAACCTCCTTGAGTAACATTGAAAATGGGCTGGGCATATATTTTTGTTAGTGGGTTTGGGTTTGCGGAGGATTTGCCTAGTATTGGCCAGTATGTCTGCTGCAGTGTTCCTCCTTATGTTCTTCTGAAAATTGCTAGACATTACCCAACAATGTAAGTACGTGCAAGGGCAGTTTTCTCAATAAAAGTAGCAATATATAATATACATAATCATGTTAAAACCTTATGCCTGGTCCATCCTGGACCATTGCCAAGTCACACTGAAGCGAGAGAAGAAGGCCAGAATATATTTAAGGGAGGGAGAGGGGTAAAAGAGAAATTTTTGTAGTATAAGTAGTTGCAGTAGAAGTAGTGGTGGTGGCTGTAGAAGTAGTGGTGGTGGCTGTAGAAATAGCAATCCTGTGCATCACTCTGTATCTGTAGAAGTTGGAACGTGGTTTGAATAAACGTGGGATAATTGATGACTGTCTACATTAAATTACTAAATTAGGAAAAAATAAACCGACATTCTTGAACGAATCGTTGTGACAAGTCCGACTGTGGCTCAGCAGAAACTGCCTTTCCTAGGTCATCGTGAGCTCCTGTCAGTGATAATTATCCAGGAAATTTTTCTGGCTTTGTTGAATTATTTGGCAAAAATTTGATCCTGTTATGAGACAACATCTAAATATAGTTTCTGGAAAACCTGGTTTCTTGACATAATTTTCTCCAGACATTAAAAACGAGTTGAATAACCTTTTGGGAGCCAGAGTACGTTAAGATCAATATTTCGTCAGTCTTGAAGTGTCTTATTTTATGC
Source organism: Cherax quadricarinatus (assembly GCF_038502225.1). Taxonomy (NCBI): domain Eukaryota; kingdom Metazoa; phylum Arthropoda; class Malacostraca; order Decapoda; family Parastacidae; genus Cherax; species Cherax quadricarinatus. The sequence continues at coordinate 14,044,164 of NC_091355.1, read as the reverse complement.
AACTCCTGACAATACCAACATTGAGTAGATGTCGATAATTGTTACATTTGTTGAGATTCACCTTGTCTGAAGAAATCAAAAACGTTTTTGTTGACTTCATTCCATTTGGTCAATCATTGAGGGAATGAAAACAAAATAGAACAAGATGGAATAAATTTGGAATAATGTAGAGGTGAGTCGTGAATAGAGAATTGTTTTGATTTTCAGTGTAAAACTTATTTTTGTAAATTAATCAGATCTTCAAAATCAAGAACAGCTTAATAAAAGCCGAGAAAAGTGCATTAGCATATCACGGCAGCATTCAGCAGATGTGAGTGAACTGGGACTGTATAAGAACTACAAGGCTATTGCAGCCTTCGAAAGAGCATGACTGAATTGGGAAAACTGGGCCTCACCAAGTGGGACTGGGGCGACAACCTCCCAGGTATGACCCTACCAAATGAAGAAGTGGACATACCAATACGACCTTGGGTTTAGCACGTTGTATAAAGCCATGGCCCGGTGGCCTGGTGGCTAAAGCTCCCGCTTCACACACGGAGGGCCCGGGTTCGATTCCCGGCGGGTGGAAACATTTCGACACGTTTCCTTACACCTGTTGTCCTGTTCACCTAGCAGCAAATAGGTACCTGGGTGTTAGTCGACTGGTGTGGGTCGCATCCTGGGGGACAAGATTAAGGACCCCAATGGAAATAAGTTACAGTCCTCGATGACGCACTGACTTTCTTGGGTTATCCTGGGTGGCTAACCCTCCGGGGTTAAAAATCCGAACGAAATCTTATCTTATCTTATCTCCTGCAAGCTAAAGTCGGGGGTAAAGAAACACAAACAAGGGAGAAGGAACGAGAGAGAAAGCTTGGTAAATACCTCAGTAAATATAAGCTGCCACCACCTGCTCTTAGTAGTAGTACGAAGGAAGAGACAAGAACGTGGATTAGAGCAGGAAAGATCAATAGGAGTAATGTAGGACATATAGAATAAAGGTACCAATTCTGATAGATACTAGCCCAAAGGGAAGCGCAGGCCTTGGGAAACCTACTGCTCTGCCTATCATATTTTTTTACTATTCCAGGAGAAAATTAATATATTAAATGGCCGCACCTCTATAGATCCCATACGCATGTCTCAAGGATGAATGAAAATATACTACAAATTTTACAATTTAAATAGAGTACTTCCCGGATTTACTGTTGACCCCCAAGTCATTTCAGGTGGGCGTTCACATGGTAGATCACACCATGAGTAAATGCCAGCTTAACACATTCATACTGGCTTCCAAGTGCACTCTGCCCAGTGCCACTGCCACACAGGGACAACCAATACTCAGCTTGTCTCGGTTTAAAGCTGGTGCTTCTTCTCAAGTTTACCGCTACTAAACATAAGCTGACTGAAAAATAATGCCCACAACAGAGGCTGCTCGTCTGTTGACCTGAACCAATATTAAATAGCAACCTGTTACCAGTCCATGACATACCTTAGTTGTCTTTACTTTGCGTCCGATACCCATAAGAGGCCGACACGTCATTTAATATCACTTCCAGCAACTATAATTATCAATAACTAAAGTGGTATAACACAGCCAGATTGCCCAATAGTTGTATATAAATTTTAAACGAGTTAAACTTACCATCCATCTACTTAGGATCAAGTTCAATGAAAATTACGATGACTTTAGATATAAAATGTAAATAGTTCATTACTTTTGTAATTTGTTCAGTTACAAAAGCTTTCCGGTAAGTTGTTAAAACTAAACCCTGTTGACCGATGCCTCGGTCTCTGTCTCCCTCCCTTCTAATATTGAACTAAGTTTAGAGACCACCATCTATATCAAACTTCAAACATTCTTAACAATGCCTTAAACCAATTTATTATCTTTTATTAATACTAAAAGTATTTATTACAATAAACTATAACTCTTGAATATTAAACATTCACAGACTAATGAAATAATACAACTTATTTTAGAATAAACAAAATATCAAAAGAAAACACATGAGAACCAACTTAACAAAAGAACCTCGACAAGCGTAAATCTTCAAACTATTAACATTTCCCAAGTCTTTGCAATAATATTAATGATTACTTCATATTGTTTCACTGTTTATAGTTACTATGTTTGAGTCTTACATTGTTCAAAATTGCAGATAGGTAAAGGGGTATAGATCTCTCAAATTAATAATACATAATTAATAATAAATAATTACATTTCTGAAGTCTTTTCACAAAGATAATTTATATACCACGTGTGAAAATTAATTAAGGGGGTTGAATAAATTGATGATAGTGACTGGGACAACAACCTCTCCAGAGAACACAACCTCACTAGGTGGTGACTGAGGCCACGACCTCACCAGGTGGTGACTGAGGCCACGACCTCACTAGGTGGTGACTGAGGCCACGACCTCACTAGGTGGTGACTGAGGCCACGACCTCACTAGGTGGTGACTGAGGCCACGACCTCACTAGGTGGTGACTGAGGCCACGACCTCACCAGGTGGTGACTGAGGCCACGACCTCACCAGGTGGTGACTGAGGCCACGACCTCACCAGGTGGTGACTGAGGCCACGACCTCACCAGGTGGTGGCTGAGGCCACGACCTCACTAGGTGGTGACTGAGGCCACGACCTCACTAGGTGGTGACTGAGGCCACGACCTCACTAGGTGGTGACTGAGGCCACGACCTCACTAGGTGGTGACTGAGGCCACGACCTCACTAGGTGGTGACTGAGGCCACGACCTCACTAGGTGGTGACTGAGGCCACGACCTCACTAGGTGGTGACTGAGGCCACGACCTCACCAGGTGGTGACTGAGGCCACGACCTCACCAGGTGGTGGCTGAGGCCACGACCTCACCAGGTGGTGACTGAGGCCACGACCTCACCAGGTGGTGACTGAGGCCACGACCTCACTAGGTGGTGACTGAGGCCACGACCTCACCAGGTGGTGACTGAGGCCACGACCTCACCAGGTGGTGACTGAGACCACGACCTCACCAGGTGGTGACTGAGACCACGACCTCACCAGGTGGTGACTGAGACCACGACCTCACCAGGTGGTGACTGAGGCCACGACCTCACTAGGTGGTGACTGAGGCCACGACCTCACTAGGTGGTGACTGAGGCCACGACCTCACTAGGTGGTGACTGAGGCCACGACCTCACTAGGTGGTGACTGAGGCCACGACCTCACTAGGTGGTGACTGAGGCCACGACCTCACTAGGTGGTGACTGAGGCCACGACCTCACCAGGTGGTGACTGAGGCCACGACCTCACTAGGTGGTGACTGAGGCCACGACCTCACTAGGTGGTGACTGAGGCCACGACCTCACCAGGTGGTGACTGAGGCCACGACCTCACCAGGTGGCGACTGAGGCCACGACCTCACCAGGTGGCGACTGAGGCCACGACCTCACCAGGCGGCGACTGAGGCCACGACCTCACCAGGTGGCGACTGAGGCCACGACCTCACCAGGTGGTGACTGAGGCCACGACCTCACCAGGTGGTGACTGAGGCCACGACCTCACCATCTGGTGACTGAGGCCACGACCTCACCAGGTGGTGACTGAGGCCACGACCTCACCAGGTGGTGACTGAGGCCACGACCTCACCAGGTGGTGACTGAGGCCACGACCTCACCAGGTGGTGGCTGAGGCCACGACCTCACCAGGTGGTGACTGAGGCCACGACCTCACCAGGTGGTGACTGAGGCCACGACCTCACCAGGTGGTGGCTGAGGCCACGACCTCACCAGGTGGTGGCTGAGGCCACGACCTCACCAGGTGGTGACTGAGGCCACGACCTCACCAGGTGGTGACTGAGGCCACGACCTCACCAGGTGGTGACTGAGGCCACGACCTCACCAGGTGGTGACTGAGGCCACGACCTCACCAGGTGGTGACTGAGGCCACGACCTCACCAGGTGGTGACTGAGGCCACGACCTCACCAGGTGGTGACTGAGGCCACGACCTCACCAGGTGGTGACTGAGGCCACGACCTCACCAGGTGGCGACTGAGGCCACGACCTCACCAGGCGGCGACTGAGGCCACGACCTCACCAGGCGGCGACTGAGGCCACGACCTCACCAGGCGGCGACTGAGGCCACGACCTCACCAGGCGGCGACTGAGGCCACGACCTCACCAGGCGGCGACTGAGGCCACGACCTCACCAGGCGGCGACTGAGGCCACGACCTCACCAGGCGGCGACTGAGGCCACGACCTCACCAGGCGGCGACTGAGGCCACGACCTCACCAGGCGGCGACTGAGGCCACGACCTCACCAGGCGGCGACTGAGGCCACGACCTCACCAGGCGGCGACTGAGGCCACGACCTCACCAGGCGGCGACTGAGGCCACGACCTCACCAGGCGGCGACTGAGGCCACGACCTCACCAGGTGGCGACTGAGGCCACGACCTCACCAGGCGGCGACTGAGGCCACGACCTCACCAGGCGGCGACTGAGGCCACGACCTCACCAGGTGGCGACTGAGGCCACGACCTCACCAGGTGGCGACTGAGGCCACGACCTCACCAGGTGGCGACTGAGGCCACGACCTCACCAGGTGGCGACTGAGGCCACGACCTCACCAGGTGGCGACTGAGGCCACGACCTCACCAGGTGGCGACTGAGGCCACGACCTCACCAGGTGGCGACTGAGGCCACGACCTCACCAGGTGGCGACTGAGGCCACGACCTCACCAGGTGGCGACTGAGGCCACGACCTCACCAGGTGGCGACTGAGGCCACGACCTCACCAGGTGGCGACTGAGGCCACGACCTCACCAGGTGGCGACTGAGGCCACGACCTCACCAGGTGGCGACTGAGGCCACGACCTCACCAGGTGGCGACTGAGGCCACGACCTCACCAGGTGGCGACTGAGGCCACGACCTCACCAGGTGGCGACTGAGGCCACGACCTCACCAGGTGGCGACTGAGGCCACGACCTCACCAGGTGGCGACTGAGGCCACGACCTCACCAGGTGGCGACTGAGGCCACGACCTCACCAGGTGGCGACTGAGGCCACGACCTCACCAGGTGGCGACTGAGGCCACGACCTCACCAGGTGGCGACTGAGGCCACGACCTCACCAGGTGGCGACTGAGGCCACGACCTCACCAGGTGGCGACTGAGGCCACGACCTCACCAGGTGGCGACTGAGGCCACGACCTCACCAGGTGGCGACTGAGGCCACGACCTCACCAGGTGGCGACTGAGGCCACGACCTCACCAGGTGGCGACTGAGGCCACGACCTCACCAGGTGGCGACTGAGGCCACGACCTCACCAGGTGGCGACTGAGGCCACGACCTCACCAGGTGGTGACTGAGGCCACGACCTCACCAGGTGGTGACTGAGGCCACGACCTCACCAGGTGGTGACTGAGGCCACGACCTCACCAGGTGGTGACTGAGGCCACGACCTCACCAGGTGGTGACTGAGGCCACGACCTCACCAGGTGGTGACTGAGGCCACGACCTCACCAGGTGGTGACTGAGGCCACGACCTCACCAGGTGGTGACTGAGGCCACGACCTCACCAGGTGGTGACTGAGGCCACGACCTCACCAGGTGGTGACTGAGGCCACGACCTCACCAGGTGGTGACTGAGGCCACGACCTCACAAGGTGGTGAGGTCTTCACATCTTTATACTTCCCCCATGTCTTAACGCCTTTATACTTCCCAGTGAGTTAACACCTTTATACTTCTCCATGTCTTAACGCCTTTATACCTCCCCATGTCTTAACGCCTTTATACCTCCCCATGTCTTAACGCCTTTATACCTCCCCATTTCTTAACGCCTTTATACCTCCCCATGTCTTAACGCCTTTATACCTCCCCATGTCTTAACGCCTTTATACCTCCCCATGTTTTTTCTGGTCAGTTGTATTATTCTCACCCACGTTAACGGTCACCCCAAAAATGTCGGTCGGCCGCTGTTAGTACACTGTCTCGCTCATGAACGACCTTTTTCACTTTCCACCAACTTAAATTCACATATATACTACTGTTTTCGTAAAATATTTCGTCCACAGAGTTGCTCCGAAAAAAAATCTTAAACTAAGATTACATATTCATCAATATAGCATGAGAACTGGACAAGTCTAATACTCTGTTTATTCACATGAGATATTTTTAACCATCCAATTGGTTTTCAAAACTCCGAGAAGTTGCATCAAGCAAGTCGAAATCAGAAGAGTTGTTAGCACACTGGCATGTGAATTTTAAGACTCACTCGCCATGGGTTTGATCCCCATCCGTTCCGGGGTTTGTTGGTAATCATTACGATTTCGTGAGTCATATTGTATACATGCTTGTGGAAAGAGTAACGTGTGTGTGTGTGTGTGTGTGTGTGTGTGTGTGTGTGTGTGTGTGTGTGTGTGTGTGTGTGTGTGTGTGTGTGTGTGTGTGTGTGTGTGTGTGTGTGTGTGTGTGTGTGTGTGTGTAGGGAGGGCAGGAAGTCGTACCTATCTGTTATTGCAGAGGTCGAACCTCGGCTCTTCCTTCTGCCTCTTAAGACTGATTAAATGGCTTAGAACACCGACAAATTGGTGAATGAGAGACTTGTGCAACATTTTGGTATCTTTATTCTGGAAACGTTTTCGTCATACAGTGACTTCTTCAGTTCAATGCAGAGAGAGGTGGAGGATGGGGAGTTAAGTTAATCAGTCCCTCAGCCTGAAGTCGATGTGTTCCGTCCATCAATCTTGATAAAAATAAGACCAGCATATTCACAGAGATGGAGTTTATGTACTGGTGACAGACGAGGTGGGTATCTCCACTGGTGACGCCGCCTACCACTGCTTCACCTCATCAGTCATCAGTATATAAGCTCCATCTCCGTGAATATGCTGCACTTTTATCACGATTGATGGACTGAACACATCGACTCCAAGCTGAGGGACTGATTACCTCAATTTCCCATTTTCCACCAGAATAGATACCCAAATGATGCACAAGTGTCTCATTTATCTCTACCTTTTATATTGGGAGCACTACTAGTTTCGTGAACTTTGTCGTACAGTCTCTGAAAGCTATGTAAGATCCTGTCTTAACCACAACGACGTGAAGGTCAATCCACTTCCTGCTGATTGTCCTGAAGACTGAGAAATGCTTCCTGATATCCCTCTGACTCGTCTGTTTTCTTTTTTTTTAACTTTCAAGCTGGCTCTCATGTACTTGTTTTTTGAACCAGTAATAGTTGTTACTTGTCCACATTCCGGTACTGGTGGAAACACTGGGCGTGTTTCCTTACACCTGGTGTCCCTGTTCACCTAGGAGCAAGTAGGTACCTGGGTTAGTCAACTGGTGTGGTCGCATTCTGAGGGACAAGATTAACCTAAATTGCCCGAAATACTCTTCATAACTAGGGGCTTTCTCTTTTTGTCACTGAAGTCAGCTATGGTCTGTATAGGTTGTATTATGTACTTGAAAAAATAAATATTATTATTATTATTATTATTATTATTATTATTATTATTATTATTGTTAATCAATCCCTCTGAGTATTTTTTACGTCGTTAGCTTGTCTCCCTAGTTCCTTCTGCCCTCTAATGAAGGGGTCTCCAGCCTGCATCTATTTCTAGGAAATGGATTCGGCCCTCAAATGAAATTATGAATTCACTTTTAAGTAGGTTCCACAATGCAGTGTCAACAGTTACAAAACATTAATGTTATACATAAAAATTACAAAATTTTTGAAATGCGGCCCTCCTTTAAATTTGGCTTTTTAAACTGGCCCTTTCATAATAAAAGTTGGGAATTACTTCTCTAATGGCACCAGCTCATGTCCTTTAGTTCTAGCACCAAACTTCTTCCAGTTTGTTGACATGTGTGTCACACTTCCTCATTCTGAGGCCACTTCCTGGATGAACAGCTAGTCCTTGACTCATTATTCCTTACAAGCCACTTAGTAAATATCTTGATCAATACATACATGCCTTTTACCATAGCAATTCCACCAGAAAAACGTATCTATCATCCTCTCCCTTGCATCACTCTTACGTCGCTATACATATTTCCTAGACAGGATTTAGTCTCCCTAACCACGTGCTGGTTGTTTATTGAAGCAGTTTTTCCCCAAGGTGAACTTCTGCTCTTTATTGTATTCTACGTTACCTTACTTAATCTGCATCGTGTTGTTGTTGAGTCCCGTGTGTTTCCTGTGTTAAATACCGGGGCTACATTCACTGTTTTCCATATCTGTGATTGTCCTGTGTGCGTGTGCTATGTGTGTGTGTGTGTGTGTGTGTGTGTGTGTGTGTGTGTGTGTGTGCGTGTGCGTGTGCGTGTGCGTGCGCTGACCTACCTTTTGCTTCACCTTGGCATTCATGTGTGGGATGAGCGACTCGCTTCCGAAGCTGTTCTTGTCCTTGTTGCTGTCATTGTTACTGTCACTATTTCTGCCATTGTTGCTGTAATTGTTGATGTTATTGTTTCTGTAATTGTTGATGTTATTGTTGCTTTCATTGTCATGTGTGCTGCATATCTGTACGACACAAGAACACATGTGAGACCTACTGGAATACTACATCCTTTTTGACGTTCTCTCTCTCTCTCTCTCTCTGTGTGTGTTTTGCAAGTTTAATATGTATAAAAATAATGAGATTCAGCCTCTCGTGCTACGTTTAACTACATAACGGATTTTTTTTCTTATATAGTTGATTTGGTTAATAGTTCAGTTGTTCAGTTATGGTGGTAGTGTTAGTAATAATAGTGGTTGTACATTGGTGGTGGTAGTAGTAGTATTGCTGTGTGGTTGTGGTGGTGGTAGTAGTAGTAGTAGTATAGTGATGGAAGTGATGGAGCTTATACATTAAACTAGTCACTGGATCAGGAAACTACCACTCGAGGCCAGGGTGCCAGTGCTTACACTTCCTTCTAGGTTCCCCTTCATCTGTGTCCACTTCCTTCTAGGTTCCCCTTCATCTGTGTCCACTTCCTTCTAGGTTCCCCTTCATCTGTGTCCACTTCCTTCTAGGTTCCCCTTCATCTGTGTCCACTTCCTTCTAGGTTCCCCTTCATCTGTGTCCACTTCCTTCTAGGTTCCCCTTCATCTGTGTCCACTTCCTTCTAGGTTCCCCTTCATCTGTGTCCACTTCCTTCTAGGTTCTTCCATGTTCCCCTCTATCACTCTCGGTCCTCATTCTCCTCACCTTCTCTTCCTCCTCTCATCTCTCCATTAACTTCACAATATTTTTTTTATAACCGGCTATTATCTTCCAGACAAAGGAGGCGCTCTTCAGGAGCCTATAAAGACTGAGCCTGACCAGGAATCTCTGAGCCTTGAACCCAGCACTGGGTTCAACAACAGCTGAACGATTTCCCAGGTTGTGAAAGAGCTGTGTAAAAAAAAATATATTCGTACGTACTTGGCAAATAGTAGCGGATATATGGAGTATACTTCATGAAGAAGCACTTGGCAAACATTGGTGGAGAGCTGGAGTATACTTCAACAAGCAGTGTTGGAGAGCTGGAGTATACTTCAACAAGCAGTGGAGAGCTGGAGTATACTTCAAGCAGTGTTGGAGAGCTGGAGTATACTTCAAGCAGTGTTGGAGAGCTGGAGTATACTTCAACAAGCAGTGTTGGAGAGCTGGAGTATACTTCAACAAGCAGTGTTGGAGAGCTGGAGTATACTTCAACAAGCAGTGGAGAGCTAAGCAGTGTTGGAGAGCTGGAGTATACTTCAACAAGCAGTGTTGGAGAGCTGGAGTATACTTCAACAAGCAGTGTTGGAGAGCTGGAGTATACTTCAACAAGCAGTGTTGGAGAGCTGGAGTATACTTCAACAAGCAGTGTTGGAGAGCTGGAGTATACTTCAACAAGCAGTGTTGGAGAGCTGGAGTATACTTCAAGCAGTGTTGGAGAGCTGGAGTATACTTCAACAAGCAGTGTTGGAGAGCTGGAGTATACTTCAACAAGCAGTGTTGGAGAGCTGGAGTATACTTCAACAAGCAGTGTTGGAGAGCTGGAGTATACTTCAACAAGCAGTGTTGGAGAGCTGGAGTATACTTCAACAAGCAGTGGAGAGCTGGAGTATACTTCAAGCAGTGTTGGAGAGCTGGAGTATACTTCAAGCAGTGTTGGAGAGCTGGAGTATACTTCAACAAGCAGTGTTGGAGAGCTGGAGTATACTTCAACAAGCAGTGTTGGAGAGCTGGAGTACAAGCAGTGTTGGAGAGCTGGAGTATACTTCAACAAGCAGTGTTGGAGAGCTGGAGTATACTTCAACAAGCAGTGTTGGAGAGCTGGAGTATACTTCAACAAGCAGTGTTGGAGAGCTGGAGTATACTTCAACAAGCAGTGATGGAGAGCTGGAGTGTACTTGAAGAGACAGTGGTGGAGAGCTGGAATATACTTGATGAAGCAGTGGTGGAGAGCTAGAGTATACTTCGAAGCAGTGGTGTAGAGCTGGAATATACTTGAAGCAGTGGTGTAGAGCTGGAATATACTTGAAGCAGTGGTGGATATCTGGAGTATACTTGAAGAGACAGTGGTGGAGAGCTGGAGTACACTTGAAGAGACAGTGGTGGAGAGCTGAAGTACACTTGAAGAGACAGTGGTGGATAGCTGGAGTATACTTCAAGAGGCAGTGGTGTAGAGCTGGAATATACTTGAAGCAGTGGTGGATATCTGGAGTATACTTCGAGACAGTGGTGGATAGCTGGAGTATACTTCAAGAGGCAGTGGTGGATAGCTGGAGTATACTTCAAGAGGCAGTGGTGGATAGCTGGAGTATACTTCAAGAGGCAGTGGTGGATAGCTGGAGTATACTTCAAGAGGCAGTGGTGGATAGCTGGAGTATACTTCAAGAGGCAGTGGTGGATAGCTGGAGTATACTTCAAGAGGCAGTGGTGGATAGCTGGAGTATACTTCAAGAGGCAGTGGTGGATAGCTGGAGTATACTTCAAGAGGCAGTGGTGGATAGCTGGAGTATACTTCAAGAGGCAGTGGTGGATAGCTGGAGTATACTTCAAGAGGCAGTGGTGGATAGCTGGAGTACACTTCAAGAGGCAGTGGTGGATAGCTGGAGTACACTTCAAGAGGCAGTGGTGGAGAGCTGGAGTATACTTGAAGAGACAGTGGTGGAGAGCTGGAGTACACTTGAAGAGACAGTGGTGGAGAGCTGGAGTACACTTGAAGAGACAGTGGTGGAGAGCTGGAGTACACTTGAAGAGACAGTGGTGGAGAGCTGGAGTACACTTGAAGAGACAGTGGTGGAGAGCTGGGAGTTTACAGTAGGTTCTCAACGTTGTTTCATTACAACGTTGATGAGAAAAAATAGATTCCTGGCTGAGGCCAATGGGTAGAGACAGTAAAATAAAAATTCGTGAAGTATATGCACGACAATAAACGATGTAGTATAAAAACACTCAATGAGTCCCATATACGTATATTTGTAATTGTTTGTTTTTGAACTGCCTGGAGGTAGGAGATGCTCCTTACAAATTTCTCTTTGCAAACATTTATTCCTTAATTTAACCCTCTTGCAATGAGTGTTAAAGTTGTAGTGTGCATCCCTGATGTCTGTGGCCACAAGAAACAGAGAAAAAGTATGACAGGAACAAAGCTAACTCTTTTTTATATCAATTAGGCTATGATAAAATTGGTTTTGTTATACGTCGTTTCGTTTAAAGTCGCAGTTTCCAAGAACCTATTGACGACGTTAAGTGAGGACTTACTGTACTTCAGAAGGCAGTATCCTAAAAATCACTTCAGTATACATAAATATCTTTGGCAAGTTAAGTACCAAATGACTTAAGATGGTAAATTTAAACTTATGACTAGCTGCCTAACTGCCTGGTCAACCAGGCTCTTGGTGCTAGCAGTCCATTGGCCTGCCTAGCCATCACAGCCTGGCTGATCTGGCACCTGGCTGAGGTACTGGTAAGGTATACTCTTGAACTTCCACCTCTGTTGTGGGAACCTCTGACAAATTTATGTATAAAGCAGACCGGGCCGCGGGGGCGTTGACCCCCGGAACTCTCTCCAGGTAAACTCCAGGTAAACTGACTACAACGAGGGTCACGGAAGATGCAAAGAACTTCAACACTCACTGATAAAGAATAATTTACTACCTACAATGAAGATTAGAAAAAACATGGGAGAGCACACTAGGATATATCTATTAAAAACGTTTCGGTCCTGGGACCTCGGTCACTTCAGAATGATCAAGGTCCCAGGACCGAAACGTTTTCTAATTAATATGTAATAGTGTTTGCTCCCGTGTTTTTCTAAACCAATATTTCTTTTATCTCCTGGTGATGTAATGGAGAAATTTCCTGCCTCTTTTAATACAAGTCTCACCAGATATTTATTTCCCTCTGTTGATAGATAAGACTGTCTGACATCTTCAGATTTTTAGTATTCCCATATGTTGTTGTAGTAGATAGATAATATGTTGCTGTAGTAGACAGATAATCATACCACGGGTGGGGATAGAACCCGCGGTCAGAGTCTCAAAACTCCAGACCGTCGCGTTAGCCACTGGACCAGCTAGCCACAATAAGATTCGTCCAACTAGGTGTATTTCTACACCATAGGAAGGTTAGTATAGGCACCACTGTGACCACAAATGCAAGTTTTTACAGACGAATCTCCAGCTAGCGTGGCCGTGACGAACTCTAGCTCAAGTCCCCTCAAAGCCGTCTGATCGCGGGTTCTATCCCCGCCCATGGTATGGTTTGTTTGCAATCGTGTCATTACGATTTCGTGAGTCATGTAGACAGATAATATGTTGTTGCATTAGAGGGCACATGTTGAACTAATGTGACATTTTGTGGCAACGTTACACTCTCCTGGAACTTTGGAGAGCGAAACGTTGCCACAGTAAAATGTCGCATAGTTACAAGTAATATTAAAACCATATTAAAACCACAATGTTGTTTGTGTATTTTATTGATAAAACGTTCCGTCCACAACGGATTTTATTAACCCTCACGAATTATTAAAAGTCCCTGGAGGGCGAGACGTCTTCTCAGTAAAATGCCATAATTCGTATATTGTGCTATACTAACATGTCGGTATAGCAATACAGTCGCAAACGGGCGATGTTAACAGTGCAGAACAAGCCACACGGAGAGAAATATTTAGCTCTAGATCTTTCACACACTTGTGCGTCGTCAGGAGCTTACAATGTTGCAAGACAGCAACAGACAGGAGAGGAAACTCTCTTAGGCAAGGCAGAAGATATCAATGGCTGCCCTCACTCTGTAACATAGGTTGCCACTGATACCTTCTACCTTGCCTCAGAGAATTTCCCCTCCTATCTGTTGCTGTTTTGCAACATTGCATAGCTCCTGACGACTCACGAGAGTGCGAAAGATCTAGAACTAAAGATTTCTCTCCCCATGTGGCTTGTTCTGCACTTGTTACCTCGTTTACAAGCGACGCTGTGAGGGAGACGGAGAGGAAACAGTGTTGCACCATTTCAGGTAATTTGTTCGTCGTGAAATGCTGGAGAATGTCTTCTGACGCTGCTCTTACTCGCATAATGTGACCAGTCCTCATTTTGCACCTCTCATCGCCTAATACCATTCCCAGACGTCATTTTTCCAACGCTTCATCCAATTAGAGAAGCATTTTTAATCCTGTTCGCTTAGCTGATAATTTATGATTCTTCAGACATTTCCTGCTTTCCAGTAAAATTAAATATTTTGACTAAAAATGCATTATTTTAGAGTCACGATATCTTTTTGATTTTATTGTACTTTTCATTTTTTTAAGTTACAAAAATATATTGAAACGTATCATTGCAACTTAGCAAATTCATGAACAAACACAACACGTCTATGAGTGTCTGGGCAACCCCAAGCGACGTTCACATCTCCACGCATATACGTCGTGTGAGGACGCATTGATTGACCACTAGAGGGGGGAGCATTAGATCATTTGATCGATGCCTTCCGCTGGCTTACTGGTCGACCCAGTAAACAAATCAAAATCACCCAAGTTGTATATGTGCGTCACAAGATTCTGAAAATATACAAAGCATAATATTTAGTAAATGCTTGGCATATATTAGTGTAATGGTGTGTTCTCTTGCTGAAGAAATAATCACGATTTTTTTCTTTTTTGTGTGTGATGGTTAGGTTAGGTAAGGTTCGTCAGGAAACAGGACAAATGTTTCCTGACGCGGGTCTTAGTCAGATGATGACCCGCCTTTGGAGCTTTTGGTCATCTGACCGAGGCCTTCCGCTGGCTTACCGGTCCATCCCTTTAAAAATTATGGTCATTTATAACCATTGTTATGATTTTTGTGTGTGATATTTTATTATTATTATTATTATTATTATTATTATTATTATAGTGTCAGTGGCGTAGTGACGACCTTTGTTGATTAAGTAAGATTTGTCAGGAAACAGCAAGTGTTTCCTGAGGCTGAGTGTCCTGATTAACGAGGTGCACATACCAGCACTGCCAGACATCCTGTCTCATGTGTGCTGTAGAGTCATTCACGACTGGGGAGGGAGGAAGGGACGGAGAGTGAGAGAGAGAGAGAGAGAGAGAGGGAGAGAGAGAGGGGGGGAGAGAGAGAGAGGGAGAGAGGCGGGGGAGGCAAGGAGGGAGGGAGGGAGGAGAGAGAGGTAGAGAGGGAGGGAGGGAGGGAGAGAAAGAGGGAGAATGAGTGTGAGTGATTGAGTATTGTACTGACCTATATGAGGTTGCAGAGATCGAATGTGTGTGTTGTCTGCGTGTGTACGCTCCTGGCCGCTACTGGATTCACCCCTGGCTTCAACACCCTTATCGCATCTCTTCATAGAGGTCCTTGATCACGTAAGAACTCCCAAAAGCTCTTGGAATTTCACTATCTTTTCATAGTGGTTATTTTGCATAAAGCTAATCATGAACCCTGCCTCTACCACTTCCCTCTCTAGGTCGTTCCTCTTCCTCACTACTCTAACACTAAAGAAATGCTTCCTAACATCCTTGTGACTCATCTGCTTTCAATTCCTAGAAATGACCTTCTCTTAATGCTATCCGCCTCAAAAAAACTTTCCCTTTTCACCCTATCATTTTCTGTGTGTATGAGAGAGAGAGAGAGAGAGAGAGAGAGAGAGAGAGAGACTTAACTGGACTGTGTTATAATCATCCAATTCTAATATTTCTTAAGTATGGTCTCCTTGTAAAAGCTGTGTTCCGGGAAGTTTAACTACGCTATTTATTCACTTCTTTCATCTCAAACAGCTTGATTTGTACTACAGCTTTATCTGTAGTGGCTTGTATTCACTCACATTCAGAACTGTAGAAATAACGCAAATATTCTCGGTCTGCTGGAGATCCTCTTCAAGCAGTGATAAACTAGAGAGGAAGCCATTATATATGTGAACAAGTCAGGTGGACACGGAAGCAGCAGTACTGCGTCAGGTGGACACGGAAGCAGCAGTACTGTGTCGGGTGGACACGGAAGCAGCAGTACTGCGTCAGGTGGACACGGAAGCAGCAGTACTGCGTCAGGTGGACACGGAAGCAGCAGTACTGCGTCAGGTGGACACAGAAGCAGCAGTACTGCCTCCAGACTACTGACTCGCGTCTAGCAGGTTCCTCTCAGAGCTCTACCCATCTCAAAATCTTCTACCCTAGTTTCAGTTGTATGAATGTTATTAATACTAACGGTTAATGGTTTAGAAGCTGGATAGTTTGTAGACTATGAGGATGTTTAGATTTATTCATGAATTCAAACATGAGGTTTAAGGCCGCCCAGACTGTTCGATTCAACAAATATAAAAATCATAGACATTATCACTAATATAAGTAACAAGGAAATGATTATACTGATTGCCAAAGCAAAATCAATGATTTTGTATAGGATGAACAGATAACAGTGGCATGCAAAGGAAGGGGGGCGACGGGGCGGTGGCCCCGGGCATCCAAATGGGGGGCATCCAATTACAGAGAGAAATAAGATAGTGATTTACGGCATACAATCAAGGAGTCTTTGGGGCATACAATCAAGAAGTTGGCCCGGGGCATCACCAGACCTCTGCACGCCACTAAGCTACAATCCTGAAATACGGACCTTATTGCCTCTTTATCCCAATTTACTTAACAAATTTATTTCCCATTTGGCTTAACTTCCCAAGACACACGAATAACATTCTGCTAAGATAATTTCTACTAAAATATGATTCATGGCCTTTCCTAGTGGTATTTTTTCGCGTTCAAACTGTTTATATTCCAGGACTTTATTAGCAAAATAAGAAAGATAACCTGGAAAAGAAATCATTAATAAGTCCTGATGTTGTTTGTTCAAGTAATTTCGGTGATACGATTTAATTTATGAGACGTAAATTCGTTGAAAGTGATCCGAATTTCTCAGTGATATAATGAGACGATTTATATAGTCTAGTGGAACTCTTTCTAGTAAGAAGTGGTATTTTTACAGCCAAGTTTTTAAATGATGCCAATGTATTTATACACCTTTGTATTTGTGTTAGCTAATATTTTCATGGAACACTTAGTATCTTACCAGTACTGTTGACTGAGCTCACTTAGCTGTGATACATCGATGGTTTGTTTACTGTCCTTCCGTCATCTGGTAACACTGTTGTCTAGTAGCTCATTTTATGCCAAAATTTAACTTCGTGTAATGAAAATTTTCAATTTTTTACTTCCTTGAATTTAGAAATCTGACAGATTTAGAGCTCGGGCCAGCAGTCCAGATGACTCTCTCATATAAGTCTTTATATAAACGCACACAACGCGCTTATATAAGAAGTGCGTGTATGCGTGTGCGTATCACTTTAGGTGTAAGGTTGAGAGACCATCCTGTGACCGCCGTGACCGTATATGGGGAGTAGCTACGTAATTAATGTTAAGTTAATTGTGGCGTGTTCTCTCACTTGTGTGTTCCCACACAAGACACTTGTGTAAGATAATTTTCTTTTGTATTAAATAAAATCTAGTTCTACTGAGCTAAATTTTATTTAATATAAAAAACTGTGTTCCTGCTTGCTGAGGAAGAAGGTAATATGGGAAAGCTCGGAAATGGTGGAGAGGGAGGAGGATCAGGAGGGAGAGGAGGAAGATCAGGAGGGGGATCAGGAGGAGGATCAGGAGGGAGAGGAGGAAGATCAGGAGGGGGATCAGGAGGGAGAGGAGGAAGATCAGGAGAGGGATCAGGAAGATCAGGAGGGGGATCAGGAGGGAGAGGAGGAGGATCAGGAGGTGGCTCAGAAAGTGAAGGATCAGAAGGAAAATCAGGAGGAGAAGGAAGAGGAAGTGTAGTGAAATAGTTTACATGACGGAGGTAACATCACAGTCAGAATTTCGTTAACAGGTAGCCCATGTTGATTAACTATGTATGACGGACCTTCCTCAAACACACCCTCAACCACACCCTAATACACCCTCACCCACACCCTCAATCACACAACCCCACACTCAACCACATCTGCAAGGACTATATACAAGGGAGTATCTGCAGTTACAATCTATACAAGGGAGTATCTGCAGTTACAGTCTATACAAGGGAGTATCTGCAGTTACAATCTATACAAGGGAGTATCTACAGTTACAATCTATACAAGGGAGTATCTGCAGTTACAATCTATACAAGGGAGTATCTGCAGTTACAGTCTATACAAGGGAGTATCTGCAGTTACAATCTATACAAGGGAGTATCTACAGTTACAATCTATACAAGGGAGTATCTGCAGTTACAATCTATACAAGGGAGTATCTGCAGTTACAATCTATACAAGGGAGTATCTGCAGTTACAATCTATACAAGGGAGTATCTGCAGTTACAATCTATACAAGGGAGTATCTACAGTTACAATCTATACAAGGGAGTATCTGCAGTTACAATCTATACAAGGGAGTATCTGCAGTTACAATCTATACAAGGGAGTATCTGCAGTTACAATCTATACAAGGGAGTATCTGCAGTTACAATCTATACAAGGGAGTATCTGCAGTTACAATCTATACATGGGAGTATCTACAATTACAATCTATACAAGGGAGTATCTGCAGATACAATCTATACAAGGGAGTATCTGCAGTTACAATCTATACAAGGGAGTATCTGCAGTTACAATCTATACAAGGGAGTATCTGCAGTTACAGTCTATACAAGGGAGTATCTACAGTTACAATCTATACAAGGGAGTATCTACAAGGACTGTCTGCTAGAATAGAAGTGCCCTGATTGGGTAACTTGCTGTAGTACTGAAGGATAGAAAGTTGGAAGGTAAATGAAAGGAGGGAAAAAATGAGGAACGGGGAAAAAAGTTGGGATGAGGGGGGGAAAAATTGGTAGGAAGAAATATTAGGAGGAGAGCAAGAAATGTTGGGAAGAGAAGAGGAAAAAAGGTGGGGAGGAAAAGAAAACTGGGGAGGGGGAAAAGAGGTGGGGAGGGAAAGAAAAGTGGTGAGGGGAAGAAAAGTGGTGAGGGGAAGAAAAGTGGTGAGGGGAAGAAAAATGGGAAGGGGAAGAAAAGTAGGGAAGGAAAAAAAAACGTTGGGAGGAAAAGGTACCACAAAATTGGTTAAGGTTAGTTAATGGGGTTTGAAGCCTATTAACCACACGGGGGTTAATAGGCAGACAACAATACTCCATCCCATAAAATAGATATGAAAGTAAACTTTCAGTATATATACACTGAGAGATATTCACATATGTGTATTCACTGAGGAGAGTAAGACTGAGGAAGATCACGTGTGTAGCAAGATTGTTAATGTAGGCTAAACTCTTGAGTGGCATCCTCTCACAGCCAAGAGTTAAGAATGAACACATCCTTCCTACTCACTCACCCATTTCTAGGAAATAAAGAACGGACACTTGGGTCCATCTGTGCTAAATCTAGAACAAGGTGAGTGCAGATCAATGGCGCCTGATTATCGCTCTTACATAAGAACAAGAATTAGACACACGTGCGACATCTGGTTATCTTTATTTGTAGACGTTTCGCCCTCCAGTGGCTTTATCAATACAAATTCAAGGACATAATGTGAAGACTGTATACCATTGATAAGTAAAATACATATGTAACCGTTATGTATTTTTATTGATCTTTATTCAGAAGAAAGATACCTAATTGTTGCACACGGGTCAACATAAGAGCATAAGAAGAGGTCCACTGCAGTAGGCCTACTGACCCATACTAGGTAGGTCCTCAAACCCAAATTCACTAACAAAAAATATTTACCCAACCCATTCTCAATGCTACCCATGAATGAGCTTTGGTAACTCTGTTAACTCCTGATTAAGTTCCACTCAAATCTAACTCCTTTCAGTCGTGTATTTATCTAACATATATCTGAAGCTACCCAAGGTTTTAGCTTCAGTAACCCTAATATGCAAACTGTTCCACTCACCGACTACTATATTTCCAAACCAGTGTTTTTCTTTATCCTTTCTAAATTTGATAAATTAGACACATGTGCAACTCTTGGGTATCTTTATTGAGGAAACGTTTCGCCACACAGTGGCTTCATCAGTCCATACAAAGGAGAATCTTGAAGAACAGGAGGAGAATGAGGTAATCAGTCCCTCAACTGATTACCTCATTCTCCTCCTGTTCTTCAAATTTATCAACATGTCGGTTCTCTGAACCATTCATCTACAAACCTTTCTAAATTTAAACATATCCAATATGAATTCATAATTTAAAGTTCTTACTTGAACGGATATCCTCAGAACCCTATTTACCTCTTTTATTTACGCCCATATTCCATTTATACATTTCAGTCGTCTCCTCTCATTCTACGATTTACAGGAGAATGTAGGTTAAGGGCTCTCATTCTTTGTATGAAAGATTATGCAATAGATTAATTTTGTCATTCTTCTCTGAATGCTCTCTAATGAGTGTATATACATTCTGTAGTGTGGGGACCAGAACTGAGCTGCAGGTGACATGAAGGGGTCCAGGGAAGCAGATGAGCCAGACTTGAGTCCTGGAGGTGGGACGTAATGTGCCTGCACTCTGAAGGGGAGGGGGTGAGGATGTGGCAGTTCGGAGGATCCTGTGAACTTTGATGTCAGTATGCGTCTGGCAAGACGGTTATTTAATGAGTAATGTTGAAAGTGTTTCTTCTTTTTTTGAGTCACTTTACCCTTGTGGGGGATGGCAGATGTATTAAATAGTTTTCATACATCGTTCCTTATCCTTTCTCTATCTCCTCTCCTTATCTGTTCCCCCTCTCCTCTCTTTACCCATTCTCCCTCTGCTTTCTCCTTATTCTTTCTCTATTATCTCCTTCACACACTATTCTTTTCTAAGCATCTTTCAGGCTTTCCACTCATGCATTTACTATTTCTCTATCTCTCTCTCTCTCTCTCTCTCTCTCTCTCTCTCTCTCTCTCTCTCTCTCTCTCTCTCTCTCTCTCTCTCTCTTTCTCTCTCTCTCTCTCTCTCTCTCTCTCTCTCTCTCTCTCTCTCTCTCTCTCTCTCTCTCTCTCTCTCTCTCTCTCTATCTATCTATCTATCTATCTATCTATCTATCTATCTCCTCTTCATCACCAGCCCTCTCTTTACTATTCTTATTGTTATAATTGTCTTAATATGAAGCGGTAAACCCGTGTGCGTTATTCATTGTACCATGAGGTCGAGGCTCGAGCCTCCCGCCGCGAAACACCGTGAGCGAAACGTACTCTCGCACTTCTTTGAAGGAAATAAATGGTATAAAATACCGACACAATAGAAATGTAAACACATAAGTAGTGTAATGTGATCCTTTATTGACAACGTTTCGATCTGTTTGTGACTTGATCAAGACCAATGTGTTGGCGAAACGTTGTTCGTAAAGAACATAAGAACATAAGAAAGGAGGAACACTGCAGGAGGCCTGTTGGCCCATACTAGGCAGGTCCTTTACAATTCATCCCACTAACAAACATTTGACCAACCCAATTTTCAATGCCACCCAAGAAATAAGCTCTGATGTGAAAGTCCCACTCAAATCCAACCCCTCCCACTCATGTACTTATCCAACCTAAATTTGAAACTACCCAAAGTCCCAGCCTCAATAACCCAACTAGGTAGACTGTTCCACTCATCAACTGCCCTATTTCCAAACCAATACTTTCCTATGTCCTTTCTAAATCTAAACTTATCTAATTTAAATCCATTACTGCGGGTTCTCTCTTGGAGAGACATCCTCAAGACCTTATTAATATCCCCTTTATTAATACCTATCTTCCACTTATACACTTCGATCAGGTCTCCCCTCATTCTTCGTCTAACAAGTGAATGTAACTTAAGAGTCTTCAATCTTTCTTCATACGGAAGATTTCTAATGCTATGTATTAATTTAGTCATCCTACGCTGAATGTTTTCTAACGAATTTATGTCCATTCTGTAATATGGAGACCAGAACTGAGCTGCATAATCTAGGTGAGGCCTTACTAATGATGTATAAAGCTGCAGTATGACCTCTGGACTTCTGTTGCTTACACTTCTTGATATAAATCCCAGTAATCTATTTGCCTTATTACGTACGCTTAGGCATTGCTGTCTAAAGGATCACATCAAACTGCTTTTACGTTTATATTTCCCTTTCCTTGAGGGATTGATTACCTCAAACTCCTCCTCATCTTCCACTGCTGATCTCTGTATTGGACTGAAGAAGCCACTGACTGACGAAACGTTTCCTCAATAAAGATTCCCAAATGTTGCACAAGTATCTTATTCTTCAACACTCACGTTGCATCACTTGCAGACTCTGCCTCCCAGCATCCCATGTGTTGCTTCTTCTCTGCTCACATCTGAAGCATCATCCACTGAACTGCTTCACCTCACATTCGATACTTTATGTAAAGCATCTGGCATAATGCATTATAACATAGGCGGTTTGTTATTGTTCACATGGTCAGTGGCGGACCTACAATTTGGAGGCCCTGAAGCTTCAACTGTTATGGGGGCCCCTTCGCAACTCCTTCTCTTACAGTAGCCCCCAAATTTTTAAACACTGTGGCTTATAGTAAACCATACCACGTTCGGGGATAGAACACGCGATCAAAGAGTCATAAAATTCCAGACCGACGTGTGGAGTTTTATGTCTCTGACCGCGGGTTCTCTCCCCCATCCGTGATATGGTTTCTTTGCAATCGTGTCATTACGATTTCGTGAGTCAGTCGTGGCCTATAATCGCTTCTGGGGCCACTCCGGGATTAGTGGCCTTGAAGCCTAAGCTTCATTAGTTTCATAATAGATCCGCCTCTGCACATGGCGCAATTAACGTATATAAAAGCAAATTCGCACGCTCCCAGTGTAACTAAATTTGATTAGAAAATATGAGGCTGCATTGTATTGTTATTAGGGTACATCGCTGTGTTATGCAGACACATAATAACATCTCCTTTACACAAGCTCCTTCAGAAGTGGACAAACTTTCCGAGTTACGTATCCTCCAGAAATGGATAAATCTTGCAAATTACTTATCCTGCAGAAGTGGACAAACTTTCCGAGTAACGAATCCTTGTGAAGTGGAAAAAGCTAGCGAGTTAGGTATCCTCTTGCTCGGCCACATGCAACAACTCAACTCTGAGATTAACGCTTAAATTTGTCACCACTACTTAAAATTAGTTAACGTCCTTACTAGCATACAAAGAGGACAATTTCGTACTTGACTGTACTTATTTACGACTTTCGCTCGAGTAACGAACCTCAAAGTCAGACTTAAGTTGTTTATAATTAGATTAGTAACCTTGACAGTTTGTGTACACTCCTACAGCAGTGAATGTGTAAACTCTCACAGCAGTGAATGTGTAAACTTTCACTGCAGTGAATGTGTACACTCTTACAGCAGTGAATGTGTACAGTCTTACAGCAGTGAATGTGTACAGTCTTACAGCAGTGAATGTGTACAGTCTTACAGCAGTGAATGTGTACACTCTTACAGCAGTGAATGTGTACACTCTTACAGCAGTTAATGTGTACACTCTTACAGCAGTTAAATGTGTAAACTCTCACAGCAGTGAATGTGTAAACTTTCACTGCAGTGAATGTGTACACTCTTACAGCAGTTAATGTGTACAGTCTTACAGCAGTGAATGTGTACAGTCTTACAGCAGTTAATGTGTAAACTCTCTCAGCAGTGAATGTGTAAACTTTTACAGCAGTGAATGTGTAAACTCTCTCAGCAGTGAATGTGTAAACTTTTACAGCAGTGAATGTGTAAACTCTCACAGCAGTGAATGTGTAAACTCTCACAGCAGTGAATGTGTAAACTCTCACAGCAGTGAATGTGTAAACTCTCTCAGCAGTGAATGTGTAAACTCTCACAGCAGTGAATGTGTAAACTCTCACAGCAGTTAATGTGTAAACTCTCTCAGCAGTGAATGTGTAAACTTTAACAGCAGTGAATGTGTAAACTCTCTCAGCAGTGAATGTGTAAACTTTTACAGCAGTGAATGTGTAAACTCTCACAGCAGTGAATGTGTAAACTCTCACAGCAGTGAATGTGTAAACTCTCACAGCAGTGAATGTGTAAACTCTCTCAGCAGTGAATGTGTAAACTCTCACAGCAGTGAATGTGTAAACTCTCACAGCAGTGAATGTGTAAACTCTCACAGCAGTGAATGTGTAAACTCTCTCAGCAGTGAATGTGTAAACTCTCTCAGCAGTGAATGTGTAAACTCTCACAGCAGTGAATGTGTAAACTCTCTCAGCAGTGAATGTGTAAACTCTCTCAGCAGTGAATGTGTAAACTCTCTCAGCAGTGAATGTGTAAACTTTTACAGCAGTGAATGTCTAAACTCTCACAGCAGTGAATGTGTAAACTCAGCAGTGAATGTGTAAACTCTCACAGCAGTGAATGTGTAAACTCTTACAGCAGTGAATGTCTAAACTCTCTCAGCAGTGAAATATTAATAAAAGTAACAAGTGTGCCGAGAAATGCAGGATTTTTTCATGAAGCTCTAGACCAGTTAAGTTAGTGGGGTTTGAAGCCTATCCCCTCAAGGGGAGCTCCTTGATGATTGTGAAGGGCTCTTAATCTAGGGAATTGGATCTGTTCTTCAATTGCCTGAAATAAGCCTGAATGCCCCCACACAGGCGCTGTATAATCCCTATGGGTTTAGGCTTTTTTCATTATGATAATAGTAATTTGAAGCCTATCGGCTACATAAGGGTCATTAAAACTCCGAGGACTCGTGCAATGTTAGTTTTCTCTGTTGTTCAAAATTTTCTCAGTGTTATTCAAGGTTTTTACATTTAGTTTATTATTACACTGTGCATTCTATTGTATAATTAGCTATTTCTGTGCCTAAAAATATTGAAAAAAAAAAATGGGGAAATTAGGTTCGGGTCGCGACCAGAGTTTTGGAACGAATTATGGTCGTGACCAGAGGTTATACTGTACGTTGAAATATGCTTCTCGATGTGTGTGCACATAAACCCGAGTGTTCGTCCACTGACCGTGGGCCGGTCCCTGACTAGTCAGGCTGTTAATGTTCGCTTTCACAATTTGTGTTACACTCATGTTAGAGTGCGTCAGCACCAGGTTCGTGCCCAGTCCACTCCATCATTCGTCGACATTCGTTCGTTTTGCTAGGTAAAAGGGCACACGTGCAACTAATGCGGCATTTTATTGTGGCAACGTTTCGCTCTCCAGGAGCTTTGTCAAGCCGTTACGCTTAACAAATTTCCTTTAGAACGAAACGTTGCCACAATAAAGATACCCAAGTGTTGCTTATGTGTCTAATTTATCAACTACTCTTTATACAAACATTCTGTAAATGACGATAATCCACGACAATTACTATAATGAACTGCCATAAACTCGGCAGTAATGTCATTATATACCACTTAAGATGCGTGAATACGCTATTGCCTAACATTATATGCTAGTCATTGTTTTTTATTTCTCTCCGAGTTCATTGTCATGATGCTTAGTGAATGTTATAATGCACAAAATGTGTATTAATTAATGTGAATGATTCTGTGAGTGTTCTATGCTCTGGTTGTATAGAAATTTGTATAGAAGTTGATGTATAACCTATGTGTTGCAAGTGGTAAGAGTTGTATCAGTGATTGTATTCAAGTGCCTGTCCTCCTAACACTCAACGTTGCAAGTCAGTGTTGCTTCATTATAGTTGTTGTAACAGTAACACTCCATCACTGTTGTAACAGTAACACTCCATCACTGTTATAACAGTAACATTCCATCACTGTTATAACAGTAACACTCCATCACTGTTATAACAGTAATACTCCATCACTGTTATAACAGTAACACTGTTATAATAGTAACACTCCATCACTGTTATAACAGTAACACTCCACTGTTATAACAGTAACACTCCATCACTGTTATAACAGTAACACTCCATCACTGTTATAACAGTAACAGTTATAGTAGCACTCCACTGTTATAACAGTAGCACTCCATCACTGTTATAACAGTAACACTCCATCACTGTATAAGGGAAAATCGTATTGTGCTCGTAATGAGGGGAATGGATGACCTTGCTGAGGTGTCATGGATGACCTTGCTGAGGTGTCATGGATGACCTTGCTGAGGTGTCATGCATGACCTTGCTGAGGTGTCATGGATGACCTTGCTGAGGTGTCATGGATGACCTTGCTGGAGTGTCATGGATGACCTTGCTTGTCATGGATGACCTTGCTTAAGTGTCATGGATGACCTTGCTTAAGTGTCATGGATGACCTTGCTGGAGTGTCATGGATGACCTTGCTGGAGTGTCATGGATGACCTTGCTGGAGTGTCATGGATGACCTTGCTAGAGTGGCATGGAGGACCTTGTTGGAGTGTCATGGAGTACCTTGCTGGAGTAGCATGGAGGACCTTGCTGGAGTGTCATGGAGGACCTTGCTGGAGTGTCATGGAGGACCTTGCTGGAGTGTCATGGAGGACCTTGCTGGAGTGTCATGGAGGACCTTGCTGGAGTAGCATGGACGACCTTGCTGGAGTAGCATGGAGGACCTTGCTGGAGTGTCATGGAGGACCTTGCTGGAGTAGCATGGAGGACCTTGCTGGAGTGTCATGGAGGACCTTGCTGGAGTAGCATGGGGAACCTTGCTGGAGTAGCATGGGGAACCTTGCTGGAGTAGCATGGAGGACCTTGCTGGAGTGTCATGGAGGACCTTGAAGTATCATGGAGGTCCTCGAATTACTGGAATAGAATCATGGAGTCTCGTAATGTAATGAGAGACAGTCCATCTCTTACCTTAGCAGGACAATTAAGGAAAATCCTTCTCCCACTTTATTACCATGGTACAGATAGTGGACATTGTTGTCTATGTTAAGACAGCAAGATTCAAGCATTCTGCTTAGCTTCATAGGAGAAGTTTGGCAAGGAAGAAAAGTACTAGGTCAGCTTTTCCTTTATGTGCTAGGGGCAGTGACGGCGTAGGAGGCTGTGGCGTCTTCAGATTACTTTTCACCCTACTGGGAGTCACACTGATGCCGGAATAACCAACAAAGAACACTGATCCGTGCGTTAGTGTGAACGAAGTGTCTCACAGAACACAATAAACACTTACAGAGAAGTGTGGTCAGCTTCTTTGTAATAAGATTGTGAATAAATGAACAAATCTTGATGAACAGTGTAACAACGAGTGTTGCTATCCAACAGAGTGTAGTGCGACATTCTTCAACGAACACTATTCTTCAATCAAGTCATCGGATATCCGGGTGTAATTACGGGTCAGATACATATACCCAGGTAAGTGTACTAACTCGTGATGTACTGCGCAGTCGAGTACAAAGTTGCAAATTAGTCACTTATCATAAACCCCGGTGATAAGCAGACCTTTGAGTCCACATACGTAAGTTCTGTCAGCAATCAGTTAGGGAAATATGCTGACAAAATACTCCCTTGGGGTAATTTATAATCATACATAATATACTCTCTTTACAGCCCGTTGAGAAGTGGCAAAGACAGCTTCTCAAGACCTCGTCTGCAGGGGCGGCTGTGTAGGCGATAAGCTGTCTATCAAGCTAAGTTCCCCCTATATTTAATCTTTAACCTTAGCTGGTGAACCATTTCTCAACACACCCGCACCCACTCATGTATGTACAAATGGATGTCTTTTGCAATTCGTGTATATTTAATCTTTGTATAACAGGAATGTGTCGTCTGGACTCTTGAGTGATCATTCTTATGGCAGCCATTTGATGCACTATGATAGGCTTCAAAGAATTACGCATTTTAAGTAAATATATTTTGTTGCTTGCCCATGCGGCAGTACACTAGCCGGGCGAGAGCGTAGGAGGTTCTGTGGCATGGTTTGTTCTGTGGAAAAACTTTGGAGAGATAGCTATCGCCAGTGTGGGTCCTGGTATTTGTGGCTAGTGGCTGAGTTCCTAGAGGTGAGCTGTTATAACTTTTATACTGTAAGCGTTTATTCATTTCGTCAACAATTGTGTACTCCTGTCTCAATAATTTGTGTACCATCCTCTCCCTTTACATTACTGTAGATTAATAAAACGTATTTAAATGAAATAATATTTTTACTGCCTCTATATTCGTCTTCATTTATCTTTATCTTTAATTTGTTATTCTTAATAATGTGAGAGTTGAGGTGGAGGTGAGTCAGATCCACGGCAGTGAGAGTAGTGTAATGAGAGGTAATGATGTAGTCACCAGTGACCTCACATTATCTCCACTGGACTCTCGTTACCATCACTCTTCTTACTTATCTTACCCTATTTCTCGTACTCCCTCTCCTATATGACACTGTCACTATCTACCTTAGGTGTGCATGTGTGTATGTGTATGTGTGTGTGTGTGTGTGTGTGTGTGTGTGTGTGTGTGTGTGTGTGTGTGTGTGTGTACTCACCTATTTGTACTCACCTATTTGTGGTTGCAGGGGTCGATTCATAGCTCCTGGCCCCTCCTCTTCACTGATTGCTACTAGGTCCTCTCTCTCCCTGCTCCATGAGCTTTATCATACCTCGCCCGCCTCCACTACTTCACTTTCTAGGCTATTCCACGGCTTGGCTACTCTATGACTGAAGAAATACTTCCTAACATCCCTTTGATTCATCCGAGTCTTCAACTTCCAATTGTGACCTCTTGTGTCTGTGTCCCATCTCTGGAACATCCCGTCTTTGTCCACCTCGTCTATTCCGCGCAGTATTTTATATGTCGTTATCATGTCTCCCCTGACCCTCCTTGCCTCCAGTGTCGTCAGGCCGATTTCCCTCAACCTTTCTTCGTAGGACAATCCCCGTAGCTCTGGGACTAGGCTTGTTGCAAACCTTTGCACTTTCTCTAATTTCTTGACGTGCTTGACTAGGTGTGGATTCCAAACTGTGTGTGTGTGTGTGTGTGTGTGTGTGTGTGTGTGTGTGTGTGTGTGTGTTTAGTGTGCGTGCTAGGCCAGCATTGCATTAAACCTTAGCACTAATTAAGTTGAACGCCGCCTCAGCGCCTGGATAACTCGAGATTAGTAATGTTCAAGGTACGCCAGACACATCTTCACTCGTCCTTCGAGGTGCTGTAACAAACGTACGCCAGACGTAACTTCACACGTCCTCAGAAGTGCTGTAACAAAGGTACGCCAGGCGTAATTTCACACGTCTTCGGAGGTGCTGTAACAAAGGTACGCCAGACGTAACCTCACATGTCCTCGGAGGTGCTGTAACAAAGGTACGCCAGACGTAACCTCACATGTCCTCGGAGGTGCTGTAACAAAGGTACGCCAGACACAGCTTCACACGTCCTCCGAGGTGCTGTAACAAAGGTGCGCCAGACACAGCTTCACACGTCCTCAGAGATGCTGTAACAAAGGTGCGCCAGACACAGCTTCACACGTCCTCCGAGGTGCTGTAACAAAGGTGCGCCAGACACAGCTTCACACGTCCTCTGAGGTGCTGTAACAAAGGTACGCCAGACGTAACTTTACACGTCCTCGGAGGTGCTGTAACAAATGTACACCAGACACAGCTTCACACGTCCTCCGAGAGTAGGAAGATTGAGAGTCTAAACACGTGCCACTCTGACCAAGATTATAACCTGGAAGCCTTGGAAACATGCGACTCATCTAACCTCTTAGCCAACACACCCACAAGGTCTCCCCATTACTGACCTCATGTTGCTGAGTTTACAGTGTGTGTGGTGAAGTAATTGTTGAGTGTGAATGCTGCCTCACACCTTGTTACTTGTCTGTGTAACACGAGAAGTCAAAAATAATACAAAGTAGATGCATTTCGGTAGCGGGAGAGGCAACCCCCCCCCCCCGCCCGCTAATAATTCCTGGCTAATAACAAACCCTGAAGCCTAGAAGCTGTGGCTGAACACACTCAAAGAACCCACAGCTTCAGCTCACAACTCAGGCCAAAAGCTCCAGTTAAACACACTCAAAAGGCCCATGAGCTGTAACTCAACACGTCAAGCCACCAAGAAGTCAAAGATCAATACTCCCAAGAGGCTCTGGAGCACTACCTCAGTACCCCCATAAGACCCAGGAGTATTAGTGTAAGATTTTGTAGCAGTCCATGAGCTGTAAATCAACACGTCATAAATTCGGGAGCTGTAGTTCCTGACCCTCAGGTGCACGGGAAAGATACCCAGGAGCTGTAGCTCATCTGTATATGAATGGCATACAATACCAACAAGACGAGGAATTACACACATGTGCAACATCAAGACAGGGAAACTGATCACCTCATCATTTTGTATACACTTCTACTGCCTTCATTTCATGTTTTTGCACTGATAAGGCCACTGGATGGCGAAACCTGCACAAATAAAGATACCAAGATGTACATGTGTCTAATTTCTCAGCTCATCACCTAGAAGACGACCATGAACATTACCTCACCCCTTCTCTTAGCCAGAGACCCAGGAGCTGTAGCTCAATCACCTCAAGAAACCCAAGTTGAAAGTTCAAACTGAGTCACGATTCAATCATGGCCGACACAATTGTTTAGTGTTTCTGGATGCAACTCGCACAATATAAAGTGGATGCCTCTCTCCAATTAACTTTAAAGTCACATGTGTCCTCAAGTGATGGAAAACTTCTTAAAGTTTGAAGGCAGATCTGCAGGTCCAGTGGCTGGCGCTCAACCGTTAAATACAAGTCATATTAAATGATATTCACAAGTATTATTCCGCTAGGACAAATGATCATTTTTTTTCTTGATACTTCGTTCGTCTCCTACCGAGACGGGGGAAAGTTGAATGACATCTCTAGGCCTTTCATGTTGCAATCAACGCATTAGAAGCTTGCAATGTTGCAGAAATAAGTAGGAAGTCCATGGGCCAATAGGTTGCTACGACCTGCCTAGCATGGGCAAGTAGGTGGCTAGAACCTCCCTAGCATGGACTAGTAGATGGCTAGGACCTGCCTAGCATGGGGCAGTAGGTGACTAGTCCCCACCTAGCATGGACCAATAGGTGACTAGTCCCCACCTAGCATGGACGGTCTGGAGTTTTGAGACTCTCTGACCGCGGGTTCAAATACCGCCCGTGGCATGGTTTGTTTGCAATCGTGTCATTACGATTTCGTGAGTCAAGCTGAGTAGTTCATGCCTAGCACGGACCAGTAGGTGACTAGTCCCTGCCTAGCATGGACCAGTAGGTGACTAGTCCCTGCCTAGCACGGAACAGTAGGTGACTAGTCCCTGCCTAGCATGGACCAGTAGGTGACTAGTCCCTGCCTAGCACGGACCAGTAGGTGACTAGTCCCTGCCTAGCACGGAACAGTAGGTGACTAGTCCCTGCCTAGCATGGACCAGTAGGTGACTAGTCCCTGCCTAGCATAGACCAGTAGGCCTGCTGCAGTGCTCCTCCCTATATTCTTGTCCTAGATAAAAGGACACAAGTGCATCTAATGCAACATTTAACTGTAGCAACGTTACGCTCTCCAGGAATTTTATTAAGGTCAAATATGAGAAAACAGTGACAGAGTGGATCCGGTCTTCTCCCTTATTAAAAAAAAAGGGAATAAATTAAGAATTTATAACAAAAACACGTTCTTGGCTCAGAGAAATGTATTTGTGGGAAGTTTTCCATTGAGGAAAGTCAACATGCGTTAGTGGAAGTGGGTTTTAAATGCGGTTTAAAAGTTAATGCGTTATTAACGTTGTTAACTTTAATGCGTTATTTGCGTTGTTAACGGTTAATTCATTTTTAATGCTAACGTTAATGGGTTATGATAGTATTAAACACTACTTTTAAAGGTACAGTAACGTACTACTACTATACTTGTGCGCATGTTTGGTGCTTCCATACTTGTGCGCATGGTTGGTGCTTCCATACTTGTGCGCATGGTTGGTGCTTCCATACTTGTGCGCATGGTTGGTGCTTCCATACTTGTGTGCATGGCTGGTGCTTCCATACTTGTGTGCATGGTTGGTGCTTCCATACTTGTGCGCATGGCTGGTGCTTCCATACTTGTGTGCATGGTTGGTGCTTCCATACTTGTGCGCATGGTTGGTGCTTCCATACTTGTGCGCATGGTTGGTGCTTCCATACTTGTGCACATGGTTGGTGCTTCCATACTTGTGTGCATGGTTGGTGCTTCCATACTTGTGCACATGGTTGGTGCTTCCATACTTGTGTGCATGGTTGGTGCTTCCATACTTGTGCGCATGGTTGGTGCTTCCATACTTGTGCACATGGTTGGTGCTTCCATACTTGTGCGCATGGCTGGTGCTTCCATACTTGTGCGCATGGTTGGTGCTTCCATACTTGTGCGCATGGTTGGCGCTTCCATACTTGTGCGCATGGTTGGTGCTTCCATACTTGTGCGCATGGTTCGTGCTTCCATACTTGTGCGCATGGTTGGTGCTTCCATACTTGTGCGCATGGTTGGTGCTTCCATACTTATGCGCATGGTTGGTGCTTCCATACTTATGCGCATGGTTGGTGCTTCCATACTTATGCGCATGGTTGGTGCTTCCATACTTATGCGCATGGTTGGTGCTTCCATACTTGTGCGCATGTTTGGTGCTTCCATACTTGTGCGCATGGTTGGTGCTTCCATACTTGTGCGCATGGTTCGTGCTTCCATACTTGTACGCATGTTTGGTGCTTCCATACTTGTGCGCATGGTTGGTGCTTCCATACTTGTACGCATGTTTGGTGCTTCCATACTTGTGCACATGGTTGGTGCTTCCATACTTGTGCACATGGTTGGTGCTTCCATACTTGTGCACATGGTTGGTGCTTCCATACTTGTGCGCATGGTTCGTGCTTCCATACTTGTACGCATGTTTGGTGCTTCCATACTTGTGCACATGGTTGGTGCTTCCATACTTGTGCACATGGCTGGTGCTTCCATACTTGTGCACATGGTGCTTCCATACTTGTGCGCATGGTTGGTGCTTCCATACTTGTGCGCATGGTTGGTGCTTCCATACTTGTGTGCATGGTTGGTGCTTCCATACTTGTGCGCATGTTTGGTGCTTCCATATTGTGCGCATGGTTGGTGCTTCCATACTTGTGCACATGGTTGGTGCTTCCATACTTGTGCACATGGCTGGTGCTTCCATACTTGTGTGCATGGTTGGTGCTTCCATACTTGTGTGCATGGTTGGTGCTTCTATACTTGTGTGCACGGTTGGTGCTTCCATACTTGTGTGCATGGTTGGTGCTTCCATACTTGTGTGCATGGTTGGTGCTTCCATACTTGTGTGCATGGTTGGTGCTTCCATACTTGTGTGCATGGTTGGTGCTTCCATACTTGTGCGCATGGTTGGTGCTTCCATACTTGTGCGCATGGTTGGTGCTTCCATACTTGTGCGCATGGTTGGCGCTTCCATACTTGTGCGCATGGTTGGAGCTTCCATACTTGTGCGCATGGTTGGTGCTTCCATACTTGTGCGCATGGTTGGTGCTTCCATACTTGTGCGCATGGTTGGCGCTTCCATACTTGTGCGCATGGTTGGAGCTTCCATACTTGTGCGCATGGTTGGTGCTTCCATACTTGTGCGCATGGTTGGTGCTTCCATACTTGTGTGCATGGTTGGTGCTTCCATACTTGTGTGCATGGTTGGTGCTTCCATACTTGTGCGCATGGCTGGTGCTTCCATACTTGTGCGCATGGCTGGTGCTTCCATACTTGTGCGCATGGTTGGTGCTTCCATACTTGTGCGCATGGTTGGAGCTTCCATACTTGTGCGCATGGTTGGTGCTTCCATACTTGTGCGCATGGTTGGAGCTGCCATATTTAATAATAATAATAATAATAATAATAATAATAATAATATATTTACTACAAGTACATGTACCAGGTATACAGGTCTAGCTGACATCAATGACATACTACCATTTAGAAAGCCTCTTGTTATGCTGAGCATTTCGGGCAAATTAGGTCAGTTTTGTCCCAGGATGCGACCCACACCAGTCCACCACCCATTTTATTGATGGGTGAACATAGACAACCGGTGTAAGGAAACACGTCTAATGCTTCCACCCCTTCGCCTGGAATCGAACCCGGACCCTCACCGTGTGAAGCGAGAGCTTTTGCCACCAGGCCACTTGTGCGCATGACAACATTCATTCCATGCATAAATAAAAGAGAAAAATTCCTCTGGGGAAAATTGCTTAGATGTGCACAAATTGGGTCACAGTGGTGGCCCATGCTAACCTACCTACTTAGATGGATCTTATTGTGGAGGGCTGGCCCAGTGGTTAGCTCACTGGCCTATGAGTTTCAGAACTCGCTTGCCATGGGTTCGAATCTTTTGCCGTTCCGTGGTGTGTTATGAAATCGTGTTTTTACGGTTTTATGAGTCGTCTCTCTTGTAAGTCCTGACGAAATAAACCACAGTGCGGGTTGGGGTCGAACCCGCGGCAAGTTAGTCGTAAAACTCGAGTCATTAGGAAATAATTATTAGGATATAAGCTGGGAAGGTCTGTGAAGCTTTTTTTTTTTTGTTACTGGGTTTTAAGCTTGGCAGAAAGCTTTGATGTCAAGCTGAGAGACGAAGATTGTAACCCTCTAACTTTCTTTTCTTTACCTCCTTTCTAACTCTTGTTGTAAACTTTCTCATTCTAGCCTCTCTCTCTCTCTCTCTCTCTCTCTCTCTCTCTCACACACACCCTTCTGCCTTGCCTTACCTCTTTTTCGCCTCTTCATTCTTCAATTCCACTTCTCCTTTTCTTCCCTTCCATCTTTCCATCCTTTGTTCTTTCCCATCCATCCCTCCATTCCGCTTCATCTCACTTCCCTCCCTCCCTCCCTCCCACCCTCCCTCCCTCCCTCCCTCCCTCCCTCCCTCCCTTCCTCCCTCCCTCCCTCCCTCCCACCCTCCCTCCCTCCCTCCCTCCCTCCCTCCCTCCCTCCACCTGCTTAACAACAGCACTGTCATGCTTAAGAAGCATGACGAGCAATGTCGCCATGTTATGGAGTAAAACTGAGTGAGAGGAGAGGCGAAGGTAAGAGGAGGAGGAGTAGGTAGAGGAGGAAGAAGGAGCAGGTGGTAGAGGAGGAAGAAGGAGCAGGTGGTAGAGGAGGAAGAAGTAGGAGGAGGATAAGGAGGAGAGTCAGCCTGTGACGTTCTCGAGGGTATTCCTACCCATGCACTCCTGCCTTTGAACAGCCTTCCTTACTAACCACCTGATCAACCAGGCTGTTGCTGACCTACAAATCCCCCACAGCCTGGTTGACCCGTCACTTGGCGGTGGTAGTGATCCAGTTTCCCAACGTCAACATCTACACATGTACCGGCAGTGTTTCTGATATCCGCTGCTGGTAGCAAGGTACACACGGGCCAGGATGTTGACACAGTGTTCTCTTATTGTGCCCGCGGCACCCCTGCTTTCCACCGGGTCTATTTTCCACCGGGTGGGTCTCGAACCCATGGCAAGTGAATCCTGTGGTTTATAGTCGTAGTATTACGATTTCGTGAGCCACGTCGTTAAGGGTCGTGTTGAGATTTGGGACTAAGCCATCAAGTTTTTTGCATGTTTACATAATCAGACTCTCTCTCTCTCTCTCTCTCTCTCTCTCTCTCTCTCTCTCTCTCTCTCTCTCTCTCTCTCTCTCTCTCTCTCTCTCTCTCTCTCTCTCTCTCTCTCTCTCAGATTCCCAGAGAGGGTAGAAACATTGGGCGTGTTTCTGTACACAGGTTACCTGTGTTCCCCCATCAGTAAAATGGGTACCTGAGTGTTAGTGGACTGGTGTGGGTCGCATCCTGGGACAAAACTGACCTAATTTGCTCGAAACTGACCTAATTCCTATATAGTAGTAAGTTATTGATGTCAGCTAGGACTGTATACCTTGTACATGTACTTATAGAAATAAAAGATATAATGAGAGAGTAAATCTTAGGAGGAGGAAGAGAAATTAGGAAATAAAGAGGAGAAAATGTTAGATAAGAGGAAATGTTAAAGAAGAGGAAATTTTATTGAGGTAGAGGAAAGGCTAATTAAAAAATAGAAAAAATGGATGAAGAAGATACTAATAAAAAGGGAAGGAAATATGAAGAAGAGGAGGAAAGTATTAAGACCAATAAACGTAGATAAAGAGGAAAACAAAAAAGGACAAGAGAGAGAGAGGATGAGAACAAGAAAGCAAATAGAGATGAGAAGGGAGACTATTTTTTCTTCCCGCTGTTCCCAGAGGCTGACCGCCGGGAAGAATTAACTACTTTCACTGCTGCTGCTACACATGCTTTCTCAACACTGCTAAGCGGGTCATGATCAACACCTAACTACCATCATCGCTACACATGCTCTGGTACCACTTGCAGTAAGGTCAGGGTCGTCAAGGCTGTCTTCCCACTCGAGAATTCATGTGACACGCCAGAAAAGCCACATGTATTGCTGTCGCTGCACGACTCCAGAAAGTCATTCCCGTATTTCATAACCCCAACCCCCTGTACCTCAACGCAAGCGACTGAAATAGTGCAGAGTGCGGCATGAGTTTATAACTCTGTTCTCCAATATTACGCTCTGCATAACAAGTGGCTTTCTATATAGAATATTACTGATGTTAACTATGGTTTGTATAAGTTGTATCATATACTTGTAGAAATAAAATTATTATTATTATTATTATTATTATTATTATTATTATAAGTTATATGGTAAATAATGTTTAATGTCTTTAATAAAAATAGCAAATTAGGACATACACACCCCAGATCTAATTTAAAATTTCGGCTGAAAAAGCACAGATTTGTAGTTAAACTGAAGAGGCATTTTCTTATCTCAAAAACCACAATGCTAAAATACACAAGCACATCAAGCATAAAGCCACTCATAACTTGCATTATTAACTTATCAAGAGTAGAAAGGTTGAAGGTAATTGTATGCGACACTTAGAGATTATCACATAAAAGAAATAATTTTAATTATCAGAATTTCTTCTAGAAATAAAGCAAATTAGGGCAATGCAAACTTTCCTCCAGGTAAGACTGACCAGTTTTTATAAATAAGAAAGGAAAAACTTTTGAATATTTTACACTGGTTTTCAGAAACCATAGATGTTATAAGCACTTCAAAGTGCATTTTAAGAACATGAAAGTGCATTAAGCACATGAAAAGTGCATTAAGCACATGAAAAGTGCATTAAGCACATGAAAGTGCATTAAGCACATTATAATGCATTTTAAACACAAAAGTGCATTATGTAGAGTGAACCTTGGATAACTAAATAACGTCAAACACTGTGACTTTTTTCTGACCATAAGAGACATTTTTCCAGTTGTTTCGCAGGAATCAAAAATGATTAAAATAATAACGTTTTAAAGGAAACCTGAAATTGTTGTACATGATGGTAGGATTGCTGGTGCCTTTGTTGTTTGTCTCGGAAACACGTGGGATACCAGGTATATCTTGCTACTTGTACTTACACTTACACATGCATGTACACGCCCATCTGGGTTTATATCTATTTTCTTTATAGTTCTTGTTCTTGTTTATTTCTTATCTCCATGGGGAAGTGGAACAGAATTCTTCCTCCGTAAGCCATGCGTGTCGTAAGAGGCGACTAAAATGCCGGGAGCAAGAGGCTAGTAACCCCTTCTCCTGTATATATTACTAAATTTAAAAAAAAAAAACTTTTGTTTTTTTCTTTTTACGTCACCTTGCCTCGGTGGGATACTGCCAGTGCGTTGAAAAAATAACACTAAAACTTACACAGCCTAAAACCAGGACAAAAACCGGCATTCTTATTTTTATTTATGGTACATTATTATTATAATCAAGGGGGAAGCGCTAAACCCGGAGGATTATACAGCGCCTGGAGCACAGATCCAATTCCCTAAATCAAGAGCCCCTCGCCAACATCAAGGAACCTTCCTTGAGGGGAGTATTTATGGTACAATTTGAGCGGTTTTCAATTTTATTTTTGTTATTTTTTATATTGTGTGCAGTTTATTTTTGGAGTCTTTATTTTTAATGCGATGTATTTTGGAATATTTATTGAATGTTCCGTTACCAACAGACCCCGGGCAGTCTTCCAGAGGGAGCCGGACAGGTACCTAGAGTCGGTACCTGACCAGCCGGGCTGTGGGTCGTACATTGGTTTACGTATGGCCAGCAGTAACAGCCTAGTTGATCAGGTGTTGATCCACCACGAGGCCTGGTCATGGATCGGGCCACGGGGGCGTTGACCCCCGGAATGCCCTCCAGGTATACTCCAGGTATACAAGCTTCGTCATTTTTATTTCAAAACGACATGTTCTTGTGGCTAGGAACAATGAAGTTCCTTTGTTTAAAGTCAGTGTGTATTGTGTGTGTGTTATTGCGGCAGAGATTAGGCACTAGGGAGAAAGGGGGTGTTATGGAGGGGAGTGCTAGTTATGAAGGAGGGGTGCTAGTTATGAAGGAGGGAGGGGTGCTAGTTATGAAGGATGGGTGCTAGTTTTGAAGGAAGGGTGCTAGTTTTGAAGGAGGGAGGGGTGCTAGTTATGAAGGAGGGAGGGGTGCTTGTTATGAAGGATGGAGGGGTGCTAGTTATGAAGGAGGGAGGTGTGCTAGTTATGGAGGGGGCTAGTTATGAAGGAGGGAGGGGTGCTAGTTATGGAGGGGGCTAGTTATGAAGGAGGGGTGCTAGTTATGTAGGAGGGAGGGGTGCTAGTTATGAAGGAAGGAGGGGTGCTGGTTATGAAGTAGGGAATTCTAGTTATGGAGGGGGGCTAGTTATGAAGGAAGGGGTGTTAGTTACGAAGGAGGGAATGCTAGTTATGGAAGGGGAAGATACTATTTATGAAGGAGGGGAGAGGAGGCACCTATGCATGATCTCTCCTAGGGCACCACAACAACCACTCACTATCCTCACTATGCAGAAAGTAATACCTTTCACACCATCTCTGCGATCGATTGAGACACTTATGCAACACATGGGAATCTTTATTGAAGAAACGTTTCGCCACACAGACACTGTGACTGCGTCTGACTGTGATGGACTGAACACATCGATTCCAGGTTGAGGGACTGATTACCTCAAAACTTCTACTCTCCTTACCCATTTCTACTTTGTATTGGACTGATGAAGCCACTGTGTGGCGAAACGTTTCTTCAATAAAGATTCCCATGTGTTGCATAAGTGTCTCAGTTCTTCAACTTGTCGGTTTTCAAAACCATTCATCACATCTCTGCGATCCTCACCGCCGTGAGAATGAACGCGCAATATGCAACTGCTTTTTCTGTCTTCTAGACAAGATATTTTTTTTCAGTTTGTAATGCCGTTATTGGTGCCAGACTTGTCACGTGGGTCATTATTATCGCTAGTCTTAAATGTCATAGCGATGTCGTCACGAGATAATTGAAAAACGAACGTAAGCACAACTTGACCCGCATACTGCTTCTGCTTTCACTCAGTAAAGGTCTAGCAGAGTTTTCCTGTTATGGAATAAAGACGCAAATTGCATTTATTGGAAAATTGATTTAGACAATGTTTTGCTCGTACAACAGGCGTTCTTTAAGGTTTGTTCTAACTGCAGTTTGTGACTTCGTTACATTTAACTGTCAGTATATTAATACCATTTGTTGTGCAATTTTCCTTGCTCTTTCCCTTTGACGTAAAAAGTCTTTATCACATGGGGTCTGGCCATTTAGCTGGGTGCATTCGTCTCGTCTCTCGTCGGAGTTCATTGGTTCGAACCCACAACGTTGACTCGTTAAGTTTTACCCTTGCCAGTGGTCACAGACGTCAAGTGAATATCCCAGAAAAACGATAAAAACAAATATGATTTATCCCACGGGCCCAGATCATATTTTTCAATTGGTGTCCCGTAGCTCAACTGCTAGCGCACACAGCCGTACCGGGTGGTCGATCCCCACGGTACGGCTGGAAAACATTAGGACGTGTTCCGTATGATACCTGCTGTCCACGTTCACCTAGCAGTAAAATGGGTACCTGAGTGTTAGTCGATTAGTGTGGGTCGCATCCTGGGACAAAATTGACCTAATCTGCCCGAAATGCTCTGCATAACAAGCGGCTTTCTGCAAAGAAGTATGTCATTGTTGTCAGCTAGGCCTGTATACCCTGTACATGTACTTGTAGAAATAAAGATTATTATTTTATTATTATTATCACACTGGCCGATTCCCACCAAGGCAGGGTGGCCCGAAAAAGAAAAACTTTCACCATCATTCACTCCATCACTGTCTTGCCAGAAGGGTGCTTTACACTACAGTTTTTAAACTGCAACATTAACACCCCTCCTTCAGAGTGCAGGCACTGTACTTCCCATCTCCAGGACTCAAGTCCGGCCTGCCGGTTTCCCTGAATCCCTTCATAAATGTTACTTTGCTCACACTCCAACAGCACGTCAAGTATTAAAAACCATTTGTCTCCATTCACTCCTATCAAACACGCTCACGCATGCCTGCTGGAAGTCCAAGCCCCTCGCACACAAAACCTCCTTTACCCCCTCCCTCCAACCCTTCCTAGGCCGACCCCTACCCCGCCTTCCTTCCTCTACAGACTGATACACTCTTGAAGTCATTCTGTTTCGCTCCATTCTCTCTACATGTCCGAACCACCTCAACAACCCTTCCTCAGCCCTCTGGACAACAGTTTTGGTAATCCCGCACCTCCTCCTAACTTCCAAACTACGAATTCTCTGCATTATATTCACACCACACATTGCCCTCAGACATGACATCTCCACTGCCTCCAGCCTTCTCCTCGCTGCAACATTCATCACCCACGCTTCACACCCATATAAGAGCGTTGGTAAACTATACTCTCATACATTCCCCTCTTTGCCTCCAAGGACAAAGTTCTTTGTCTCCACAGACTCCTAAGTGCACCACTCACTCTTTTTCCCTCATCAATTCTATGATTCACCTCATCTTTCATAGACCCATCCGCTGACACGTCCACTCCCAAATATCTGAATACGTTCACCTCCTCCATACTCTCTCCTTCCAATCTGATATTCAATCTTTCATCACCTAATCTTTTTGTTATCCTCATAACCTTACTCATTCCTGTATTCACCTTTAATTTTCTTCTTTTGCACACCCTACCAAATTCATCCACCAATCTCTGCAGCTTCTCTTCAGAATCTCCCAAGAGCACAGTGTCATCAGCAAAGAGCAGCTGTGACAACTCCCACTTTGTGTGTGATTCTTTATCTTTTAACTCCACGCCTCTTGCCAAGACCCTCGCATTTACTTCTCTTACAACCCCATCTATAAATATATTAAACAACCACGGTGACATCACACATCCTTGTCTAAGGCCTACTTTTACTGGGAAAAAATTTCCCTCTTTCCTACATACTCTAACTTGAGCCTCACTATCCTCGTAAAAACTCTTCACTGCTTTCAGTAACCTACCTCCTACACCATACACCTGCAACATCTGCCACATTGCCCCCCTATCCACCCTGTCATACGCCTTTTCCAAATCCATAAATGCCACAAAGACCTCTTTAGCCTTATCTAAATACTGTTCACTTATATGTTTCACTGTAAACACCTGGTCCACACACCCCCTACCTTTCCTAAAGCCTCCTTGTTCATCTGCTATCCTATTCTCCGTCTTACTCTTAATTCTTTCAATAATAACTCTACCATACACTTTACCAGGTATACTCAACAGACTTATCCCCTATAATTTTTGCACTCTCTTTTATCCCCTTTGCCTTTATACAAAGGAACTATGCATGCTCTCTGCCAATCCCTAGGTACCTTACCCTCTTCCATACATTTATTAAATAATTGCACCAACCACTCCAAAACTATATCCCCACCTGCTTTTAACATTTCTATCTTTATCCCATCAATCCCGGCTGCCTTACCCCCTTTCATTTTACCTACTGCCTCACGAACTTCCCCCACACTCACAACTGGCTCTTCCTCACTCCTACAAGATGTTATTCCTCCTTGCCCTATACACGAAATCACAGCTTCCTATCTTCATCAACATTTAACAATTCCTCAAAATATTCCCTCCATCTTCCCAATACCTCTAACTCTCCATTTAATAACTCTCCTCTCCTATTTTTAACTGACAAATCCATTTGTTCTCTAGGCTTTCTTAACTTGTTAATCTCACTCCAAAACTTTTTCTTATTTTCAACAAAATTTGTTGATAACATCTCACCCACTCTCTCATTTGCTCTCTTTTTACATTGCTTCACCACTCTCTTAACCTCTCTCTTTTTCTCCATATACTCTTCCCTCCTTGCATCACTTCTACTTTGTAAAAACTTCTCATATGCTAACTTTTTCTCCCTTACTACTTACTCACTTTACATCATCATTCCACCAATCGCTCCTATTCCCTCCCGCACCCACTTTCCTGTAACCACAAACTTCTGCTGAACACTCTAACACTACATTTTTAAACCTACCCCATACCTCTTCGACCCTATTGCTTATGCTCTCATTAGCCCATCTATCCTCCAATAGCTGTTTATATCTTGCCCTAACTGCCTCCTCTTTTAGTTTATAAACCTTCACCTCTCTCTTCCCTGATGCTTCTATTCTCCTTGTATCCCATCTACCTTTTACTCTCACTGTAGCTACAACTAGAAAGTGATCTGATATATCCGTGGCCCCTCTATAAACATGTACATCTTGAAGTCTATTCAACAGTCTTTTATCTACCAATACATAATCCAACAAACTACTGTCATTTCGCCCTACATCATATCTTGTATACTTATTTATCCTCTTTTTCTTAAAATATGTATTACCTATAACTAAACCCCTTTCTATACAAAGTTCAATCAAAGGGCTCCCATTATCATTTACACCTGGAACCCCAAACTTACCTACCACACCCTCTCTAAATGTTTCTCCTACTTTAGCATTCAGGTCCCCTACCACAATTACTCTCTCACTTGGTTCAAAGGCTCCTATACATTCACTTAACATCTCCCAAAATCTCTCTCTCTCCTCTACATTCCTCTCTTCTCCAGGTGCATACACGCTTATTATGACCCACTTTTCGCATCCAACCTTTACTTTAATCCACATAATTCTTGAATTTACACATTCATGTTCTCTTTTCTCCTTCCATAACTGATCCTTCAACATTACTGCTGCCCCTTCCTTTGCTATAACTCTCTCGGATACTCCAGATTTAATCCCATTTATTTCCCCCCACCGAAACTCCCCTACCCCCTTCAGCTTTGTTTCGCTTAGGGCCAGGACATCCAACTTCTTTTCATTCATAACATCAGCAATCATCTGTTTCTTGTCATCCGCATTACATCCACGCACATTCAAACATCCCAGTTTTATAAAGTTTTTCTTCTTCTCTTTTTTAGTAAATGTCTACA
This sequence comes from Cherax quadricarinatus, assembly GCF_038502225.1. NCBI lineage: Eukaryota > Metazoa > Arthropoda > Malacostraca > Decapoda > Parastacidae > Cherax > Cherax quadricarinatus. Next base: position 14,001,551 of record NC_091355.1, on the reverse strand, counting down.
GGAGAAGGGGTTACTAGCCCATTGCTCCCGGCATTTTAGTCGCCTCATGCGACACGCATGGCTTACGGAGGAAAGATTCTTTTCCACGTCCCCATGGACAATAGAAGAAATAAAGAAGAACAAGAGCTATTTAGAAAAAGGAGAAAAACCTAGATGTATGTACATATATATGCATGTGCGTGTCTGTGAAGTGTGACCAAAGTGTAAGTAGGAGTAGCAAGATATCCCTGTTATCTAGCGTGTTTATGAGACAAAAAGAAACCAGCAATCCTACCATCATGCAAAACAGTTACAGGTTTCTGTTTCACAGTCATCTGGCAGGACGGTAGTACTTCCCTGGGTGGTTGCTGTCTACTAACCTACTACTACTACTACTACTACTATTATTATTATTATTATTATTATTATTATTATTATTATTATTATTATTATTATTAGTAGTAGTAGTAGTAGTAGTATTGCAGTTGTCGGTGTCACACAGGTTGGCAAAATTCTGGTTGTTTTGAAATGATTTCTATAGATATTTTCGTGTAATAAATACTTGAGAGTGGCAGCTACGTCATAGTTATGAACTACTGACTGTGTCAACCCAGAACTACCAAAATAAAAAAAACATAAAACAGATTTAATGTAACAGAAACATAAATTCATCAGGTTAATGAGTAAACTTATATTGTGTACGTATGTGATGTATAGCCAACTTGAATAGTCTTGATGAGAGTAAGACACATGTGCAACATCTGGGTATCTTTATTGTAGACGTTTCGCCATCCAGTGGCTTTATCAATACAAATTCTAGGACATAACTTGAAGACAGTAGAACTATGTACAGAAAATGAGGTAATCAGTCCCTCAACCTAGGAGTAGGTGCGAACAGCACCATAGTCGTGGAGATTCTGAAGCAGAAGAAAGAATCCTGGCGCTTATATAGTAACGTCAGGTGTAGCAGACGAGGGCATATTCACTGGTAGGCGGGATTCCCCAGTGGAAGTAGGTCCTTCCCAAAGAGATGGGTTAGTTGTAGTAGTAGTTGTCGTAGTCGTGAAGTTTATGTACATTAACTTCAATAGTCTTGATAACTTACAGATGATAGAACATCTCTGATGTATGGCTGTCTGCATGTGTCAGGTTGCTGTTTGATTTGAATATCAAGTTCAGTCTCTTCATTAATGTTTCTGAATTTTGATAATTGGTTCTGCTCCCAAATGTTCACTTTTGAAGTTTTGCTGTGATTCCTCTTCCTTGTTATAAGCACCAAGTGAGACCACCATGAAAAATAGAGGCACCATACCGGTACTGGAACAATACATAAGAACATAAGTAAGAAGGAACACTGCAACAGGCCTACTGGCCTATGCGAGGCAGCTCCAATTCTCCCACCGGCTTAAGCCAGTGCCTTGACCTATTGAGGTCAGACACGTCACTTACGGGAAGAAGAGTGCATTCGACTTAGTAGCACAAGCTAGTCGGGTCCAACTCACACCCACCCACACCCACTCATGCATTTTTCTAACCTATTTTTAAAACTGCACAACGTCTTAGCGTCTATGACGGTACTTGAGAGTTTGTTCCACTCGTCCACAACTCTATTACCAAACCAGTGCTTTCCTATATCCTTCCTGAATACGAATTTTTGCAATTTAAAACCATTGCTGTGAGTCCTGTCTAGGTTAGATTTTTTAGCACGCTATTTACATCACCTTTATTAATTCCTGTTTTCTATTTATACACCTCAATCATATCCCTGCCTAATTCTACGCCTTTCTAGAGAGTGCAGATTCACGACCCTCAGTCTATCCTCATAGGGAAGATTTCTGATACACGGGATCAACTTTGTCATCCTCCTTTGTACGTTTCCCAGTGCATTTATATCCATTCTATAATACGGTGACCAAAACTGTGCAGCATAATCTAAATGAGGCCTAACCAAAGATATATAGAGTTGAAGCCAAGGATTCTGTTAGCTTTATTGCGAACACTTATGCACTGTTGTCATGGTTTTAGATTACTACTAACCAGAATTCCTAAATCCTTTTCGCAATCAGTAGTATTAAGATCTACATTATTTAGTTTATATGTGGCATGGTTATTTTCCTGTCCAACATTTAAAACTTTGCATTTGTCTATATTAAACTGCATATGCCACTTCTCCGACCATTGCATCAGTCTATTCAAATCTTCCAGGAGCGCTCTAATGTCCTCATTAGAATGAATTGGACGGCCTATTTTGGTTGCATCAGCAAATTTGCTTATGTCGCTATTTATTTCCTCATCTATGTCATTTATGTAGATTGTGAACAACAAGGGGCCCAACACTGACCCCTGTGGAACACCGCTTGTGACGTGCCCCCATTCTGATTTCTCCCAATTTATGCAAACTCTCTCTGCCTGTTTGTCAACCATGCCTCAACCCCGGAAAAAATTTCTCCTATTCCGTGTGCCTTAAGTTTCCTCAATAGCCTCTGATGGGGAACTATCGAAAGCCTTACTGAAGTCCATATACACACTATCATATTCAATACCATGATCTACCTCCTCAAATACCTTAGTGAAAAAAGTTAGTAAATTAGTAAGACAGGAATGCCCCTTTGTAAAACCATACTAAGACTCATTAATCAATTTATGCCTTTTGAGATGGCTACGAATTGCTTCGGCAATTATTGATTCCATAAATTCTCCCACTATGGAGGTAAGGCTTATTGGTCTATAACGATGCTCCGGTTCGAATTGGACCATTAACTTGTTACACACAAACCCAGATTGTTTTTGAAACCACGATCCCAGTGGTCAAGCTGACCAGCTCTCTTTGGTGTTGGCTAAATGGATCTATCAAGCTGCTCATCAAATCTGTAATGACTTGGACTTCCTTGCCTCCTGTCTTGATCCTAGATAGTTGCAGATTTAAATAAGTGAGATGCTGGGATCTGCCTTGGCCTATCATTTTCCTTATAGGTCTGGGGTATGAGCTCCTGTACTCACATCCTTTAGTTTCAACAAGAGACTGGATGTCCTTGTTGATGATTTCTTCTATTGTCTGGTCCACTGGAATTCTGTCAGCTAGGTTTCTCCTGTCAAGCTGTACTGAGAGTCCGCCCTGCACGAGGTGTGCGTGTACACTCAGGCGGGACATTTGTACATAGTAATGTGACAGATATCTTCATTCTGGAAACGTTGCACAAATGTCTCAGATATAACACAACAACTTGTAGGGTCTGGCTACCCGATGGTACCTGTGTCCTTCCATCATCACAGCTTCAGAGTCGTCAGCAATGACACTTGCCTCTAAACACAGGCCAGGAGGAGTACTGTATCTTCGAACCTCTTTTCAGTGGCTGACATTAGTGTATACATATAGTGTAGGAGAGAGACAACCTGAGGATGGTGTTCTTGAACTTCTCTAGGTGATTCTATGGTCCTTCAATATTTTTAACATTCAGTGCTTAGTTAAAAACACATAGAAGTGCTTGTGATGGGTTAAGTGATTGGTTCAGCAAGTGATTCATTCAGTGATTGGTTCAGCAAGTGATTGATTCAGTGATTGGTTCAAATAGTATTTAAAGACCATCACTCCCCACTTGTACGAGTGTAAGGGTAAAAGTGTGCATCACTGCCACTTGGAAGAGTGTAAGAGTGCACCACTGCCGCTTGGAAGTGTTAGACCATATCACTCCTGCACCTGACCTTGCAACTTGACCTAGTGACACACTGTAGCAACCGTCACTGCAATACACTCCAGCGGATGCAGTTTTGTCTGTTCCTCTGCATTACTTAACTTCTTCCTGAACGAAACAGTCTTGAGAAAGGCTTAATATACTCTAAATGTCTGTGCTCTATTTGGCTGTATTATCCAGAGCTCTGCTCTAAGTTGTGCAAAAACATATGTACAATTCAATATATTTATAAAAGAGAAGTCTAATTAGGACTGGCCTCGTCATTCCTCATATTGACACAAGATAGAAGTCAGATTAGACACATGTGCAACTCTTGGGTATGAACAATAAAATGGTATAAAATACCGACAGATTGTTAGGTAAGACACATATGCAACAGTTAGGTATCTTTATTTCGAAACGTTTCGCCTACACAGTAGGCTTCTTCAGATGAATGATTCAGAGAACCGACATGTTGATAAATTAGACACATGTGCAACTCTTGGGTATCTTTATTGAGGAAACGTTTCGCCACACAGTGGCTTTATCAGTCCATACAAAGGAGAATCTTGAAGAACAGGAGGAGAATGAGGTAATCAGTCCCTCAACCTTGAGTCGATGTGGTCAGTCCATCAATCTTGAGTAGAAGATTGATGGACTGACCACATCGACTCAAGGTTGAGGGACTGATTACCTCATTCTCCTCCTGTTCTTCAATATTCTCCTTTGTATGGACTGATAAAGCCACTGTGTGGCGAAACGTTCCCTCAATAAAGATACCCAAGAGTTGCACATGTGTCTAATTTATCTTCAGTCGAGTACAGAAAAGTTGATAGAAGCAGAAGATACTTGAAGACGATGTAATCAGTCCATCACCCTTAAAGTTTTGAGGTGGTCAGTCCCTCAGTCTGGAGAAGAGCATTGTTCCGATGTCTGAAACAATATGAAGTTGAAGTGACAGAATGGGGCCTTTATATAGTGCCAGGAGTTGAGACGTAGGTTGCTTTGGGAGGGCAGGTCCTTCTCAAACCCAGCCGTTCTCACTAGTAGAGGTTGTCGACTGAAGAAGCCTACTGTGTAGGCGAAACGTTTCGAAATAAAGATACCTAACTGTTGCATATGTGTCTTACCTAACAATCTGTCGGTATTTCATACCATTTTAATGTTCATTCTGTCAGACACTGCAACACAAGGGTATCTTGGTACAGACCACTTCGACAACCTCTACTAGTGAGAACGGCTGGGTTTGAGAAGGACCTGCCCTCCCAAAGCAACCTACGTCTCAACTCCTGGCACTATATAAAGGCCCCATTCTGTCACTTCAACTTCATATTGTTTCAGACAACGGAACAATGCTCTTCTCCAGACTGAGGGACTGACCACCTCAAAACTTTAAGGGTGATGGACTGATTACATCGTCTTCAAGTATCTTCTGCTTCTATCAACCTTTCTGTACTCGACTGAAGAAGCCTACTGTGTAGGCGAAACGTTTCGAAATAAAGATACCTAACTGTTGCATATGTGTCTTACCTAACAATCTGTCGGTATTTCATACCATTTTAATGTTCATTCTGTCAGACACTGCAACACAAGGGTATCTTGGTACAGACCACTTCGACAACCTCTACTAGTGAGAACGGCTGGGTTTGAGAAGGACCTGCCCTCCCAAAGCAACCTACGTCTCAACTCCTGGCACTATATAAAGGCCCCATTCTGTCACTTCAACTTCATATTGTTTCAGACAACGGAACAATGCTCTTCTCCAGACTGAGGGACTGACCACCTCAAAACTTTAAGGGTGATGGACTGATTACATCGTCTTCAAGTATCTTCTGCTTCTATCAACCTTTCTGTACTCGACTGAAGAAGCCTACTGTGTAGGCGAAACGTTTCGAAATAAAGATACCTAACTGTTGCATATGTGTCTTACCTAACAATCTGTCGGTATTTCATACCATTTTAATGTTCATTCTGTCAGACACTGCAACACAAGGGTATCTTGGTACAGACCACTTCGACAACCTCTACTAGTGAGAACGGCTGGGTTTGAGAAGGACCTGCCCTCCCAAAGCAACCTACTTCTCAACTCCTGGCACTATATAAAGGCCCCATTCTGTCACTTCAACTTCATATTGTTTCAGACAACGGAACAATGCTCTTCTCCAGACTGAGGGACTGACCACCTCAAAACTTTAAGGGTGATGGACTGATTACATCGTCTTCAAGTATCTTCTGCTTCTATCAACCTTTCTGTACTCGACTGAAGAAGCCTACTGTGTAGGCGAAACGTTTCGAAATAAAGATACCTAACTGTTGCATATGTGTCTTACCTAACATACTGTAGTGAGGTGAGGTGAAGCAGGCGGAGGCGGGGTCATAGTGGTACCATCCACTAGTCGAAGTAGGTCTTCGTCCAAAGGTTGAACAAGTGTTGAAGAATTCTTTGTAACAAGATCCCATGATGCTGCAGTGTCTGACAGTTGTGATGAATGGTTTGAAAAACCGACAAGTTGAAGATTGAGACACAACTGTCAATAAATTTCCAGGACAGATAGTGGCATGATCAGATTTAGAGTATTTGAGGTTAAGCGAAAAAGAATTGGGTTTGGAAGAGGTAGAGGCAGGGTAGGCCTAAGAGGTAGGAATAGACAGAGTAGAGGCAGGTGTTGGCAGTAGAGGAGTGGTAAGGGGGAAGGAAGTGGAAGGCATTGAAGGCATCGTAAATTAGATGTGGCGGCCAAATCTGTGAGAATAATTGGCTAGGCAAGTACCTGTGAAGTAGACACACGTACTTGCCTGGCTATAACTTTAAAGTTTCTTGTGGAGTCCGTCTCTGGAGGCACAGGACACTTAGGAGGTGAGCTGTAGCTTGATGGAGCACTGTATGCCCTGAACTGTGAGGAGAGGCAACACTGGCTGTATGGCGTGCAGACCACACGTACAGGCTGAGGCGTGGAGACTTCAGACAGCAACAGGAGTGCAGAGGGAAGCTTCCTGCCCTTGGGTAGGCAGCCACCGACGCACCAATCCTGATGGTGAAGACGAAGGTCCAGTAACCAGCACTCTGTGAAGAGAGCAACTCTGGCTGTGAGCGATGAGGAGAGCCAACACTAGCTGAATGGCGAGCAGACTTCACATACAGGCTGAGGCGTGGAGACTTCAGACAACGGCGAGGAGAGGCAACACTGGCTGTATAGTGTGTGTACTGAATGTGCTTGAGGATGGGATGGGACTTACTCAGACAGGATGGGACTTACTCAGACAGGATGGGATTTACTCAGACAGGATGGGACTTACTCAGACAGGATGGGACTTACTCAGACAGGATGGGACTTACTCAGCCAGGATGGGACTTACTCAGACAGCATGGGACTTACTCAGACAGGGTGGGACTTACTCAGACAGGATGGGACTTACTCAGACAGGATGGGACTTACTCAGACAGGGTGGGACTTACTCAGACAGGATGGGACTTACTCGGACAGGATGGGACTTACTCGGACAGGATGACACTTACTCAGACAGGATGGGACTTACTTGGACAGGATGGGACTTACTTGGACAGGATGGGACTTACTTGGACAGGATGGGACTTACTTGGACAGGATGGGACTTACTTGGACAGGATGGGACTTACTTGGACAGGATGGGACTTAATCAGACAGGATGGGACTTACTTAGACAGGATGGGACTTACTCAGACAGGATGGGACTTACTCAGACAGGATGGGACTTACTCAGACAGGGTGGGACTTACTCAGACAGGATGGAACGTACTCAGACAGGATGGGACTTACTCAGACAGGATGGGACTTAGACAGGATGGGACTTGGACAGGATGGGACTTACTCAGACAGGATGGGAATTACTCAGACATGATGGGAATTACTCAGACAGGATGGGACTTACTCAGACAGGATGGGACTTACTCAGACAGGATGGGACTTACTCAGACAGGGTGGGACTTACTCAGACAGGATGGGACTTACTCAGACAGGGTGGGACTTAGACAGGATGGGACTTACTCAGAAAGGGTGGGACTCACTCAGAAAGAGTGGGACTCAGACAGGATGGGACTCAGACAGGATGGGACTTACTCAGACAGAATGGGACTTACTCAGACAGGATGGGACGTACTCAGACAGGATGGGACTTACTCAGACAGGGTGTGACTCACTCAGACAGGATGGGACTTACTCAGACAGGATGGGACGTACTCAGACAGGATGAGACTTAGACAGGATGGGAATTGGACAGGATGGGACTTACTCACAGGATGGGACTTACTCAGACAGGATGGGACTTACTCAGACAGGATGGGACTTACTCAGACAGGATAGGACTTACTCAGACAGGATGGGACTTACTCAGACAGGGTGGGACTTACTCAGACAGGGTGGGACTTACTCAGACAAGATGGGACTTACTCAGAAAGGGTGGGACTCACTCAGAAAGGGTGGGACTCAGACAGGATGGGACTTACTCAGACAGGATGGGACTTACTCAGACAGGATGGGACTTACTCAGACAGGATGGGACTTACTCAGACAGGATGGGACGTACTCAGACAGGATGGGACTTACTCAGACAGGATGGGACTTACTCAGACAGGATGGGACGTACTGAGTCAGGATGGGACTTACAGGATGGGACTTACTCAGACAGGATGAGAATTACTCAGACAGGATGGGACTTACTCAGACAGGATGGGACTTACTCAGACAGGATGGGACTTACTCAGACAGGATGGGACTTACTCAGACAGGATGGGACTTACTCAGACAGGATGGGACTTACTCAGGATGGGACTTACTCAGGATGGGACTTACTCAGACAGGAGGGGACTTACTCAGACAGGATGGGACTTACTCAGACAGGATGGGACTTACTCAGACAGGATGGGACTTATTTCGACGATTCGAGGCTGTTTCAAGCATTTCTTGAAAAACTTTTTTTTTTTTAGTTAAAATATGTTTTAACGAAATACTTCACAAAAATATATTTTAGCTTTTATCATAAAATTCAATTGTAGCAGTGAATCTGATGAAAAAGTATGAAAACCCATGTATTTTAGCTGAAAAAAAATAAGGTTTGTCAGAAAAACGTTCTAAATGAACCAAATCGTCAAGAAATGCTTGGAAAAGCCTCGAATCGTCGAAATATGCGAAAAATTATAATTTTCGAGCCTTTTTCAACATTTTAAAGTATATTACATATTTTTCAAAATGTCCATAAAATTTCGATGAAATTCAGAAATAATTTTGAATATTTCATATATTTTTTTAAAAATTCCTGAAGCATTGAAAAAATCGTAAAAATGTGCAAAAATGATGTTTTACTGTATATTTCTTGACGATTTGGTTCATTTAGAACGTTTTCTGACAAACCTTATTTTTTTCAGCTAAAATACATGGGTTTTCACATTTTTTCATCAGATTCACTGCTACAATTGAATTTTATGCTAAAAGCTAAAATATATTTTTGTGAAGTATTTTGTTAAAACATATTTTAACTAAAAAAAAAAAAAAGTTTTTCAAGAAATGCTTGAAAATGCCTCGAATCGTCGAAATATTCCAAAAAATATTATTTTCGATCATTTTTCAACATTTAAAGTATATTACATATTTTTAAAAAATCTCACAAAAATTCCATTATATTCAAAAATAATTTTGAATATTTCATATATTTTTTAAAAATACTTGAATCATTGAAAAAATCTGAAAAACGTGCTAAAATGATGTTTCACTGCATATTTCGACGATTTGGAGCATTTAGAACACTTTTCAGACAAACATTATTTTCTAGCTAAAATACATGGATTTTCACACTTGAAATATGTACTGACAAAGTACTTCACTAAAATTTCATATTTAACTTACTTTTAGCATAAAATTCAATTGCATCAGTAATTCTGATTAAAAAGTTTGAAAACACGTGAATTTTAGCTGAAAAAATGAACTTTCTCTAAAAAGTGTTCTAAATGCTCCAAATCGTCGAAATATCCTGTAAAACATCATTTTAGCACGTTTTTCAGATTTTTTCAATGATTCTAGTATTTTTAAAAAATATATGAAATATTCAAATTAATTTCTTAATTTCACAGAATTTTTGTATGATTTTTTTTAAAATATGTAAAGTACTTTCAAATGTTGTAAAATGCTTGAAAATTATATATTTTTAGGCATATTTCGACGATTCGAGGTTTTTACAAGCATTTCTTGACGATTTGGTTCATTTAGAACGTCAGAGAAACATTATTTTATAGCTAAAATTCATGGGTTTTCACACTTTTTCATCAGATTTTTCTGCTACAATTGAATTTTATGCTAAAAGTAGGCTAAAATATGATATTTTTGTGAAGTATTTTGTCAATACATATTTTAACTAAAAAAAAAAAAAAGTTTTTCAAGAAATGCTTGAAACAGCCTCGAGTCGTCGAAATAAGTCCCATCCTGTCTGAGTAAGTCCCATCCTGTCTGAGTAAGTCCCACCCTGTCTGAGTAAGTCCCACCCTGTCTGAGTAAGTCCCATCCTGTCTGAGTAAGTCCCATCCTGTCTGAGTAAGTCCCATCCTGTCTGAGTAAGTCCCATCCTGTCTGAGTAAGTCCCATCCTGTCTGAGTAAGTCCCATCCTGTCTGAGTAAGTCCCATCCTGTCTGAGTAAGTCCCATCCTGTCTGAGTAAGTCCCATTCTGTGTGAGTAAGTCCCATCCTGTGTGAGTAAGTCCCATCCTGTGTGAGTAAGTCCCATCCTGTGTGAGTAAGTCCCACCCTGTCTGAGTAAGTCCCACCCTGTCTGAGTAAGTCCCACCCTGTCTGAGTAAGTCCCACCCTGTCTGAGTAAGTCCGATCCTGTCTGAGTAAGTCCGATCCTGTCTGAGTAAGTCCCATCCTGTCTGAGTAAGTCCCATCCTGTCTGAGTAAGTGCCATCCCGTCTGAGTAAGTAACATCCCGTCTGAGTAAGTCCCATCCTGTCTCAGTAAGTCCCATCTTGTCTGAGCAAGCCCCATCCTGTCTGAGCAAGCCCCATCCTGGCTGAGCAAGCCCCATCCTGTCTGAGTAAGTCCCATCCTGTCTGAGTAAGTCCCATCCTGTCTGAGCAAGTCCCATCCTGTCTGAGTAAGTCCCATCCTATCTGAGCAAGTCTCATCCTGTCTGAGTAAGTCCCATCCTGTCTGTGTAAGTTGAAGTGACAGGATGGAGTCTTATATACCGCCAAGAGGTGAGATGTAGGTCACTAGTAGAGGTAAGAATGAAGTCGCTGGGAGGTCACGTCCCTCTCAGATCCAGCCATTCTCACTAGTAGAAGTTGTCCAAGTTGATTTCAGGTCTGTACCAAGATACCCTTGTGTTGCAGTGTCTGACTGTTGCATGTGTGTCTTACCTAACAACCTGTCTGTATTTTATACCATTTTAATGTTCACATGACACGTGGTGTCCGGCCTAAAGTGTATGTTTGTACTCACCTATTTGTACTCATCTGTTTTGTGGTTGCAGAGGTCGAGTCTCAGCTCCTGGCCCCGCCTCTTCACGGCGGTCGCTTCTACGTTCACTCTCTCCCTGCTCCATGAATTTCATCGTACTGTGTGTACTTACCTAGTTGTACTCACCTAGTTGAGGTTGCAGGGGTCGAGTCCAAGCTCCTGGCCCCGCCTCTTCACTGGTCGCTACTAGGTCACTCTCCCTGAACCATGAGCTTTATCGTACCTCTGCTTAAAGCTGTGTATGGATCCTGCCTCCACTACATCGCTTCCCAAACTATTCCACTTCCTGACTACTCTGTCAGTCAATTCCTCTCAGTATTTTGTAAGTCGTTATCATGTCCCCCCTATCTCTCCTGTCCTCCAGTGTCATCAGGTGTTGTGTGTGTATGTGTGTGTGTGTGTGTGTGTGTGTGTATGTGTGTGTGTGTGTGTGTGTGTGTGTGTGTGTGTGTGTGTGTGTGTGTGTGTCTGTCTGTGTGCATTACTTAGAGCTATGACAAATGAGACATTTTTGCAACATTTGGGTATCTTTATTCTGGAAACGTTTCGCCAACCAGAATAAAGATACCCAAACGTTGCACAGATGTCTTATTTATCAACTTTTAGGTTTTCTAAACCGTTTATTCAAAATCCTACAAGAGCTCTGCGACGAAATTGTTATAATCATAATTATAATTTTTAAAGGGGTGGACCGATAAGCCAGCGGAAGGCCTCGGTCAGATGACCAAAAATCTCCAGTGGCGGGTCATCATATAACTAAGACCCGTGTCAGGAAACATTTGTCCTGTTTCCTGACAAATCTTACCTAATCTATGCGTGTCTGTATAGCCAGAGTTCTGTTCTAAGTGTCTGTATAGCCAGAGTTCTGTTCTAAGTGTCTGTATAGCCAGAGTTCTGTTCTAAGTGTCTGTATAGCCAGAGTTCTGTTCTAAGTGTCTGTAGAGCCAGAGTTCTGTTCTAAGTGTCTGTATAGCCAGAGTTCTGTTCTAAGTGTCTGTAGAGCCAGAGTTCTGTTCTAAGTGTCTGTATAGCCAGAGTTTTGTTCTAAGTGTCTGTATAGCCAGAGTTTTGTTCTAAGTGTCTGTAGAGCCAGAGTTCTGTTCTAAGTGTCTGTAGAGCCAGAGTTCTGTCCTAAGTATCTGTATATTGTCCATACAGATAAACTCTTCGGCACTGACTGAGCCTAGACAAGGAGACAAAGATGGAAGCTGGGCAGCCATTAAACAGCAATCAACGCTTGGGAAGCGTAAAGTGAAATCAAATCACCACGATAGTACTGCATTAATGGTTGGAACTATTCAGAGGTTTGAAAGAGAAGTCCTACCTTCCCCCTCCAAGAACTAGAGCTCATCCTGAAACCTCGTCAGACAAGCCTGCTATTGTGCAAGACAGGTATACAATACAGACAAGATGAAAGTTAAGACACTTGTGCAACATCTGGTTATCTTTATTGTAGACGTTTCGCCAAATTGATGGGTTAGTTGTAGCCGTGAAGAAGGTCATGTGGATGTTGCATGATGTTGCAGTGCCTGAACTTGTCAGGCACTGCAACATCATGGAATCTTGGTTCAGAGGACATCCACATGACCTTCACGGCTACTACAACTAACCCATCAATTTGAGAAGGACCTACTTCCACTGGGGAATCCCGCCTACCAGTGAATACGCCCTCGTCTGCTACACGTCCCTATTCACTGACGCCTATATAAGCGCCAGTCTCCTTGCCTCTGCTTCAGAATCTCTACAACCCAGGTGCTCTAAACACCACCTCCAAGGCTGAGGGACTTATTACCTCATCTTTTGTATATAGTTCTTCTGTTTCCTGTTATGTCCAAGAATCTGTATTGATAAAGCCACTGGATGGCGAAACGTCTACAATAAAGATAACCAGATGTTGCACAACTGTCTTAACTTTCAAGCCTGCTACTGGAAGCCTCTGAGGAACTTCGTCTCAACAGGAAGAACACGGACGCCCTACCTGGAGGGTACCCGGGAGTCTACCCCGTCACCCCCCCCCCCTCCGCTGTCCAGTGGGTTGGATAATGACTGAGGATCAATGAAAGGCAGGCAGGGGTGCTGATGGTGGCAGTTGTAGTAGTGATGGTGGTGGTTGTTGTAGTGATGGTGGTGGTTGTTGTAGTGATGGTGGTGGTTGTAGTAGTGTAATAATGTTGGTACATTTACCTACAATATATAAGGTAAAAGAACACGTGTGTGTCTAATGCCACATTTTATTGTGGCAACTTTTCGCTCTCCAGGAACTTTGTCAAGCCGTTACGTAACGGTAACGGCTTGACAAAGCTCCTGGAGAGTGAAACGTTGCCACAATTAAATATCACAGTACCTGTAGCCCAGGGTCCCCACATCACCTGTAGCCCAGGGTCCTCTCAGCACCTGTAGCCCAGGGGCCTCACAGTACCTGTAGCCCAGGAGCCTCACAGCACCTGCAGCCCAGCGGCCTCACAGTACCTGTAGCCCAGGGGCCTCACAGCACCTGTGGCCCAGGGGCCTCACAGCACCTGTAGCCCAGGGGCCTCACAGTACCTGTAGCCCAGGAGCCTCACAGCACCTGCAGCCCAGCGGCCTCATAGTACCTGTAGCCCAGGGGCCTCACAGCACCTGTGGCCCAGGGGCCTCACAGCACCTGTAGCCCAGGGGCCTCACAGTACCTGTAGCCCAGGAGCCTCACAGCACCTGCAGCCCAGCGGCCTCACAGTACCTGTGGCCCAGGGGCCTCACAGCACCTGTAGCCCAGGGGCCTCACAGCACCTGTAGCACAGGGGCCTCACGGTACCTGTAGCCCAGGGGCCTCACAGTACCTGTAGCCCAGGGGCCTCACAGTACCTGTAGCCCAGGGGCCTCACAGTACCTGTGGCCCAGGGGCCTCACAGCACCTGTAGTCCAGGGGCTTCACAGCACCTGTAGTCCAGGGGCTTCACAGCACCTGTAGCCCAGGAGCCTCACAGTACCTGTAGCCCAGGGGCCTCACAGTACCTGTAGCCCAGGGGTCTCACAGTACCTGTAGTCGAGGGGCCTCACAGTACCTGTAGCCCAGGGGCCTCACAGTACCTGTAGCCCAGGGGCCTTACAGTACCTGTAGCTTAGGGGCTTCACAGTACCTGTAGCCCAGGGGCCTCACAGTACTTGTAGCCCAGGAGCCTCACAGCACCTGTAGCCCAGGGGCCTCACAGTACCTGTAGCCCAGGAGCCTCACAGTACCTGTAGCCCAGGGGCCTCACAGTACCTGTAGCCCAGGGGCCTCACAGTACCTGTAGTCTAGGAGCCTCACAGCACCTGTAGCTCAGGGGCCTCACATTACCTGTAGCCCAGGGGCCTCACAGTACCTGTTGCCCAGGGGCCTCACAGCACCTGTAGCCCAGGAGCCTCACAGTACCTGTAGCCCAGGAGCCTCACAGTACCTGTAGCTCAGGGGCCTCACATTACCTGTAGCCCAGGGGCCTCACAGTACCTGTAGCCCAGGGGCCTCACAGTCCCTGTAGCCCAGGGGCCTCACAGTCCCTGTAGCCCAGGGGCCTCACAGTACCTGTAGCCCAGGGGCCTCACAGCACCTGTAGCCCAGGGGCCTCACAGTACCTGTAGCCCAGGGACCTCACAGTACTTGTAGCCCAGGGGCCTCACAGTACCTGTAGCCCAGGGGCTTCACAGTACCTGTAGCCCAGGGGCCTACAAGATGTTAATCCGGCTCTTAACTCCACTGTTAAAACACGTAGTGGACAGAAAGGGACATTCTTTTAATATGATAGATAAAAAGTAATATAAAATAGGTTAAAATGATATGAAGGAATTATAAGAATAAAGAACAAGGTTAGCACTATATACTATACATTCACAGAACATAGTGACTTGAAAGGTCGAAAAATATTGAAACAATATAAAATGACAGAGTTAGTCAGACTGCACAGATTATCCACCAGGGGAAACTAATTTGTCTATGAATTACGGACAGCAAAGTTGATGTGAGGAGACATAAAAGTAGGAGGAAAATAAAATATAGAAAACAGTCATAATGCTCTAGCCATACCCTAAGTCAGACACAATATCTTACCACAAGTATAAACGACATAATGGGGTACATAGTAAGACCCCCTAATAACTCACTTGTTGTGTCTGCTGGTCAGGGTCAACAAGGGTAACACAGCCAAGGCAATTATAACACTTTTCATCCAATTAAGTAGTTCATCTTTGTCGTGTTATCTGACTTAATACCTGTTTTCGTAGCATCAAAACGTGTACATTATATCATTATCCTTTCACACACAATGACAGGAGATATTATTAATTACACTTATTATTATTATTATTATTAAATATTCGCCGGTATTCTCCCGGCCCGGGCCTTGTCCAAGCGGTGGCCCGGCCTTGGCTCCCTCTCTAGGGAGTGTCTGAGACCTAAGTCTCCCATGGGAGGAGGCACAAATACCTCATCTTGGGGACCAACTGTCCCCAGGCCTAGCCACAAGCTAGGCCTCTCTCGTCTGCCATCCCCGCCCTAAGGAGGCTGATGGGAATGACAGTCTTATGAGCTAAAGGCTCGGGCTCAGGTACCTACCCTACCCTGGAAGGGCTGGGCATAGTGTCGATGTAATTACACTTATAATTATCATCACATCTACCTCACCGTTTATTACTAATTGAAGAACTGCATATATATATATATATATATATATATATATATATATATATATATATATATATATATATATATATATATATATATACATAATATGAATATGACAAATATCACTTTTAATACATGACAACCATCACTTGTACTGAGTACATGGCAGAAAGTATGAGAAGCAGAGTCCACTTGGCAGACTCTGCATTTACAGACGGAGAAATCTCATACATCTGAACGACGTTTAATAAGATAATCTTGAGTTAAGCTAAGAACATTTGACCGGAAAGATCACGACATGTAACCCGACGCATAGCAGTCGTCTACGATGCATGTACAGGTGCTTTATCGATACTCAGAGACGCGCATTACACATGACGAATATCCTGACGTAACACTCTACGCACTGACAGACTACTTACCCCAGCAACACAGCGTGCAGGCAGGACGCACCTTGACTTACCCCAGTCACCCTCAGACAAGGCAGTCGAGCGGACATGAAACGCGTCATAACGCACCTCAAAGGAAGTACACTTTAACGCATCCATACGCAGTGTCAGGCGATTCTACTAATATTATTTTTCTTGTATTTTAGAAAAGTTTGGATACTCATGTTAAATGTTAGATCAATACCTGTTTGATGGGTACTCGCTACTTATTATTTATGGGAATCGATTAATAGCTCCTGGTCATGATTCTTAAACTAAGAATTTTGACACGTGTGAAACATCTGGGTGTCTTTACGTGTAGACGTTTCGCCATCCAGTGGCTTTATCAATATAATACATGGACATTATCTGAAGATTGTAGATACATATACTGAAGACTGGAAGCCGAGGTAATCAGTCCCTCAGCCTAGGAGCAGGTGATGAGCACCGACCTCTTCAAGTCTACGGTGCTCATCATCTGTTCCTAGGCTGAGGGACTGATTACCACATCTGTCAGAAAGTGTGGTAATCACTCTCACTGTCTCCATATGATGCCCATGCTACATATTGATAAAGCCACTGGATGGCGAAACGTCTACAAATAAAGGTACCCAGATGTTACACGTGTGTCTAATTCATCACCTTAATGTGTACACTTAGGTACTGTGTCTTGGCTTCGGGTTCCTGTCTACTCTAACTTCCAAGTCCTTTTCGCATTCTGTATGTGCAAGTTCTATGTTATTTAGTTTATAAGTGCTAGGTTTATTTACATTCCCGTGCTTCAGGACTTTGCATTTATCTACAGTAAACTGCATCAATCTTCATGAAAAATATTAGCTCGGGGTTATATAAATTAGATTCATTTATAATTAATAAAATTTGGGAAGAATTTTTTTTTATATTTTATTAAAACATAGAACAAATACAGTAAAGTATAAGAGTAAAATAAAAACCATACTAGATATTACAAAACCTCTAATACACAATCCCGGTACATTTAGAACACCATAGATCATGGCCATATTACAACCATATACATAACCCACGACCATATTACAACCATATACATAACCCACGACCATATACATAACCCACAACCATATACATAACCCACAACCATATACATAATCTTCAAACCCTCCTTTACAGTACTCATTATTGCCAGTGCAGACACAGCTGACACTTCTACCCCCCCCCCCGTATGTACAGTCCCCATTCTAAATAACATACATTAATTTCCCTAATGAATGGTCATTGAAAACAATTTCTACTATAAGACATGTAGGAACGAGTCCTGCAATCATATATGTATACATATACGCATGCATATACACACATACGTGTATGTGCACTTATTCATAAGAACAAACTAAATCATACATAGAAATAAATCGCTAAATGACTTGTCTGCAAATAAACTAAAAATATTACAATCTATGATAGAACTATACCTAAGACATTGGTTCCCCCAAACACCCTACACATACACAAAGTTAATGTTACCGATTAACACTCAATATATAATAGGACCTTCCATACAAAATAAGGGTATATATAAACCCCATCAAATACTTATATATTTTCGTACATAGTGCATAATGTACCCATTCAATACAATAAAAAAGAGATGTATGACAAGGCTAAATCTATCATCAGATTAAAAATATATAAAACATAACCTCACAATATACATATAAATATAAACCTCCTATATAAAATGGTTCTTATAACAATAAGGGAAAAAAACGAAAATCACATACAACTTTTGACTCTGATTTTACAAATTCATAAGGTCTACATACTCCGGAGCCCCCAACGGCTCCCTACAATAAACTTTACCCACATCAACCACCTTGCAAACCAATCAACCATACCTCACCAGGCTTCCAATCACTCCAAGAGGACGCACCACTGAAGAGACCAACCCCTTGCCTCTCACCCCATACCCAAACGGAGTAAACGTTCAACAGTAAGTCCACGATATCCCTCCGGAAAACTAATTACCCACCTTCCCCCATATAATTGTTTGTTCCTACATGCTGTCCTATAAAAACTCGCCGCCAACGCTTTTATCCTAATGTTCCCCTCCACCTCCCTCATCCCCCAAGAAACATACAAGTAATCAACTATTACGTATCTGATAGCCCTTCCCACCTCTTTGGGTACCCCTTCCATATCTAACATTAAAGCCCTAAGGGGTGATATCTGCCCCCCCCAATAAAAAGAAAACCCTCTTCAACCACAATCTTACCACCTCCAATGCAGAACAAAAATATACTACATGAAAAGCCGTTTCAACTTCCCCACAAAAACCACATGACGCCTCTCTCACAAAACCCATTCGTCTTAGCACCTCTTTCGATGCTAACGTCCCCATAAGAAATCTATATACTAATTCCCTCGCTCTTGCCGGTATTCTTAATTTACTAAATTCCACCCATATCACTCTCCAATCATATGTGGGATACACTGCCATCCCTTGCATTAATTCCTGACGATGGCCCACACCCACTAACCGTTTTACCTTGAGTTTTTTAACATTGCATACCTTTAACATAAACCGCAACATGTCTTCACACTCCACTAAGTCCCTGCCACCCCACCATTTGCGGATATCCCCCATCACCTCCCCCACCCGAAGACCCCTTTCCCCCGCTGCCCGAATATACCTCTGCTTCACATATAGCGCCTTCACCCTAGACCCTAATGCAATCAATCCCAGTCCTCCCTGCCTTACCGCAGTCATTACTACATCTTTGCCCAACCACGCCCTCCCATAGCCCCACACATACCTTAAGACTCTTCTTTGCATTTCCATAATATCCTGACTTTGTAATGGGTAAATTTCCGCCACTCCCCACACCTTACTATAAATCAGCGTATTTACCACCACAACCCTTTGATGCAAGGTTACATCCCCGGCCCTTAGACTCCTCAGCCTACTCAAAGCTCTGTCCATTACCATTTCTGAATTAACCCTCCTGCTCTCCTGTGCATCTGCCAAAAACAAAATCCCACAAATCTTTAGCCTATCTACAGTTATCCAACCAAACTCCTCCCCCAAGGTCCCTCCTACCCAAAAACTGCATCAATCTTCATGAAAAATATTAGCTCGGGGTTATATAAATTAGATTCATTTATAATTAATAAAATTTGGGAAGAATTTGAGCTATCCATGATAGGTGATTGACACTCCCACCCGCATCATACTGGGACTGATGTAATGTCGTATGTGAGGTAATATCTCGGCCTTATAAGCCTTCTCCTGTTCTATTATTTTAATAGGTCCTTAACAATGTGAAAAATTACGAAAGCGTTTGGAAGTTCATTATTTTTTCACAGTGGTTGTTTTGCATATATATACATGTCGTGCCGAATAGGCAGAATTTGCGATCTTGGCTTAAACAGCAACGCTCATCTTGCCATATAGGACAAGCGAAAATTTGTGTATGCAATAATTTCGACAAAATCATTCTGAACCTAACGAAAAAAATATATTTCACTGTGTTTGTTTAGTATTAAATTATTGTAAACGTATCTAAAATATATTTAGTTGGGTTAGGCTAAAATAAATTGTGCTTGTTATAATAAGGTTAGGTAAGTTTTCTAAGATTCTTTTGGTTCAAAATTATAAATTTTTACATTAACATTAATGAAAAAAAATATATCTTTAAACGTATAAGAGAAAATTTTAGAAAGGACTTAATTTTAAGTGAGTTCTTGCTAATTGACCAGTTTTACATATTCGGCACGACACACACACACACATATATATATATATATATATATATATATATATATATATATATATATATATATATATATATATATATATATATATATATATATATATATATATATATATATATATATATATATATATATATATATATATATATATATATATAATCACAAACACAGTCATCTATCTAGACTACATATTAAAATAAGTAACAGGTAATACTCACCAGCGTCCATAAAAACAGGGAAGAGCAGCATAAGCAGTAGTGAGTGAAGAAGCAGGTGGAAGTAACAGGCTGCAGCAGGTCTAGCAGAAGTCATCCTTCCTGGCACTAGTCCTGCACCAACGGTAAACACATCATCAGCCTGGCTCAACATAGTTACAAGGATAAGTATGTGGGCGAGCATTTTTGTACTGATTTGCAGTGCTAAGTAGCAAGTAGCAATGGTTCTCTTTTTTTTTTTTTTTTTTTTTACACAGGGTTTGACAAGGTTAAGGATCCCTAGCTTTATTGACAGCTATATTACAGGTTAAGGATTCCTAACTTTATTGGCAAGCTAAGAGCTGTTACCTACATCAGCTCTCTCTCTCTCTCTCTCTCTCTCTCTCTCTCTCTCTCTCTCTCTCTCTCTCTCTCTCTCTCTCTCTCTCTCTCTCACTCACTCACTCACTCACTCACTCACTCACACACACACACACACACACACACACACACACACACACACACACACACACACACACACACACACACGAGATTAGTGCAAGAGCTGAAGGACAGGGCAGGTAAAACAGGGAAGGCACTACAGTTGAACAGGGAATACTTGTCGGGAAGACAGCGAGTCATAGTAGGTGACGAGGGTGTCCTAGGGTCCTAGGATTGACCCACAGGGGTCAGTCCTACAACTGGTGCTGCTTCTGGTATATGTGAACGACAGGACGGAAAGAATAGACTCAGAAGTATTACTGTGGCAGATGTAAAGTTGCTGAGAAGAATTCAATCGGACGAGGACAAGGCAGAAATACAAAGGGATCTGGACAGGCTGCAGACCTGGTCCAGCAACTGGCTCCTGGAGTTCAATCCCACAAAATGCAAAGTCATGAAGATTGGGAAAAGGCAAAGAAGACCGTAGACGGAGTACAGTCTAGGGGGCCAGAGACTACAAACCTCACTCAATGAAAAGGATCTTGGGGTGAGTATAACACCAGGCACATCTCCTGAGGCGCACATCAACCAAATAACTGCTGCAGCATATGGGCGCCTGGCAAACCTAAGAATCGTTCAGGACCCTGTACACCGTGTACGTCAGGCCTATATTGGAGTATGCAGCACCAGTTTGGAACCCACACCTAGCCACGTACGTAAGGAAATTAGAGAAACTGCAAAGGTTTGCAACAAGACTAGTCCCGGAGCTAAGGGGCATGTCCTACGAAGAGAGGTTAAGGGAAATAGACCTGACGACATTGGAGGACAGGAAAGATAGGGGGGATATGATAACGACATATAAAATACTGAGAGGAATTGACAAGGAGGACAGAGACAGGATGTTCCAGAGATGGGACACAACAGAAAAGGGTCACAGTTGGAAGTTGAAGACTCGGAAGAATCACAGGGAAGTTAGGAAGTATTTCTTCAGTCACAGAGTTGTCGGGAAGTGGAATAGTTTGGGAAGTGATATAGTAGAGGAAGGACCCATACATAGCTTTAAGAAGAGGTATGATAAAGCTCATGGATCAGGAAGAGTGACCTAGTAGCAACCAGTGAAGAGGCGGGGCCAGGAGCTGTGACTCGACCCTTGCAACCACAACTAGGTGAGTACACATACACAGCTTCTTGACCAAGTATGTTTAACCAAACAAATAAAATTATTCCCATTATAATAATCATATTTATTATTTTTATTAGTGCCGACAGCCAGCTAACTCGTAAAAAAAAAAAGGGCAGAAATACCTCCTAGGGGGATAATTATCTCCAAATTAAATACCGCTGTACAAGAGTGAGGGAGAAAAAAAAAACTTTGATTAAACGTTTTTGAGAGTTTTACCTCAAAGCAACAAGAGAGTTTTAGGACAGACTTAAAACTTTCGTTCCCTCACTGTAACTTTAACTACCATGTATACAGAATGTTAAAAATGTTTATCTCCTACCCAGAATGGTCCTTAAACTAGAGAAGCTGGTGTGAAAAATCGGTATTTCGCACACAGAGAATTTATAAATGTTCACCTGCTACCAAGGCTGGTCCTTAAACTTGTGAAGCTTAAGGACCAGTTGTGCCTTTATCCATCGTGTCGGTATTGTGTATCATGGTTAATATCCATATACCCTACTTTTCTCAAGACTGATGGACTGGACACATCGACTCCAGACTGAGGGACTGATTACCTCTAACTCCTCCTCATCTTCCACCGTTCTTCTCTGTATTGGACTGAAGAAACTGACGAAACGTTTCCTTAATAAAGATTTCCAAATGTTGCATAAGTGTTTCTCATTCTTCACGTTGTGTGACGCTTAATGTATAACGTCGTTGCAGTGAATTGTTTACGTAACTCACAGGTTAGATTTTGTTTGTCAGGAAACTGGACAAGTGTTCCCTGACGTGGGTCTTAGATGTTGACCCGCAGTTGGAGCTTTTGGTCATCTGACCGAGCCCTTCCGCTGGCTTACCGGTCCACCCCTTTAAAAATTATGGTCATAGTTATAACTATAACTAACAGTTTCTCTCAGTCATACAATACCTTTTAAATTTTCACTCATCATACATCACTTTTTTTTCTAAATTAAGCTGCATTTCATAATTAAATTTTAAATACTCAGTTTAGGATTTTTCTGAAAAAAGTCTTGTTGCTTTTATCCACGAAATTACAATAAAACTGACAACAGGAAGCATAATTAATAAATTTGCCAACCTTAACAAGGTCATTTGGGACTCGTGACGTCACAGAGATTCCCTGGAGTGGTAATTGAAGGTCTCGACTCGCATTACAGGCACTAGAGCAAGATATCCTGCCACTTAAGCGTGTGCCATAACGAGCTCATTCACCATTCAGATTTGTGCTCACAAATTTCACCAGAGGACCTGATGGCAACAAACTGCAACATTTTTCTGAATAATGCAGGTCTTTTCTTGAATAATGCAGGCCTTTTCTTGAATGCAGGCCTTTTCTTGAATAATGCAGGCCTTTTCTTGAATAATGCAGGCCTTTTCTTGAATAATGCAGGCCTTTTCTTGAATAATGCAGGCCTTTTCTTGAATAATGCAGGCCTTTTCTTGAATAATGCAGGCCTTTTCTTGAATAATGCAGGTCTTTTCTTGAATAATGCAGGCCTTTTCTTGAATAATGCAGGCCTTTTCTTGAATAATGCAGGCCTTTTCTTGAATAATGCAGGCCTTTTCTTGAATAATGCAGGCCTTTTCTTGAATAATGCAGGCCTTTTCTTGAATAATGCAGGCCTTTTCTTGAATAATGCAGGCCTTTTCTTGAATAATGCAGGCCTTTTCTTGAATAATGCAGGCCTTTTCTTGAATAATGCAGGCCTTTTCTTGGATAATGCAGGCCTTTTCTTGAATAATGCAGGCCTTTTCTTGAATAATGCAGGCCTTTTCTTGAATAATGCAGGTCTTTTCTTGAATAATGCAGGCCTTTTCTTGAATAATGCAGGTCTTTTCTTGAATAATGCAGGCCTTTTCTTGAATAATGCAGGCCTTTTCTTGAATAATGCAGGCCTTTTCTTGAATAATGCAGGCCTTTTCTTGAATAATGCAGGTCTTTTCTTGAATAATGCAGGCCTTGAATAATGCAGGTCTTTTCTTGAATAATGCAGGTCTTTTCTTGGATAATGCAGGTCTTTTCTTGAATAATGCAGGCCTTTTCTTGAATAATGCAGGTCTTTTCTTGAATAATGCAGGCCTTTTCTTGAATAATGCAGGTCTTTTCTTGAATAATGCAGGTCTTTTCTTGAATAATGCAGGCCTTTTCTTGAATAATGCAGGCCTTTTCTTGAATAATGCAGGTCTTTTCTTGAATAATGCAGGTCTTTTCTTGAATAATGCAGGCCTTTTCTTGAATAATGCAGGTCTTTTCTTGAATAATGCAGGCCTTTTCTTGAATAATGCAGGCCTTTTCTTGAATAATGCAGGCCTTTTCTTGAATAATGCAGGCCTTTTCTTGAATAATGCAGGTCTTTTCTTGAATAATGCAGGCCTTTTCTTGAATAATGCAGGCCTTTTCTTGAATAATGCAGGCCTTTTCTTGAATAATGCAGGTCTTTTCTTGAATAATGCAGGTCTTTTCTTGGATAATGCAGGTCTTTTCTTGAATAATGCAGGTCTTTTCTTGAATAATGCAGGCCTTTTCTTGGATAATGCAGGTCTTTTCTTGAATAATGCAGGTCTTTTCTTGAATAATGCAGGTCTTTTCTTGAATAATGCAGGCCTTTTCTTGAATAATGCAGGCCTTTTCTTGAATAATGCAGGCATTTTCCTGAATAATGCAGGCATTTTCCTGAATAATGCAGGCATTTTCCTGAATAATGCACGCATTTTCCTGAATAATGCAGGCATTTTCCTGAATAATGCAGGCATTTTCCTGAATAATGCAGGCATTTTCCTGAAGCAAGTAAAAGCTATTAAAGATTATTGAGTCCTTGCCCCGAAAAAGTGTTTTCAAAGTTGCTGACACTTAAGAACACATAACTTCCATAACACAGGAACATAACTTCCATAACACAGGAACACTGCAGTAAGTCTGTATTCTCTCATTCCTTGTGTGTGTGAAATCAGGAAGAAACCTGTTTCGTATTACATGACACACGGAGTGTTTTCCTGGTTTTCTTGGGACGGTATAAATACTTAATAGGATTGAGAACATAGGGAGTGGGGAACGGAAGGAGGAAATAGATAAGTTGGTGAAGGGAAGGGGGGGGTGATATTGTGACGCTGGTCAAGTGCTCTTGATTTAAGGAATTGGAGATGCGTCATGTTCCTTGGATCGAACCTGATTGCCTACCATTTCCCAGGCGTTTTATGAGCCCTACGAGTTTAGCACTTCATCATAGAATAAAAATATATAAAATAAAATAATTGAATGCAATACCGACAAGTAGTGTGTGTGTGTGTGTGTGTGTGTGTGTGTGTGTGTGTGTGTGTGTGTGTGTGTGTGTGTGTGTGTGTTCAGCTTCATTGCTTCCATCAATGAGAGGTTGAGACATGAGAATGCAGATTTTTTGTTACTGTCATAAATGAGGTGTAGAAGAGTGGATGTGGCGACACAGGACCCACTAGTTGAAGTAAGAAGCACTGCAGCAGGACTGCTGGCCCACGCTAGGCAGCTCCTCACAATACAACTCTTCTCAGTCGTCACTAATGACTGAACAATCAAACGACAACAGGGTCCTGCTGCGTCAAATAATTTTTTATATTAATGTTACACAAAAAAGCAGGTAAGTAAGATACATATGTAAAAGATTTTTTGTTTTTGACGAGGCGTTTAGCCTACTCAGCAGGCTTCTTCAGTCGAAATACGGAGACAACTAAAGTAGTGATGTAGATATGAGGCGATCAGTCCCTTCAGACTTAAAGAAGTAAGTTTGAGGTGATCAGTCCCTCAGTCTTGGTGTGTACTCAGCTACGTAACTTTAATCGAAGCTATGGAGCTGGGTTGTATCCTCTTGTCTTCTCCAATACTTTAAACACATAAGAACATAAGAAAGAAGGAACACTGCAGCAGGCCTACTGGCCCATGCGAGGCAGGTCCAAGTCTCCTGACCTGACCTAGTCAGGTCAGGTCACATTCACTCAAAGAACGGGTGGCCCGGTGGCCTGGTGGCTAAAGCTCCCGCTTCACACACGGAGGGCCCGGGTTCGATTCCCGGCGGGTGGAAACATTTCGACACGTTTCCTTACACCTGTTGTCCTGTTCACCTAGCAGCAAATAGGTACCTGGGTGTTAGTCGACTGGTGTGGGTCGCATCCTGGGGGACAAGATTAAGGACCCCAATGGAAATAAGTTAGACAGTCCTCGATGACGCACTGACTTTCTTGGGTTATCCTGGGTGGCTAACCCTCCGGGGTTAAAAATCCGAACGAAATCTTATCTTATCTTATCTTAACACGGCAACTGACCTAGTAGTACAAGCTAATCAGGTCCAATTCACACCCACTCTCACCCACTCATGTGTTTATCTAACCTATTTTTAAAACTACACAACGTTTTACCCTCTATAACTGTACGTGGGAGTTTATTCCACTCATCCACAACTCTATTACCAAACCAGTGCTTTCCTTTGGTTAAAATAGTCTCTCCCTTTCTGACAGACTCAAAGAGCACAAAAAATGCGTTCGTTTTGTCTACCCCAAACGTTGTTATATATTATTTCAGAGATTACAGCTATCATATTAACTGGTCCTCTGCTAAAACTATCTTCATTTTTTCTAGCCTTTGAAAGCGCCTTCTTATCGAATCAGATTTTACACATCTTGTTTAAAATGATTCTTTGTCCTGGTTTTGTTCCCTCTACCTTATTTCTATGGTCTTCCTAAAAATCATGAACCTGATATATACGTCCCTTCATTACCTCCAGAGGTTCTGTCTCTTATTCTCATGGCTTTTATCTTCAAAACTTGACCTTTGCTTTTCCATTCCTCTTGATCTGTCTTCTGCATTTCCTTTGCCTTCTCTGTCTTCTGCTTTTCATTTGTCTTTCCTGTCATCTGACTTTCATTTTTCTTTTCTTTCCTCGCTTGGACCAACTGGCCTACTGCAGTTTTTCTCTGTGCTTAGGGACAATGTTAATGAGGGACTGATTACCTCAAACTCCCCCTGCTCTTCACCGTTCTCCTTTGTATGGACTGATGAAGCCACTGTGTGGCCAAACGTTTCCTCATTAAAGATACCCAAGCGTTGCACATGTCTAATTTATCAACTTGTCGGTTCTCTGAACCATTCATCTACACGACAAGTGTTAATGTTGAGTAAATGGCCTCCTTCAGAGGCCATTTACTCGCATTATTCCATCCCTAGTACTGCCCGGCGTTGGCCAGTAGATGAAGAGCTGTCAAAGATAACGTAGTAAAAGGCTTAGAAAATATCAAAATACAGTAGTTAAAGAAAAAAAGGCAAAATACCGTGACTAGAACAATAAGAGAGGCATATGCAACAGTTAGGTATCTTTATTTCGAAACGTTTCGCCTACACAGTAGGCTTCTTCAGTCGAGTATTGTTTCATACTATGGAACAATGCTCTTCTCCAGACTGAGGGACTGACCACCTCAAAACTTCAAGGGTGATGGACTGATTACATCGTCTTCAAGTATCTTCTGCTTCTATCAACTTTTCTGTACTCGACTGAAGAAGCCTACTGTGTAGGCGAAACGTTTCGAAATAAAGATACCTAACTGTTGCATATGTGTCTTACTTAACAACCTGTCGGTATTTCATACCATTTTAATGTTCAACAATAAGAGAAAAAAAACTTATGACGACGTTTCGGTCCCACTTGGTCCATTAATTAGTCGGGTTATTTGTGCATCAAAATAGTAAGATGAAAGTAATAAAGTTGGTAGAATTACCGACAATATGTAAAGTAAAAGGACACAAGTGCAACTAATGTGACATTTATTGTGGCAACGTTTCGCGAAGCAAAGATCTAAAATACATTAATTAAAAAGAATAGTCGCTAGAGCAAGAAAGGCGGATATTATTGCAAAAACTGAGAGCTAAAGTTGAATGGTATAAACATTGGTAATAAATACCGACAAGTTGGTTTAGAAAGACACGTAAGCAAACACTATGACATATTTATTAGAAAACGTTTCGGTTCTGGGACCTTGATTATTTCTAACATGTTAGAAGTATCTTCTGCTTCTATCAACTTTTCTGTACTCGACTGAAGAAGCCTACTGTGTAGGCGAAACGTTTCAAAATAAAGATACCTAACTGTTGCATATGTGTCTTACCTAACAACCTGTCGGTATTTTATACCATTTTAATGTTCAATTAGCGACAGTAAATGCGGTACATAAACCAGGAAAAATCTTAAGCCACCGCAATAAAAAAAATAAAGGCAAGAGCAAATTCATATCCTATTTAGTTGCAGAAGTAAGCAACATTTTGCTACAGTCCAGAACATCTTTAAAGGAAACGTTTCGCCTCATCAGCCATAAAAATTGATGAAGCGAAACCACACGTGGCGAAACGCTTCCTATAATAAATATCCTGAGCCGTACAGAGGTGCATTTTTCCACAGCTGGTTGGTATTACCATATTCACAGCTGGTTGAAGTTTCTTGAAGGACGTAAAAAAGTTAATCATAGGTGCGATATATAGTCAAAATGAAATTTAAAATGATCCTCGAAAATGTCTTTCGGGGTGAGATTATAAAATTCTCTTAGACAGGAAAATGCAGCTACGTTAGATACTTTCTGTATTCGACTGAAGAAGCCTACTGTGTAGGCGAAACGTTTCGGAATAAAGTTGTCTAACTGTTGCATATGTGTCTTACCTAACAACCTGTCGGTATTGTATACCATTTTGATGTTCACGTTAGATTTTGATTTCTGCCAAATTGAATGAAATACAATGACAGGAAATTGATAGGTAAGACACATATGCAACAGTTAGGTATCTTGAAGTAGATGGTCTGTACCAAGATACCCTTGTGTTGCAGTGTCTGACAGAATGAACATTAAAATGGTATAAAATACCGACACAAGGGTATCTTGGTACAGACCATCTACTTCGACAACCTCTACTAGTGAGAACGGCTGGGTTTGAGAGGGACCTGCCCTCCCAAATCAACCTACGTCTCACCTCCTGGCACTATATAAGGCCCGATTCTGTCACTTCAACTTCATATTGTTTCAGACAACGGAACAATGCTCTTCTCCAGACTGAGGGACTGACCACCTCAAAACTTTAAGGGTGATGGACTGATTACATCGTCTTCAAGTATCTTCTGCTTCTATCAACTTTTCTGTACTCGACTGAAGAAGCCTACTGTGTAGGCGAAACGTTTCAAAATAAAGATACCTAACTGTTGCATATGTGTCTTACCTAACAATCTGTCGGTATTTTATACCATTTTAATGTTCATAGGAAATTGAGTCTTTCGACTATCTCTATATTTTATTATTATATTGTGATTATTATTTATTATACTGTGATTATTAATTATACTGTCATTATTATTTATTATATTGTCATTCTTATTTTGTTGTGATTACAACAAAGGGGCGTTCCTGCCTTACGAATTTATTAACTTTTTTCACTAAGGTATTTGAGGAGGTAGATCATGGTAATGAATATGATATTTTGTATATGGACTTCAGTAAGGCTTTTGACAGGGTCCCACATCAGAGACTATTGAGGAAAATTAAGGCACATGGAATAGGAGGAGAATTTTTTTCCTGGATAGAGGCATGGTTGACAAATAGGCAGCAGAGTTTGCATAAATGGGGAGAAATCAGAGTGGGGAACCGTCACGAGCGGTGTTCCACAGGGGTCAGTGTTGGGCCCCCTGCTGTTCACAATCTACATAAACGACATAGATGAGGGCATAAAGAGCGACATCAGCAAGTTTGCCGATGACACCAAAATAGGCCGTCGAATTAATTCTGACGAGGACATTCGAGCACTCCAGGAAAATTTGAATAGACTGATGCAGTGGTCGGAGAAGTGGCAGATGCAGTTTAATATAGACAAATGCAAAGTTCTAAATGTTGGACAGGACAATAACCATGCCACATATAAACTAAATAATGTAGATCTTGAAAGTTAAGACACATGTGCAACATCTGGATATCTTTATTGTAGTAGACGTTTCGCCATCCAGTGGCTTTATCAATACAGATTCTAGGACATAATAGGAAGACAGTAGAACTATATACAAAAGATGAGGTAATCAGTCCCTCGGCCTTGGAGTTAGTGTTCACAGCATCGTGGTGGAGGAACAAGTTGTGCAAAGAAAGGTATAAAATACCGACAATATGAAAGTTAAGACACATGTGCAACATCTGGATATCTTTATTGTAGTAGACGTTTCGCCATCCAGTGGCTTTATCAATACAGATTCTAGGACATAATAGGAAGACAGTAGAACTATATACAAAAGATGAGGTAATCAGTCCCTCGGCCTTGGAGTTAGTGTTCACAGCATCGTGGTGGAGGAGAGTCTGGAGCAAAGGCAAGAAGACTGGCGCTTTTTATAGGCGTCAGTGAATGGGACGGGCAGCAGACGAGGTCAGTCACTGGTAGGCGGGATTCCCCAGTGGAAGTAGGTCCTTCCCAAAGAGATGGGTTAGTTGCAGCAGCCGTGAAGAAGGTCTTGTAGATGTCCTCCGAACCAAGATTCCATGATGTTGCAGTGTCTGACAAGTTGTGCAAAGAAAGGTATAAAATACCGACAATATGAAAGTTAAGACACATGTGCAACATCTGGATATCTTTATTGTAGTAGACGTTTCGCCATCCAGTGGCTTTATCAATACAGATTCTAGGACATAATAGGAAGACAGTAGAACTATATACAAAAGATGAGGTAATCAGTCCCTCGGCCTTGGAGTTAGTGTTCACAGCATCGTGGTGGAGGAGAGTCTGGAGCAAAGGCAAGAAGACTGGCGCTTTTTATAGGCGTCAGTGAATGGGACGGGCAGCAGACGAGGTCAGTCACTGGTAGGCGGGATTCCCCAGTGGAAGTAGGTCCTTCCCAAAGAGATGGGTTAGTTGCAGCAGCCGTGAAGAAGGTCTTGTAGATGTCCTCTGAACCAAGATTCCATGATGTTGCAGTGTCTGACAAGTTGTGCAAAGAAAGGTATAAAATACCGACAATATGAAAGTTAAGACACATGTGCAACATCTGGATATCTTTATTGTAGTAGACGTTTCGCCATCCAGTGGCTTTATCAATACAGATTCTAGGACATAATAGGAAGACAGTAGAACTATATACAAAAGATGAGGTAATCAGTCCCTCGGCCTTGGAGTTAGTGTTCACAGCATCGTGGTGGAGGAGAGTCTGGAGCAAAGGCAAGAAGACTGGCGCTTTTTATAGGCGTCAGTGAATGGGACGGGCAGCAGACGAGGTCAGTCACTGGTAGGCGGGATTCCCCAGTGGAAGTAGGTCCTTCCCAAAGAGATGGGTTAGTTGCAGCAGCCGTGAAGAAGGTCTTGTAGATGTCCTCTGAACCAAGATTCCATGATGTTGCAGTGTCTGACAAGTTGTGCAAAGAAAGGTATAAAATACCGACAATATGAAAGTTAAGACACATGTGCAACATCTGGATATCTTTATTGTAGTAGACGTTTCGCCATCCAGTGGCTTTATCAATACAGATTCTAGGACATAATAGGAAGACAGTAGAACTATATACAAAAGATGAGGTAATCAGTCCCTCGGCCTTGGAGTTAGTGTTCACAGCATCGTGGTGGAGGAGAGTCTGGAGCAAAGGCAAGAAGACTGGCGCTTTTTATAGGCGTCAGTGAATGGGACGGGCAGCAGACGAGGTCAGTCACTGGTAGGCGGGATTCCCCAGTGGAAGTAGGTCCTTCCCAAAGAGATGGGTTAGTTGCAGCAGCCGTGAAGAAGGTCTTGTAGATGTCCTCTGAACCAAGATTCCATGATGTTGCAGTGTCTGACAAGTTGTGCAAAGAAAGGTATAAAATACCGACAATATGAAAGTTAAGACACATGTGCAACATCTGGATATCTTTATTGTAGTAGACGTTTCGCCATCCAGTGGCTTTATCAATACAGATTCTAGGACATAATAGGAAGACAGTAGAACTATATACAAAAGATGAGGTAATCAGTCCCTCGGCCTTGGAGTTAGTGTTCACAGCATCGTGGTGGAGGAGAGTCTGGAGCAAAGGCAAGAAGACTGGCGCTTTTTATAGGCGTCAGTGAATGGGACGGGCAGCAGACGAGGTCAGTCACTGGTAGGCGGGATTCCCCAGTGGAAGTAGGTCCTTCCCAAAGAGATGGGTTAGTTGCAGCAGCCGTGAAGAAGGTCTTGTAGATGTCCTCTGAACCAAGATTCCATGATGTTGCAGTGTCTGACAAGTTGTGCAAAGAAAGGTATAAAATACCGACAATATGAAAGTTAAGACACATGTGCAACATCTGGATATCTTTATTGTAGTAGACGTTTCGCCATCCAGTGGCTTTATCAATACAGATTCTAGGACATAATAGGAAGACAGTAGAACTATATACAAAAGATGAGGTAATCAGTCCCTCGGCCTTGGAGTTAGTGTTCACAGCATCGTGGTGGAGGAGAGTCTGGAGCAAAGGCAAGAAGACTGGCGCTTTTTATAGGCGTCAGTGAATGGGACGGGCAGCAGACGAGGTCAGTCACTGGTAGGCGGGATTCCCCAGTGGAAGTAGGTCCTTCCCAAAGAGATGGGTTAGTTGCAGCAGCCGTGAAGAAGGTCTTGTAGATGTCCTCTGCACAACTTGTCAGACACTGCAACATCATGGAATCTTGGTTCAGAGGACATCTACAAGACCTTCTTCACGGCTGCTGCAACTAACCCATCTCTTTGGGAAGGACCTACTTCCACTGGGGAATCCCGCCTACCAGTGACTGACCTCGTCTGCTGCCCGTCCCATTCACTGACGCCTATAAAAAGCGCCAGTCTTCTTGCCTTTGCTCCAGACTCTCCTCCACCACGATGCTGTGAACACTAACTCCAAGGCCGAGGGACTGATTACCTCATCTTTTGTATATAGTTCTACTGTCTTCCTATTATGTCCTAGAATCTGTATTGATAAAGCCACTGGATGGCGAAACGTCTACTACAATAAAGATATCCAGATGTTGCACATGTGTCTTAACTTTCATATTGTCGGTATTTTATACCTTTCTTTGCACAACTTGTCAGACACTGCAACATCATGGAATCTTGGTTCAGAGGACATCTACAAGACCTTCTTCACGGCTGCTGCAACTAACCCATCTCTTTGGGAAGGACCTACTTCCACTGGGGAATCCCGCCTACCAGTGACTGACCTCGTCTGCTGCCCGTCCCATTCACTGACGCCTATAAAAAGCGCCAGTCTTCTTGCCTTTGCTCCAGACTCTCCTCCACCACGATGCTGTGAACACTAACTCCAAGGCCGAGGGACTGATTACCTCATCTTTTGTATATAGTTCTACTGTCTTCCTATTATGTCCTAGAATCTGTATTGATAAAGCCACTGGATGGCGAAACGTCTACTACAATAAAGATATCCAGATGTTGCACATGTGTCTTAACTTTCATGCTGCAACTAACCCATCTCTTTGGGAAGGACCTACTTCCACTGGGGAATCCCGCCTACCAGTGACTGACCTCGTCTGCTGCCCGTCCCATTCACTGACGCCTATAAAAAGCGCCAGTCTTCTTGCCTTTGCTCCAGACTCTCCTCCACCACGATGCTGTGAACACTAACTCCAAGGCCGAGGGACTGATTACCTCATCTTTTGTATATAGTTCTATTGTCTTCCTATTATGTCCTAGAATCTGTATTGATAAAGCCACTGGATGGCGAAACGTCTACTACAATAAAGATATCCAGATGTTGCACATGTGGATATAAATGCTCTGGAAAATGTACAAAGGAGGATGACAAAGTTGATCCCATGTATCAGTAACCTTCCCTATGAGGATAGACTAAGGGCCCTGAATCTGCACACTCTAGAAAGACGTAGAATTAGGGGGGATATGATTGAGGTGTATAAATGGAAGACAGGAATAAATAAAGGGGATGTAAATAGTGTGCTGAAAATATCTAGCCTAGACAGGACTCGCAGCAATGGTTTTAAGTTGGAAAAATTCAGATTCAGGAAGGATATAGGAAAGTACTGGTTTGGTAATAGAGTTGTGGATGAGTGGAACAAACTCCCGAGTACAGTTATAGAGGCTAAAACGTTGTGTAGCTTTAAAAATAGGTTGGATAAATACATGAGTGGATGTGGGTGGGTGTGAGTTGGACCTGATAGCTTGTGCTACCAGGTCGATTGCCGTGTTCCTCCCTTAAGTCAATGTGACCTGACCTGAGTAGGTTGGGTGCATTGGCTTAAGCCGGTAGGAGACTTGGACCTGCCTCTCATGGGCCAGTAGGCCTGATGTAGTGTTCCTTCGTTCTTACGTTCTTATGTTCTTATGTGCGATGTCACCAGGAAAATTAACTAAAAGTGTTGGAGTGACGTTGTATTGAGATATATGATTTATACACCACTAGGATCTTCTAGTAATGAAGTATTATTAAACTATATAAAATACAAACATTTAAATTTTCCGCTTTTTATTTTTTTGTCATTATTAATATGCTGATCCGGGACTAATTTACTGTTGTTATAGTATTATTCAAAACATTTTAACTTTATTAGTTGAAGTTCAGAAAATATCCATAATTCAAGGTTATAGAATATAAGTGACAGCCAAATTTTGAAGAAAGGGAAAATCTCCCAATTATTTAAGCTGAAAATTGGTTCCCTGGGTTCTTAGGGGGGCAATGAAACCCCGTCGCTGAAGACAAGCATCGTTTTAGTATTGCAGACCAAATCACGGAATGACAGACAACAGGACCCAAAATCACAATAACAGCGGCTTCCAGTAAGCTTAAATACAGGTTATACTCACAGCAGATCTACGTAAACCTTCCCGTACTAGTCTTTTCAAAACAGTGCATCACTGCCCTTCAGGACTTCGTCAAAGACTTCAGTACTGTGGTCATCACAGTTGGCAAAGGGGGTCGGAGTAGTTATATTTAACTCCAGACACAACAACAAAATGATGGATCTCTTAAAGGACTAATCTATCGACACACCAATACGGGAGACATTCACCAGGAGACGTTTTGTTCAGATTCCGACAAATATTTATGTGCACTGAAGGTAAGAAACTTGTGTACTTATTTCCTAGTAACCCTAAATCCGCGCACACAAATACTGCCTTAAGTCCCATAAACACAACATATTCGTAAGACTTGATCACAGCTGGGATAGTTAGCGCATCACGTGACTTAAATGGAGTCCTCGTCAAAAATTTTTCCTGCTTACTGGAAACCATCAGCCTCATAAATCTATAGATGAGTACTCAGGCAACCTCCTTAACTTTATTAGAAGCGTTTTTGTGGGGAATTTTGCACTAAAATATCCACCATATAGGAATTATTGTTTTCCGATGCAAAGTCAATCAGGACCGTAACCTCCCTGAGATTTCACAAGACCTATTTGAGCTATGAATAAACTTCAAATATTTCTTGTTCAACAGCAACTTGTACAAACATAATGGAGGGCCATGGGTTCCCTTAACATAGGTGTCTAAGCAAAAGTATACATGAAACTAGAAACTGAGCACTTTGCAAACTTTATCCTCGGTAATGTCACGCGTGTGATACGTGGATGACGTCCTCGTAATCACTTAAAATGGTTTTGAGATCTATAACAAGCAGAGAAGGGTTAACGAAGCTGTATCGGTAGTCTAGTTCACACTGAAAGAGAAGAGCGATAACAGGTCACCATACCTCGACCTCTTCATCCACAAAATAGATAACTCCTTCAGCTTCGAGTCTACAGAAAACCTACGAACGAAAAATTATTTAACACACTTCTACTTCCGTCGAGCAACTACTAAACTAGGCTTCATCATCGGCTTTTTCTTGAGAGGATACCTCTTCCACGGCCCCGAGTTTTCAGATGAGAAATGCTTCCACATAAACCAGACTATCACAGAACTGCACTTTCTTTCCTTTGTCATCACAGATAGCAAGCAACAAGCTCTTTCCATCGTCGACGCTCCATGCACTGACACTTAAAGAAAGTTATCATTTTTCCCGACATCCATGCCACTCTGAACATCTAGAGCTAGAAACCTAGGAGTATAACTACC
Organism: Cherax quadricarinatus; assembly: GCF_038502225.1. Lineage (NCBI taxonomy): Eukaryota > Metazoa > Arthropoda > Malacostraca > Decapoda > Parastacidae > Cherax > Cherax quadricarinatus. The sequence continues at coordinate 13,965,740 of NC_091355.1, read as the reverse complement.
AACACATCTGCATTTATAGATACGACAACCTAGACAATGCATGTATGCAACACCAGAACAACGCTCTGCTTGATGAAATGGAAAGACTCCTGCTTCTTGATTAAGGGATCACACACAAATGCCTAGAAACTGCATTAATCAACTGATAGTCATTTCCACTTCTGTTACTACTACTATCAATACTGCTACTATCACTACTACGACCTCTTGATTACACCTGCTTCCTGCACCCCACCCTTGTATTGTTCACACTCAGTAGAGCAAAGAAGACTTCCAGAGAACCTTCTGAGTCACTTGGGTACTCGAGCCAAGGCCCAAAGGAAGCCACCCCGGAGAACACTGAAGCTGAAACTTCTGCTGTACCATCATTTCTGCTACTCCCTACCAGCTCCAAGTGAGCTGGGAAGGTAGCAGCGAATCTGTTAATTTTGGAATGATTCACACCATCGTACACACCGAACTGAAGACCCCACGTAGAAAACGTGCTGCGCAGGACCAGAGAAAATCCGAGATTGTAGCTAACTTCTACACCAGAACTTAAGATATGCCTGGCCCTCGCCATAGGGCTGCCCCTGTTTTAGGGCTGTAAACAGCATCCCACTTTCAAAAACTCCGACACTCCTTCGGGAGCCAGTGACGGGTCCCCATTTGGAAAAGACCAGTGACATGACAGTGTCCCTGATGACTATACTGACGGTAACATGGTATTATTTGGCTTGATAATGTTCCTGGCGAGCGAAACGAAGCTGCAATGTCTCATTAATTCATGTATCCACTTACATAATATATTGTTGGTAATTTTACCAGTAATCGTACATGTGATGTCAGGTGTTGTGATGCCAGGCTCCTTCCCTCCTTATTCGAGACTATTACCTTGAGAGTTATTGTCATTGAAGGGATAGAAAACCTCGTGAAACGAGTAGCACTTTCAAGGAGGATTGTGAGGTGTTGTGAAATATTGTCATGTTGTCATATGTTAAGCTGAGAGAGACTGTGATGTCATGTGCTGTTAGGTGTTACGTTGTGAGGTTGTGTTGTCAGACTGTTGAGAAAAATAAAAGATTAGGAAATTCTATTAACGAGAACATTTCACTTATGTGAATAGCTTTTACAGGTCAGTGAAGACAACTTTGAGAAGACACAATATATAGGAGAGATGAAGGCTGCTAAGTGAAAGTATCATACAGAATCTTAAATCTAATAGTGTCACAAGGAAAATTGCAAAAAAAAAAAAAATGGAAAACTCGCATTTTGAAATTTCATGAGATTGCGGAAATACCGCACCGTGTGATGCCAGAACCGTCCCATTGTTAGCTACAGTTTCCTCATACCATCTGATGTTTTTGTTTATAACTTTTCAACCCTTTATCCAATCAGCTTCAAATTTTAAACCCTGGTCAATTAGTACCAGGTAAAGGTTCGTGGAGCAATTGACAAGTGCGGTTGCCCTCTGCTTAGTTTTATATAGATCATTCCTGATATTATTGGAAGAGGAGAGGTGGAAATGCTTTCAAATATAGATGGACCGTATACAACAATGTTTGATGCCACCGCCATTACGTACCGTACTTTCCGGCATATAAGGCGCGCCTTTTTTCCCACAAAGTCTAAGAAAATAACCCTGCTCCTTATATGCTCAAGGTCAGGGTCAAGGGAAGGCTTTGGGTAACGCTGTAGCATGAGCGTTATTAACCCTTCAA